>NC_091786.1:32187899-32491876 GCF_029378745.1 Bos indicus
GAGTTTATATACATAGAATGTTTGTTTGGCTTGAGGAAGTCATGTTATGCAGAGACTTTGGGTATACAAAGGTCTTGGAACAATGGCTCCCACGCTCAGTGTTTCCTGAGCTGTGGGTTTTCAGTTCCATGGAGAAGGGTATTAAAAACCACAGGATAAAAGAGTTCTTTCCTTGAGAGATCTTGTGAGACTCTCAGCCCAAAGAGTGCTCAGATGAGAACGTCAACACAGAGTCAGGAAGATTGTCCTTCTTTCTGTTGCTCCTCAAGTTATCCCATGGCTCCAGCCCTAGAAGGACTCAAAGACAATGCGGCTTCATTTGGCATCTCAAGGATGTGGTGGCTCTTAGTAGATTGGTCAAGCATTCAGCATCTTTCGGAGGATGGCACTGCAAGTGACAAATGACCTATTTTGAGACACTTGGCAGCAGCCACTACCCACAAGGAGGCCAGGGTTGACCTAAGCCAACTCATTCCTGTGTATCAGTGAAACGACCCAGGGAATCGCCAGGAAATGTTGATCCGTGGCCACCATATACCTACCACTATCAGCAGTATGGCCCTACTCACCCTAATGGTACCTTTATTAAGGCTGACCTAGGTTAACCAGCTCTTCAGAGTTGTTAGGTTCTTTGGGGTGGATATTGGTTGCCTCCAGTGATCACTGATGGTTGGAGCCGTTTTTTTCCTCTGCAATATCATTGCCAGATATTGTGCTTTAAAGAAAGCAAAAACCGTACCTAAGTGCCAATGTTGATGCTACCAAAAGTACCATTGATATTGCTGCAAATACTGCCATAAGTACCAATATTGATTGGCGAGCAGGTTTTAAGATATCTGAATAATGTGGTCTTGCAACTCAAGTGAAGCCCTACTCTCCACCCTTTCCACACTCTACGTACTCTGCAAGTCACTTGCACTAAAGGCTCATCCAGCCCCAACAAGTATTCTGATGGCAGAAACAGCTATGTTCCTAGTTTTATTAGAGCAAAGAATTCTCTATAAAGTGGGGAACTCGGGAATGAGTAGAGTTCAAAATCTAGGGTACTGCTCAAAAACTATTAGCCTGCTGGGATTGTCAGAGTGTTAATCAAACTAGCATTGATTTTTTTTCTGTTCAAATCTTTCTGCCTGACATATATTGACACTATTCATTTCTCCAATGACATAATTTAATATTCTTTATGTTAATTAATAAACCCTCTGGTGCCAAATCAGACTGATATGTGAGGTACTTACTGTAGTGGAGTGTGAACTATACAGTAAGGTTTTCAGATTCTAACCAACCCGTTCTGATATATTCTGAAATGTAAGTTAGCAACTAACATACTTCACATGCTACGCGACCATTCCTGCACTCTAGATCAATGTTAATTTAGATATGCACGCATGCCCCATACTGCGAAGTTGAAGCACTTCAAATAAATTTTAGAAAAGAGAGTAATATTCCAAGAAACTCACTTTTCAGTGAATTCAGTTTACAGTGAAAGAATCCCTTAGGATTTACTGATCTTATCCTCCAATCCGTCATCTAGGAGCAGCTAACTCCGTTGAAGTCAGTTGAGTGCTTCGTGAAGACTCTGTGTTAACTAAGGGAAAACACCCAGCAAAACAGAGGTGTTGTGCATAGAATTGGAAGTCACTCCACACCAACAACCAGAAAGGAGCTCTTCCTTCCTGAAGCCACAGGTGCAGGATCCAAGAGATCAGAGTGAAAGGATCCCCTCTTAGTTTTACACACATAATAACCATCTCACAAATTTCATCTTATGCAGTAGCACAATGCATTAATTAACCATGTTCTTGATCAGTATTCCTGTATCACAGACATTTCTTTTGGTTTAGTCAGTTGCTGGAAAAGCTCAGGGTAGCCAGGTGCGCTATAGCTTCAGATTCAATGGGGCCGTCCCGAGTCTCTTCAGGGAAGCACTATTCTGAAATAGTGAAATCTGGAAACCGTAGGAGCCTGGATCTCCTGGTATTGGACAACAAAAGAGTGATAATTAACAGTAACAACACTTTCTTCCTGATGATAATTTGAATCTCATTTCACTATTTGGGGGATTTCTCACATTATGAGTGGAAGAGAAGCAGAGCCTAATTCCACCCCAAAAGCTCAGACACTCCCTTCCAAACCCTCCCTGTAGTCAGCACACGGGCATATGATTGCACACCCAATACCGAGCAACCACTGGACCTTGAAGAAGGAACTGGTAAAGCAAAAAATCGAGGCAGGAGGAACTTCTCTGAAAGTAGATGTGGGCGCATCCATTTTCCAAGAACACCAACACCTGAAATGCCAGCAACAGCGTTCAGTTAAGTCCCTGACTGTCCTGGTGAATAGAGCTCATATGTGTTCTGAGAGAGTGAAAGTCGCTCAGTGGTGTCCAACTCTTTGAGACCCCATGGACTGTAGCCTGCCAGGCTCCTCTGTCCATGGAATTCTCCAGGCCAGAATACCAGAGTGGGTAGCCTTTCCCTTCTCCAGGGGATCTTCCCAACCCAGGGATGGAAACCAGGTCTCCCGCATTGCAGGCAGATTCTTTACCAGCTGAGCCACAAGGGAAGCCCGTATGTGTCCAATGCTGTGTAACAGATGACAGCCGTCTTAGCACCTTGGAACCTTCTCTGGTGGCTCAGCTGGTAAAGAAACTGCCTGCAATACAGGAGACCCAGGTTTGATCCCTGGGTAGGGAAGATCCCCTGGAAAAGGAAATGGCAACCCACTCCAGTATTCTTGCCTGAAGAATTCCGTGGACAGAGGAGCGTGGCGGGCTATAGTCCATGGGATCGCAAAGAGTCAGACATGACTGAGACTAACACTTAGCACCTTAAAACAATGCAAATGTATTCTCTTGGCAGTTCTGTAGGTCAGAAGTTTGGGATGACATGACTGATTTCCCCACTCTGGGTCTCATAAGAAAAAAACAATCAAGGTGGTGACCTGCCTGAGCTCTTATCTGGAGACTCTGAGAGAGACTCCATGTACAGGAATGGCTCTGCCATGCACTCTGCTGACCCTGCAGGTTTCCACATAGACCAAGCAGATGAAGGCCTGAAGTGCAGCTCTTCTGAGCCTGGGCAGGGTGCCCGTGATCTTCCCAGAGCAAGAGAGTATGCGAGCATCGTAGGAAACTTCTGTGAGATCATCTTCCCCTGCACTTAATCTTCCTGTAAGACATTTCCTAGGTGATGATGAGGTATGGGACTTTCTGCCCTGCCCCTTCCCCCCATCAGAATAGAGCTAGAGGATAAGCTGTAGCCTTGAACTGGCGCCTTAGCGATGAGGTAGTCCACAGTTTGCACTATAGTTACATGGATGCTTTTGCTTAGTGTCATCCTTTCTGGGATGGAGAGATGTCACCCTTTCTGGGAATCTGAGAGGTTCCCACTCTGGTGTGTGGGACCAGAACCTCTGACTGCTCTTCCATCTTGCTGTTTATGTAGGTAATAAACTGAGGCCCAGCGTTTGCTGAAATGCAAGTTGAAGCAGTTGGGTCTTGGTCTTGCCCTTGCCTTTTCTTGGGTGTCATTGATGATCCACTTCTAAGGCTCATTCGAAGTGCTGGCAGAATTCAGTTCTTTGCAGTAGCAGGTTGAGTTCCCCGCATTCTGGCTAGCTCTCATACAGGACCCTCTCTCAGCTCCTTAAGGCCACCTACACTTCTCATCATGTTTCTGGCTCCATCTTCAAACCATCAGTGGTGCAGAGTCTTACTCATGCTTGGAATTTGACTTCTCCCCCTGCCACATCTCTCCTGCCTCTGGTCAGAAAAGTTCTCTATTTTAAGGCTTACATGATGAGACTGGACAAGCCTGGATAAAACAGGGTAGCCTCTTTATTTTAGGGTCCATTATCTGAACTACATCTGCAAAGCCCCTTTTGCCACATAAAGTATTCTATTTATAGTTTCTAGGGATTGGGACGTGGACTTCGTTGGGGCTCCATTTTGCCAATTACAATTGGCCACGATGTTGGTTTCCCAACAGACCAGATATGTGTGTTGTTTTTGTTTTCCATTGCTTTGGCTCCATGGTCCACACATTTACTGGTCCAGCATTCTCAGATATTCAAGCTACTGTGAGTAGCTAATATTCTAATATAAATTCATTTTTGTTTTGTAAGGGTCATTTTCTGTTTCTTGCAACTAAAGCTGACTGATACACATGATTTTCAGCAGTATTGACAAATACCCGATGACATTTCCTAGGGTTTAAAATTCTTTCCCAAATTATTACAGCTCATAGTCTGGCACTGTTTAGTAGAATTAACAACTTATGCATTTTTTTTTCTTTGTTGGACAGTCTCACCTCTGACTTCTGGTATCAGTGACTATAACTCTAGCTTATGAAATAATCCCTATATTCATGACTGACCATTATAAAAGAAAATGATTGAGGAAATAAGCACCCAAAGACCGACACCTTGCTTCTCACTCTCAGTGAGAATCTTCCAACCTGCTCCTCATGCCTCAGTCCCCAGTCAAGATTGTTACACAAATTATACAAACATCATCTGGAGTTACAGAGAACCATCACTCCACTTCATTCAGTTAATTTCTTGGGACTATAAGTAGAAATAAGCATTCCCCTACCTCTCCCTGGTGGATCAGATGGTGAAGACTCTGCTTGCAGTGTAGGAGACCTGGCTTCAATCCCTGGGTTGGGAGGATTCCCTGGAGAAGGGAATGGCTACCCACTCCAGTATTCTTGTCTGGAGAATTCCATGGACAGAGGAGCCTGGCAGGCTACACTCCATGGGGTCTCAAAGACATGACTGAGTTAACACTTTGACTTTTCCTCTAGGAGAGGATAAGAGATAATCCCACAATGCCCTGCTTCCCTACTTAAGTACCATCTGTACTCTCATCTCTTTACTGCTATTCCCACTGTCATCCTCTTCCTATTTGGAACATCCCATCATACAGTATGTTCCCCACACCTTCCCGCCCCTACAAAACTTCTACTGTGCACCTTGGATTTCCTTTTCTGGAAAAAGTAAATCTTCTAACTCTTCATGGCTTTCAGTTCAGTTCAGTTCAGTTGCTCAGTCGTGTCCGACTCTTTTTGACCCCATGGACCGCAGCAAGCAAGGCCTCCTTGACCATCACCGACTCCTGGAGTTTACCCAAACCCATGTCCATTGAGTCTGTGATGCCATCCAACCATCTCATCCTCTGTCGTCCCCTTCTCTTCCTGCCTTCAATCTTTCCCAGCTTCATGGCTTTACCTTTATTGAAAACCATCTTTTTCCAAAGAACTCCATTTCTGCCAAGTTTTTCTTCAAGGGGAGGCCTTTTATCTCCCTCTCCTCCCCAATACTGCAGGGCAGTGAGGCAGTGTATTCTCCTTCTCACTGCCGCTTCCACACTTTTCCTTGCTTTTCTCACACCATCCCCGCCCCTCTGATACTCAGACCATCAGCGCAGACTAGAGGGGCCACCCCTCCAGTTGCCGTCACCTGCAGACTTCTTGCTGTTTCTCATTGCTTCACTGAAGACGTGCTTCCTGTGGCCTCTGCTCAGACTCCATCTTTAGAGACGCTTTCCAGGACCACCTCATCACAAGTCATTCTGCCTCCTCCCCACTTCTCTAACTCTTCACCACATTCATTTCCTTTGTAGCATTTATATTGTAAAACTGTTTATTAACTTATTTTTTCATTCACTTGAAGTATATTTCTCTGGCTAGAATAAATCGGAGTTTTTGTCTATTTATTTCACAATTGTGTCCTCAATACCCAAAACAGTATCTGACACCTTAAGTAAAATTGCCTACCTGAACTTGGGTTAAAATAGCTGTACATGTACTTTATAGTTCTACCTTGGTGTTTTATCTAAGTAGCCAATTTTCCATACTATTCACAGAATAATAGGATTCTTTCTCACTCACATGCAGTGTTTCCTCTATTACTCATTACATTCTTACATATGGTCTATTTTATAATTTTTTTTCCTCTGTCACTTGGATGCATATGCCTGATAGTTCTGGCAAATTGATCGATTTTAATCACTATGAACTGATAAATTTTGCAATAAATGATGTGCTACATGCTTAGTTGCTTCAGTCATGCCCAATTCTTTGTGACCCCATAGACTGTATCTTGCAAGGCTCCTCTATCCATGGGATTCTTCAGGCAAGGATAATGGAGGGGGTTGCCATGCCCTCCTCCAGGGGATCTTCCTGACCCAGAAATCAAACCAGCCCCCACTGCCTTGCAGGCTGATTCTTTAACACTGAACCCCCAAAGAAGCCTGCAGTAAACGATGGGGGCAAGTTATTGCTTTTCCTTTTTTAAGCTTTTCATTGAAAATCGTTTCCAGATGAACAACAGAGTTCAGACTTGTGGGCATTTTCAATGTAGAATGAAAGTGGAACAGATCATGAAGGGAGAAAGATCCTAAATTTGTTTATATAAAAATATGAACTTCTGTACTTGGAAAGCATCAGTATTGGGACTTTCCTGATGGTCCAGTGGTTAAGACTTCTTCTTCCAGTGCAGGGGGTGCCTGGTGGGAAAGCTAAGATCTCCCATACCTTGAGGCCCAAAATGCAAAATGGAAAACAGAAACAACATTGTAACACATTCAATAAAGATTTTAAAAATGGTCCACATCACACACAAAAAATTTTTTTTTAATCAGTAACAAACTTGGGAGAAGCATTGGCATGCCACGTAGCAGTATTTGGGGAGGGGGCATCTAACGGACACTGTGAGTCCTCCTGACATCAGGACGTAGCACTTCCTTCACTGCTCTGAGAGGGAACAGCCCTACCTTCGGACAAGCTACCCAACTGTCAGGGGATGCTTCGAGAGGAAAGGGATGCTGCAACCTGCCTTGCATTGGAGGGCTCTGGGAACCAGTCTGAAAGAGAGAACATGACTATTGGACACATTCCAATGTGTCTGCAGATCTGACAGGTAGACTGGACAGAAAGGGGAAAATTGTGTGTCTGCTGAAAGAAAGTGTCAGAACCTCGAGATCAGTAGGAAGATGACTTCTAAGAAAAATCTGAATTTGGCCTGGCCCCCACAGCACCACCTCTACCCTTGGCACACTTGTGCTGTCTGAGAAGGGGGCACCAGCCTGCTGGATAGTTGGGGAATCTCACTACCCTGGAGTGGGAAACCTCTTCCAAGGAGCAGCGTAAAAATGTAGAGGAACCTATCAGACTGACCAGAGAGAAGAGTCCCCACGTTGCTTCAGGAATATGGTGAAAAGCATCAGGCTGATTGTCTGGGACTTAGAGACAGAAGGAGCTGCCATCAAGAAAAGGTATGGATATCTGATCCCTATGTGAGTTCCTCCCCTTCCCTAACCAGGTTCCTAAAGAATAATGTGGCAAGGGGGAGCCCAGAACTGCTTGAGACTCTGAACATTAAGATTGGCAGAAAATTTGTCACCAGTGATAGGTGAGACCAAGACACCTATGGATTACCAACATAAGAGACAAAGACAATGATTATCACTAACATAAAAGTATTCTTAACACTGAAACAAAGGACTGTCTTTCCAATGGGAAAAAAAAAAGGTCAATGAATATCAACAGATAATTTACTAGTGAATATAGGAAACCAGATATGTCACCCCCGAAATATGCATCTTTCACATAAAAATTATTTTGAACGGAAGGCAATTAAGAAACAGTAAACACAAAAAAGCTCTCCTTTTTTTACCTGAAGCAAGAATACAAACTCTCCTTTCTGGAAATAGATTTTTATTAGCACAGATATGGCACCAGTGCATTCTGCAAACAAACCATTGTTAAGTCCTTATTTTCCTAGTTACTTCTTCACTGTTTACCATCTCTAGTCCAAACCCTTTGTCTTGTCAATTCTTTGCAAATGTATCGATTCTTTGTCTAAAAGTCATAAGAGCTCCCTGCTCTGGTCCCTTCTTTTGGTCTTCATTCTCTGGTGAAGACTCCCTTGTGTATGTAAAAAACTCAATAAAAAGTGTCTGTTTTTCTCTGATTGTCTTTGTCAGTTTAATTTTCAGATCCAGCCAGTGACCCTAAGAAGGTTGAGGAAAAATATTTTTCTGCCCTGCATGAAGGACCGTGACTTATAAATGCATGTGTATAAACATTCCATTTAAAAATGAAAGAAGAACTAGAAATTGAAATGGTAAGATACATGAAATTATCACCCGAACTCACACACAGAAAACATGAAACACAGCAATGTGGGTGGAAAAGAGAAGACCCAGGAGCTCAAGAGGGAATAAAAATGATAAGAGCTTTCCAAGAAGAGATCTGGCAATACATATCAAACGTCTAAAAAAAGGCTTATATTCTCTGACATAGTAATTTCACTTTTAAGACTCTATTCAAGGAAGTCACTACAGCAGGGACAAATATTTACAAAGATACTTATGGTAGCATTTTTATAATTAAAAACATTGAAAACCCGAATACCTAGAAAATGGCTAATTAATAGATTACATGTTACACAGTCTTTGCAACAATGTTTTAGAGTAATTTCAGTGACATGGAAAATATTCACTATCTAACGTACAGTAGAAGGAGAAAAATAGATGCATACCTGTATATAGTATGATTATATACAAGCCATAAAATCACTGAACTGTATCTCAGCTATCACCCAGGCCCCTGCAGTCATTTTACAGATAAAGAAATATAGGTTCAAACTGAGAAATTAAGGGACTTTCCTAGTGTTTCAGTGGTTAAGGCTCTGGCTTCTACTGCAGTGGGCAAGGGTTCGGTCCCTGGTCAGGGAACTAGATTCCACATGCTATGGGTCACAACCAATTGAAAAAGAAGTTATGGTTCAAAGAGAATAAAGGACTTTTTCAAAGTCACAGAGTTAGGAACGGACTGGACTGCAATTCTAGCCCTGGTCTTGGAAACTCCCCATTTATAGCTCCTGGAGTTTGCTCACATAAATTTCCGAACTCATGTCATGCATTTTGAGGAGTGTCCAGCCTCCTACCTGCATCAGCACATTTCTGTCTTTTCATCTGCATTACCCTTATCAACCTATTAGGACTCTAGTCCTTCAGACTGTTATCTCCAGATCCGTATCTGACAGGGTTCAGGGAATTCTTTTTTTAACTGCTTTACATCCTCTCTTCTCTAGATTCTTTTGTTCTTCTTATCTGGACCATATCAAAAATACTTTAAGAAATGCACATTCCAATGGGAAATGTCCCAAGACCTTAAATCCACAAATTTCAAAATACCACCATTATCTATCATTGTCCCCATAAAATGTTATGAGATATAATGTAAAAATTTAAGTAACCCCCTTAGACAATGACTGATTCTGTAAATTCAGTACTAATGCCTTTTATACAGATATTAAAATTAATCCTGGTGGAAGCAATTGCTGAGATATCACTGATTGCTTACCCTTGTCTCTCTTTAGAGTACATTATAGTTCTGCATTGAACTCACTATTTGAGTCCTTAATATTATTTTCTGGCTGAGAAACATAAAGTTTGAGCACCTTAACTTTTATCCCAAACTTAGTTGTTGACTGTCTCTCAAGGTCATTTTTCAAAAGATCTAAACGGGTAGCTTTTTTGGTGCTGCTTTATTTTTAACTTTTTTTAATCATGAACTGTAGTAAATACACAGGGCCAGACAGACAACAGAGTTGAGTCAAGATTTAGATACAAAGAATCTGTTAAGCTCACCTACCAAGACACTCAGTATCCTAGCCAATTCTAGAACATTAAGTTCAAATTCATAAGGTCTGCAAAATTACTAATGAAGCTATATATTCCTAGTCAAAATCTTAAATGTTATCCACAAAAGTCAAGAAGCCATTGTTTTATTGTCTTGTGGTTCTTGAGTCCCAGAAAGATACTTAATAGTCTTTATTATTATACATTTTATTCCATTTCTGTAGGTGGCACCAGTGGTAAAGAATCCACCTGCCAGTGCAGGAGATACAGGAGATGTAGGTTCAATCCCTGGATTTTGAAGACCTCCCTGCCCCCATTGGAGAAAGAAATGGTAACCCACTCCAGTATCCTTGCCTGGAGAATCTCATGGACAGAGGAGCCTGATGGGCTACAGTCCAGAGGGTCGCAAAGAGTCTGATGCTAATAAGCACACACACACACACACACACACACACACACACACCTTATTCCATTTCCAAACAGCTTAAGTAGAGGCCAGTGTCTTTGAGATCTAGCCATTTTCCAATATCTCCTATATAATAGCCCTAGATGACACCCACTTTACTCAAGGATGCTCTTTACCTTGTCGTTAAGATCATAGACCTGGTCAGGGATAGAAGCACTGACCTTTAGATCTCAAAGCATGTTTGTTTGTTTTTTCCTTTAAACTATGTCTCCTCTTAATTGCAGTGCTAGATTCTGTATAAGAGAAATGAGATTTGCAGATAAATTTCTAAAACAAAAAGATCGGTGGGGAGGGCTCATGTGTCGACTCTGAAGCATCCCAGGTGATTCTCATGTGCAGACAGACCCGAGGACCAAGCTTCCCAAGTGGTCTGAGTCCGCTCACAATGTTTCTCCTCCCCCTCCCCTCTGCATGTATGTTCATTCTTGAATTTCATGACCTTTTCTCAGCTGGAATGATTTTCTCTATTTCCTTCATCCTCTGAACTCTGCCTGCTCCTTATTACTGTCTCCTCCATGAAAAATCATCTGGTCTCATGTCCCTCTTTAGGGCTGCACACCTGAGGTTCTAATTAAGCACTAAAAGCTTCCTCATAGTTTCCCTCTGCTTTTTGTGTGTCTGCCTTCTCTGCACAGCCATCTCCTCCACCAAACCCATCTTTTTAAAACTGTGAAAAGATTCTGCAAAATGCAGTGGAGGAGCCAAAGAAGATCTATAAATCTCAGCTAACTCATTTTTTTTTTCAAAATGAAACAAATATGCAAGAAGTAAATGCCTACTGCCAACCCTACCCTAAACAAGAATCATGTACCTTAAAAGTAATGCTATATAATTCCAACTACACACTTCAAATACTCAATGTCAGATGATGTTTGACAGGTTATCTGCCCTTCTGCCCAGTGCATTTCAGTGTATCAGAGCTCTTTCCCTGTTATGAACAGTTTCCAGGGATGAGACCTCAAATCAAAGTAGTTCTAGAGGACCTGGGCCAGTCACCCAGAGTCCTCTCTTCCCTATCTCCCAGGAGATGGTCATGCCATTAAAGCATCACAGCATCTTACTGTGACTTCTCCTTAGAAGAGCTCTCCTCCGTGGCAGCTGCAAAATGCTGCTAATTAGGTGTAGGGACTGGCCTCATCCCTCAGCGCCCTCCCCTCTTTGCCTCCAAGTCATGCCCACTTCTCTCCTCCTTAGTCTGAAGAGCTCCCCTAAGAAACAACACGATCTCCAAATCAGAGCACTGGAGGCAATCAGGATAGCTCTATAAAGGCCATTAAAGAGCCTTCATTAGTATCGAGTGCCCCTTTGTAATGAATCACGAGGGCTAAGAGGAGGAAGGAGGTTTAACCTCTCTGCAGGGAAGCAGCCTCAGAAGCCAAGAGTTTTATCTGCTCCCCTGCCCCGAGATAAAGGCAGCAGTCTGTATGTAACAGGCCAACTGTCAGGCAGCATTGCTGAACAGTGATTCAGAAGAGGACAAAGTTCCCTCAATCCTCTTGAGGCAGAGGAGGAAACCGTGATGTTGAGGAAGAAAAAACATTTCCTTCCATCCTCATAGGGTCCCTGGCTTGGTCTGGAAACCAATCTGACCAAGACAGTCAGAGAAAAGCATACAAAGAGAACTGAATTTTTACATGGGGATGAAGGCGATCACTGAAGAATGAAAACAGAGGAAGTGACCAGATCCAAAAGCTATTTGTCCAGGAAATAGTAAATTTGTGAAGAATGGAAAAGACGCAAAGGGGTTAGGCCAGGGGTGATTCATGGAGAAGAAATAACTAGAAAGATAAGGGTGACTTTAGCAAGGTTCACTTATACAGCCTTTTTGGCCCTAAATTTCCTGTCTCTGGTGATAAGAGTGTTTTTGTCCTGCCCTGCATAGGGAGAGTTACTTTTCACAGGGGAGCTTTATGACCTGTTTCAGGGAAGAAGGATGACAAGGCAGTTAGGAAAAAAAAAAAAAAAACTGCTTCTGCCCGTTAAAAAAAAAAATTCATTAGTATATTTAATATGCTGAGTTGCCATATTTTGGAGTGACCTGTCCCAAACCCCATCAATGAGAATACTGATTCCGGAGTCAGCTGGACCGTGGACTAGGCTTTGAATCATCTTCACCACTTGTTAGCTCAGAGACCTGGGTGAAATGTTGAATTTCTCTGGACGCCAAATCTTCCATCTCTAAAGTAGGGGAATTGATATCTACCAGGCACTGTTGTGATGATTTGGTGAGACCATCTGCATAAAGTGTTTAATATGAAACCCTGACAGCTGTGATTATCGAGTGTCCAAACTGCCATCGCATTGAGAGCTTAAATCTTTAAATTCACAAGGTGCTTTTTCTCATAACAGCTACTTGACTCTCATGCAATCCATGAGATAGACATTTTTGAGGTAGGTATTGTATCTCCCAGGAGACTTTTCTCGCCCTAGCACTGGTAGGTGGCAAAGTCAAGACTCAAAGCCATCACTTGGGGTCCAGGGCACTGGCCCCTGGCCACAAAGGACCCCTGGACTCTCCAGGGGAAGAGTCAGCAGAGCCTGTGATCCTCCTGTGACTGATGAGCTTCTAAAGGATGTGCAGTGATGTGTCGTGCTTGTTTTCATTCCACGTGCTTGACTCAGGCAGGCAGCACCGAAGCTGGGAAGTCCAGCTCTCTCATGCTGTCAGTTTGTTTAATGATTATTCTAGGAGCAGCTGATTTCTATTAGAAGGCAAGTGACAGATTGCCCATTAGATAGAAATGCATGTTTTTCAAAGTAGGGAGTCTCAGCCCTCAGGGAAGCTGACCTGGCTCGTCCCCAACCCCACATCCGATCACAAGGTTAATGATATGATTATCGGAGTGTGGCTTGGCTGGGCTGGGGTACTAGATTCTAAGCATCCCTACTGCTAACTGCTGCCTCACTCCAGAAGCAGGTGGGGGACATAGGACGAGAAAGAATGGCAACCAACGTGTGGCAGATTTGGGAAAAAAGTCTGGAAACCAAAAGGGCCCCCAGAAACTTATTCTTCAGCTGCAGAAAGGATTAGGAAAAATCCTTCCTCTCAAAGCCAAGCAAGAGTCCTGGGCCATCTTTCTTACAGCACTCCTGTCTTTCTAGGGGAGACTTGTTGAATTTCTTCTACCTTTCTCTGCTTTGGTTTGTTTTTGTTGTTGTTTATTCTAGTATCCCCAATGTTAGTGTAACATCAGGAGGAGGAAAAGCACAGAGAACACAGAAATATCTATTTGATGAAATGATGTTTGGGTGGATGGATGAAACCAGTTCAAGTGAAAAAGCTGAAAGAAAGCAAATTCACTCACTCGTGACCAACTCTTTGCGACCCCGTGGACTGTAGTCTGCCAGACTCCTCTGGGGATTTCCCAGACAAGAATACTGGAGTGGGTTGCCATTTCCTTCTCCAGGGGATCTTCCAAGATCCATGGATCGAACCCTGGTCTCGTGCATTGCGGGCAGACTCTTTACCAGCTGACCCACCAGGGAGGCTCACTCACGTTTTTTCTCTTTATGTACTTTGAATGTTTGGATTTTAATGGGATGAGAAGACACTGAACTCATTCCTTCTTAACCTTGAAAATACTGGTATCAGTAGTTTACAATGGATCATACAGAACACAGTGTGGTAGCCAAATATGCGTTCTAAAATAGGAAACAATTAGCAACTGTATTAAAGGTGCGATTACTTTGAATAATTAACAAAACCATTGTCAATCCCAAACTCCCAGTCTATTCCTCCTTCTCATCCTTCCCCTCTGGCAACCTCTGGTGCTTTGTTTTGTATCATCTCATTAATGATTCTTATAAAGAACTATTAGTCGCTCAGTCGTGTCCAACTCTTTGTGACCCCATGAACCGTAGCCACCAGGCTCCTCTGTCCATGTGATTCTCAGGCAAGAATCCTGGAGTGCGCTGCCATTTCCTTCTCCAGGGGATCTTCCTGACCCAGGGATGGAACCCATGTTTCCTGCACTGCAGGCAGACTCTTTGGCAACTGTGCCACCAGGGAAGCCCAGAAATAAAGATTCCCCTATTTCTTAATTTCTGGGGGAAATCTGGATTATCTATGGTTGAGATCACTCATAAAATAGTGTTTGCAGCAAGAAAGGTCCAAGCAGAAGAAAACATTTTGAGTGGAAATGCAGTAAAATGATTTACTATTTTGGTTCTTTCATTAGATTTATTAATCCAAGGATGGTGCCTCAGGGCAAGGATTAACTTTGCAAACCTAAATTCAGTTTGTCTGACTCCTGAAAATCCAGAGGGGAAAGGTCTCCAGAGCAACCCGTTCCCAAACTCATGAGATTCCTGTGCAGGGCCCCAAACACCCCCTCTCTCCAGCTTCCTCGAGCTGAGCCAAGGCAGCATTGACAAACAAAGGGAGAAACACAGGCTTTGTTTTATCCACCATTTCTCAGGACTCCATTTCTTCCCCAGCTCTGAGCAGGAAACTGCAAAAGTGTGCTTTTAGAAGGGCTCATTCACCTGTGCCCCAAGGTGGAAAAAAACAAACAAAAAACACACAGAAAACACCCTAACCCTTTTTTTTAAAGGGGTGGGGGGAGGGAAGTAGGGCTGGGAGGGCCTTGAAGGCAAAAATTAGTCGCTGTTGCTCCCTAATGGCAAGATTTCCAAAGAGCTACCTTTGCTTTGGTGTTCTTCCCTGGTGGCTCAGATGGTAAAAATCTGCCTGCAATGCAGGAGACAAGGGTTTGATCCCTGGGTCAGGAAGATCCCCTGGAGAAGGGAATGGCAAACCACTCCACTCCAGTATTCTTGCCTGGAGAATTCCATGGACAGAAGAGCCTGGCAGGCTATAGCCCATAAGGTCACAAAGAGTCAGGCATGACTGAGTGACTAACAGACAGACAGACACACACACACACACACACACATACACACATACACATCTTTGCTTTGGTGAGTACTGTAGTCCCTGGTGTCCCCAGAAAGTTGGTTCTAGGACACTCATACCAAAACCCCAGATGCTCAAGTCTCAAATAAAATGACATGGGACGGTTGGCCCTTCGAATCTGCCAGGTTTCACATCCACAGATACAGAGGGCTGACTGTTAAGTGCAGTGGCATCCAGCCCCAGCTCTTGGCTCTAGTGGTTATAGACAGTGTAAATGAGGAGGGGCCAGGGAGCTTGCTCAGCTATGGCTGCTCCATGGAGTTTGGCTTTCTCAACCAGCAAATAATACGTTGCCAGCAAATTGCTTTCTCCTTTCCCTGTCTCTCCTGTCCAGAAAGGCTGCGATCCATCGTTCTTCTATAGCATTCTCCTGCTCCACCCCCCAAATAAGTTCATTGCTTCTTAGAAGTGAGATCAAAAGATGTTTTAAAATACTTAGGAGGCCCAACGATCTTACCAAAGAAACTGACCATTGGAGCTTGACGATGACTAACCCTTGTAGGTTTATCTTTTTCCTTCCAAAATGCCATGCATTTGGATTGGGCGGGGGCGGGGGGTGGGGATGGTAACTTTGTTTTCATAAATTGAAGAATATATTCCTCTGCCTTGATCTCAATCTTCTCATTTAAAAAAAAAGAACTTGGGGATAAATAGATTTAATGCTCAATAATTCTTATACCTCAATGCTTATCTACATAGTTTTTGCATATTATATTTTTAAAAGCCCTTACTTCAAGGACATACTACAAGAAGAAAATAAGTGTATTAATGCAGCAGTTACATTGAAACTCTATATCAAGGGCATTGCTTATAGAGGCAGTTTTTAGACAAATGCAATTAAAATCACAATGCTGATGAAAAAAGTCAGAAATACTAATAAAGAGGGCAACATTACCCTTTGATGAGAGAAATAATAGAGCTGGGCGAATAAGCTGAGCTCTGTTTTAGAAGATGTTAACCAGTCTCAGAGCATTTCATTTGCCTCATGCATGCTTGTTATTTGTTGGGATTTTCTTTAAAAATACGTAGATGAAAAGAAATTTGGTTTCTAGAAGTTATTTTTTATCTATAGAGTTTTCATTTCTCTCCTGACATACTTGGAAAATTGTTGATTGCTTCCCCAAAACAAACACAGAGCTAAAAATCCAGTCCTTCATCTCCTGCTGAAACTCACAAGGAGACTGGGGCATTTGGAGAGGGGTGTGTTGATGAGTGCACCAATTCAGTGGGAGCTGATACAGAAATGATGGCTTTCATCTCCTCTGCTGTTGGCGACAATTCCGTTTTTCAATCTAATTTCCACGTTGGATATGATTTTGCCTAGAAACTCGAACACACAGTTCACTGAAATTGAGATATTAGAAATACACTCACACAGTACCCAGAGGACTCACGCAACCAGCTGCTGGTACAATGCTTGGTTATCCACCTTAGCTTGTCTGTGGTAGACCAGTAGTTCTAAACAGGAGCAGGCAAGAGGAAGGACACAGCAATGGTTTTGTGATTCTTGCACTGGAACCCCAGCCCGAATCGTTGGTTGGAGCTGCCAACACAGGCCTCCCTGTGGTTCCTCTCATACCACTCTTGCTGATGGGCATTAAGCATTCCAGTGAGGTCACCAGCTTCATGTTCAGCTGGCATGATTGCTGGAGAGGCTGATTGCATTATTCACTCTCCTGAAAAGATTTTTTTCAGACTCTCAAGAATCCACAGAGATTGTATTAAAAAAAAAAAAAAAAAACTCCAGAGTTATGAACTATTTAATTTATCCTTCTATTCTTTCAAAAGGGACAGAGTCACAGAGAATAGAGAAAACCTCAACAGAAAATGGGTTTTTAGTCAGTTTAGAAGCTCTGTGTTTTATAGAACTTGTCTCTGAGCTTCTGTTTTTCATTTCTCCTTTCTACTTCTTTTCTGGGATGAGTCTTCCATCTTCTTCAGTTCAGCTACTCAGTCGTGTCTGACTCTTTGTGACCCTATGGACCACAGCACGCCGGGCTTCTCTGTCCATCACCAACTCCCAGAGCTTGTTCAAACTCATGTCCATCGAGTCGGTGATGCTATCCAACCATCTCATCCTCTTTTGTCCCTTTCTTCTCCTGCCTTCAGTCTTTCCCAGCATCAGGATCTTTTCCAAGGAGTTAGCTCTTCGCATCAGGTAGCCAAAGTATTGGAGTTTCAGCTTCAGCATCAGTCCTTCCAATGAATAGTCAAGACTGATTTCCTTTAGGATTGACTGGTTGGATCTCCTTGCTGTCCAAGGAACTCTCAAGAGTCTTCTCCAACACCACAGTTCAAAAGCATCAATTCTTTGGTGTTCAGCTTTCTTTATGGTCCAACTCTCACATCCATGCATGACCACTGGAAAAACCATAGCCTTGACTAGATGGGCCTTTGTCTGCATCTTTGTCCATCCTCTTAAAAACAACAAAACAAGAACCAGCCAACCAAAACCCTACTTTTGCCTATTTCCTTATGAAATACTTCCATCTACTGGCCAAACAGGGAAGGCTCCTGTCTCAACACTTTTGTTCTACTCGTACTGGAATTTGTGAGGACCACTCTCCAAATGTCTAGTACAATAATCGGAAATAAAAAATCAGAAATTTAAAGATATTGTGGAAATTCTTTACTTTGAACCTAGCAGTTCACCCAAAGTAAACCTACCTACCCCATGTATTTGACCCATGTATACAGTTTGAAAATACCCAAAATGAAGTGTAAGTCTGCAGAGAAAGCAAATTAGTGAGAAGCGATGGGAGACCAAGCAGAGAGATAGGAAGACATGGCCTCTCTCCCAAAACAGCACCTTTCTAATCAAATAGCCGTTTTCCTGGTGATTAGTCATGTTGAGCGTCTTTTCATGTGTCTGTTGGCCATCTGTAAGTTTTTTTTTGGAAAAAAATATCTATTCAGATTCTCTGCTCATTTTTAATTGGGTTGTTTGGGTTCCTTTGATATTGCATTGTATGAGTTTCTTGTTCATTTTGAAAAAGAATCCATATGGGAAATGAGGTCAGAGAGTGGAATATGGAAAGATGTTTACAATCTATTAGAGAACTAATCTGGGTTTACAGAATTAAAGATTTATAATGTGTCAAAGCTGGTAGAATCTCAAACACCAGAATAGCCTCCTCACTTTACTGAGGCAATGGTTAGGATCGGAGGTGCATTAGAAGCCCATGGCAAGACTTCCACTTCAGAAGTAAACCAACTAATTCAACAAAAAACAAAACTGGAAGTTTCTGTCTGGATTTTAAATACAAGTACATTGTTTATAAAACATATAATAAAAAAGCCAATAATTCCTAAAAACATATGCTCACCAAAAATAGAATGGGCATTCTGTTGGGCTAAAATCCCTACCACAGTGGACCATCTTCTGTGCTCTGTCCACTTAGAATAAATGGGGAACACCAGAGTGAAGGGAAAAAGTGCAATGTCTTTTTTAAAGGGTGGGTTTCAATAGCTCAGAGATGTAAATAGAATATGGATTAAATCGTATTTCCTCAAAAGAAAGCTTTCCTTAAAATTGATTCATCTACTATCTTGCCTATTCCATGCAAATTTACAGAGAGGAATTAAACCAAAAATGAAAATTGAAGAAGTTGAAAGGTAAAGATGTGGTGACTAAAACAGCTTCTCGGAAACATCTTGAGAGACAGTGTAGCATTTCCAAAGTGATGGATGTATTAAGTCAGCAAGAAGATGCTTATCTCAGAAACAGCTTCTTCTGTGGAGTGAGTGTCCTGTGGAGGTGACACCATCTTCATCTTTGACTTTAGACCTGGTTTTGTCATTGACTAGCTGCCTGAACTGAGGCCTAATACGTCTTGACCAGTGTGTTTGACTATTGCTGTGGGTGTAGCTGGGGGTATGAAATAAACCCCTGCTTGTCAAAGTGGAAGGGAGGGTTGCATCATTAACTGGGATGGATACTTTTAGGCCCTTAAAAGATAACATGGAAATATGATTTGTTATTTTCAGAAGCATTAAAAGCATAGGCATACACATGCACACACGCGTTCGTGAGTATTGCTCTGTACACTTAAAAAATGAAGTTCTTACTTTCTCAGATGCATGTTTCTTGAAGAGAGCAAATTTTTTAAATGAAACATTTATTCAGTCTCATTATAAAGTATAATTTTTCCAGAATATTTGAGTGCCCAGAGGTAAATTACAGAGATGTGTACAAAGTGAAGCTATTTTTCTAATGAAATCACTGGCATGTTAAAAAATTCATCTGAACTTAAAAAAAAAAAAAGAAAGTTCATCAGTAGCAGAGTCTTCATTTCTTAAGTGCAATCTTAAAGGCACAGCAATGAAAGGTCCCCCCAGGACCACCCGGAAGTACCAGGCAAAGGGAGGGGTCAGCCTGGACGTGGCCACGCCCTCATCCCCGCCTGCAGACCTGACTCCCTGGACTGCCTTGACTCACCCCTGCCCACTTGTCTCCACCCAGCATCTTGCCTGGACTGACCTCTTCTCTGGACCAGTGCTTTCTCTGCGTGGAAGCCAGGACCATCCTTTTATGACCGGCATTCGCTCACTTAACTCTCTTCTTTAAAATCCTTCAGCCGTTTCCCCGTGGGCTAGTAGCTGCGGTGCACCGGCTGAGTTGCTCCGCAGCAGGGGTGCTCTTCCCAGGCCAGGCACTCAACTCCTGTGCCCTGGGGTGGGATTCTTAACCACTGGACCTCCATGGAAGTCCCAAAGTTTTTTGTATATATATATATTTTTTAATCGAAAACTGGAACACGAAGTTTCCCTCCTGACATCCCCAGCCTTCTCTTGGGCCACTGCTTTCCAACCAACCAGCCTGTGCAGAAGTGCCATTTCCCTTCCACCTTCACTCATGAGAGACCCGCAGCCTCACAGCGTTTGTCCAGCTCCCCCAAGCCCACAGGGGCTCTGGGCCTAGGTAGCTTCCCCCGTTTCAGACCCCAGCTTCAAACACAATCGGCATACTCAAGGCAGCCTCCTGAGCACATCTGGGGAGCCTCAGCTGGGTGAGGGTCCTCCTTCTACTTACTTGACTTCTTCCCCGGACATGTGGCCAGTTTCTAATTGTAACTGTTTTCCTTTGACAACTGGATCCCCTGGGAGGGGGTGAACTAGTCTTTTTTATTCTCTATCATGCTTACAGTTCTTGGAATATAGTATCTGCTTGCGTGCTAGGAGGCACATACCCACAGAAACACACCATGCCACTGTGTACACACACACACCCCACCACCATGTCCTGTGCATATACACACTCGGCTGATAGCACTTCTTTCAGAGGACAGTGATACTTTGACAATATTTAACGACAAACGTCAGGAAGTGGAAAAATATCATTGGTGATGACAGCTTAATCAGACTAAGTCAACAATGTGAATGAACTTCAACTTGGAAACTGTGATCTTGTTTACCACGTATCTATGGGCATATAGTGTGAGTGTGTGATATGAACAAAACCCTTCCTTCTTTGTTCCTTCCTTCCTTCTCCCCTACCTCCCTCTTTTCCTTCCCGCTTCCCTTCCTTCCTTTATCTGCCTGTTTCCTCCTTTTCTTTAGAATCAATGCCATTCATAAAAAGAACTCTACTAGCTAAGCACTACTTTTCACAGTACGATCCCACTACCTTATGGAGTTCTTAAAGATGGCATCAAGTCTGTATTATCTTAAAATAAGACTATAAAAAACTAAGTGACTTGGAAGATCCCACATAGTAACTTAACAGAAGGGCTGGGTTTGGAGCTCAGAGCTTCGGACTCCTAGAACAGAGTTCTTTATCATGCTGCCCTCTGCTAGCCAGCGAGCTTAATGACAGCCTTTTGTGAAAATTATAGGTAAACTGAAGAGAAGGCAATCTGCCCATGGCAGCCTTTCTAGGAAAAGCTATCGCTATCAGTTGCTACAGGTAGCTGAGTCAAGGCGGGCCCCAAAGGACAACAGCATGAAGATGACTCATCTTCACAATAACTGGGGGGAACTAGCCCCTCTGCCGGGCACTGAAATTTTGCCCACTACTCGTGCACACTGAAAGGCATGACATTTCTTACACCTTTGAAAACACCAGAGGAAATAAAAGCTATTGCTCTCATTTTGAACTCTACCTGTACTGGACCAAAGGGTCTGGGGACAGGGCAGGGATAAAAGCAAGAAAGGAGAGGGCCCCATAAAAGAAGGGATGGGGGGAATGAGTTCCTGAGCTAAAAAGCAACCAACCAGTGTTCCCCCTCACAAAGTTGCCTCCTGCAACTCCTGTACTCTGCCTTTCTGATTGAGAGGATACACAAAAATCTTGAAGTCCTCCTCTCCTCTGTTCCTCTGAGGTTACTGAGACTGTGGTATCACTCAGGAGAAGAGTCAGCCTGTGGATTCAGGCGTGGTTCAAGGTCATCTCACTCAAAAAAAAAAGTTCTCCTAAAGTTGCTTGCACAAACCAGATAGATGGCCAGTTGACCGTGGCCACGAAGGATGCAGTTTTCTCAAGGTCATGGAGAAAATCAGTAAGAGCATCCCATCTAGAATCCCGGTCTTCCAAAGACCCACGTCCTGGACCTTCTGCTCATTCAGTTGCATCCTGTGAGTCAGCACCTCACTGGTTACCAGACCCCTTCACTGTTGCTGCACGAGGAGGTTAAGACCCTGACGCACTGAACTCTAATTCCTGGAATCGTTACCGTGTGATCATGACATCACAGAGGAGGCCGCCGGACAGTTCTGTCTCAAGATGTTTGTAACCAAGCCAAAGGATGAACTTGAGGAAAGCATGGAGAAATTGTCTTGTACAACTGAGATCCAGGCAGTGTTTATTCTTTCCTCCATTGTAATCTTCTTCTGTGGATTCCTCATCTTATTCATATCCAGGTTCATCGGGAGGAATTTTAAAAAATGGAAAAAGAGCAAGGGAATTTTCCTGGTCAGTTCCCCTGTTACAAAGATCAGAGACAGGTTTGGCTTGAGTTTGTGTTTAGAAGACCACAAAGGCATCACCCAGTTTTCCTGGGCCAAGAGCTGTGGTGGAGTGACTTAGAAAGGTGTCCACCCCGCTCAGGGGGCAGGACCCCAGGCCTTCATTCCAAAGGGCACAGCTACAAGACCTGGCCTCCTCTCCCACCTCTGGGAGAAGCAATGCCTCATGTGGATGATGCGGAATGTTAGCTCTGGAAACAGAGGTCACTAATTTGAAAAAAACATCTACTAACACTGAGTCCCTGGTAGCTCAGAAGGTAAAGAATCTGACTGCAATGCAGGAGAACTGGGTTCGATCCCTGGGTTGGGAAGATTCCCCTGGAGGAAGGAATGGCTACTCACTGCAGTATTCTGGCCTGGAGAATTTCAAGGACAGAGGAGCCTGGGGGGCTGCAGGCCGTGGGGTCGCAAAGAGTCAGACATGGCCGGGTGACTGAGCATCCACAGCACTATGTCTGTGCCTCTGTTTCAAATTTTAAAATGACAGTCGTGTTAGGTACGATGAGGGAGGCAGAAGAGACGCCGGGGTCAATCTCACTTTCCCGGATCGTTCGTGCAAGAGGTTCAGGTACTCAGAAGTATACACTGCCTTTCATACATGTTAAAACAACCCAAGGAACTATACACACGCACCCACAGAAACCCATGCACACGTGGCACGGGTCATCCAGCCGCAAATGCAGAGACACTTTTTTATGCCCAAACAAGCTTTGCAAGGGTGGGCGCTGCTGAATAACAGCTGGAAAATGATGATGGTAAAGAGGTATCTTATCCAGGGAAAGCTCTGCTTAAGAGACTGTTGTTCTTCTTCTTCAACCACTAAGCCGTGTCCAACTCCTTGCAACCCCATGGACTATAGCCTGCTAGGCTCCTCTGTCCATAGGGATTTTTCAAGCAAGTATTCCAGGTTAGGTTGCCACTTCCCTTCTCCAGTGATCTTCCCAACCCAGGGATCAAACCATTGTCTCCTGCATTGACAGGCAGATTCTTTACCATGGCCCCATCAGGGAAGCTGGCTTAAAGGAATAGAAACACTCAAATGCTACATAATGGCTATTCTAGTACCAGTGGTTGAATGCTCTCAGTTATTTTCCCCCAGCTTCATTTCTCTGATTTCCAGAATAGAACACATTTCAATTGTGTTTTGCAATTAATCCTGAACAGTTCCTTGAAGCACTGACTCTTGATGCTAAACACTGACATAAAAGAATTTATAACTTGGTAATTTTTTCAGGGCATTGGCAGTGTCATTACATGAAATTCAGGTGTCTGCTTTTGAGAAGTGTCCAATATGGAAGTTTACAGATTTTTTTTTTTTTGCTAAATGAGTTTGCTGTGTGCTCAGTCGTGTTCAACTCTTGGTGACCTTATGGACTTGCAGTCTACCCAGACTCCTCTGTCCATGGGATTTTCCTGGCAGGAACACTGGAGTGGGTTGCCATTTCCTCCTCAAGGGGATCTTCCCCATCCAGAGATCGAACCCAAGTTTTGCCTGTCTCCTGCATTGCAGGCAGATTCTTTACCACTGAGTTCCCAGGGAAGCCCCAGTGCTATTACTAATTATTTCTAGATTAAAAACAACAAGCAGTGGCATTACAACTGGGAGAAGAATCCTGGGTTCTAACTGCTTAATGACACTAATGGGAAGCACAAATGGGTAGTGGATATAGTGAACCTGCCTTCTATCTTTATTTTATTTTTTTAGTGCACAACTGAATTGGTAGAATTATTTAGTCTCCTTAGATTTCTGCTTCCAGAAGTGTATCTTCTCCCCCATTATATTCGTTTTTCTGTGGTTTACAAAAATGTGGGAACCCATTTGTCTACAAACATTTGCTGTATTTTTCATGTCTTTCTTTTGATATAATTTATGTCTGCCTTCCAGTCCAGAGGTACCTTTCATTTCAGATAGGAAGAAGATGTTGCAAAATGTTCACCAGTGGGGTCTTAGCAACCAACAGACTGTGCTGTTCTTTTAAATCCTGAGGAGAGAGTTTGATAACAATTGAATGACTTCTTAATAATTTGTTAGATCTAATTGAATTGAGAGTGTTGTATTTTTCTCTAAGCCTTTGGGAATGTTGGCCTAATGCAAAAATGCCACAAAGCTAGGTACTGTGGAAAATTGTTTTAAAAAAATTATTTGGAGAGTCATAATTTTCTCCTTAAATGTGCATTTTAAAAGATTTACTACATTCATATGTACAATTTTATTATATCTTAGGGCCAATTTGTTTTCCCACAGAAGGCACCTCAGTTTTATAATGGAATTCAAATGAGTGTTCCACATTCATGCCATTGAATATCTTTAAAAAAAAAAATCGATGTCCAGACAACTTCCCAGGAAGGCACAGGATGAGTCATAGGCATTAGAGGCAATCGTTGATGGAGATATGAACTCTATCAAATAGTCATTTAATGAAACTTCTTACCATTCAGAAAACATAGATAGAGAAATTATATCATTTCAAAAGCCTGGCTCCACATGAAATGAGCTTTTCTAAAACTCAGAGGTCTTAGTCCACATGGTGAGGTCAATGCCCATTCATGTGTGCCTTTCTGGGGACTAGTTCAAGACTAACAGACCCAGCGGCTAATTCAGCCTCCAGCCTGTTTTCATTGCCTGCCCACGAGTATGTCATTTAAATTTGCTATACCTCAGTTTCCTTATTTAATTTTGTGATACCTTAGTTTCCTTCAGTATAAAATGGATTCAATCAGACTTACTTTGTCTACCTCATAAGATTATTATAAATTTCAAATAGAGTCATCCCTTGGTATCAGCCACGGGTTGGTTGCAGGACGTCCCCCCATACCAAAATCTGAGGGTGCTCAAGTCCCTTATATAAAAGGGCATAGTACTTGCACCTTCCTTGGGCATGTCTCCAGTACACTTCAAATCACTTCTAGATGAGTTATAATACCAAATACAATGTAAATGCTGTGTGACTAGAGGCCCAAACCCCGCAAATCCAAGCTTTGTCTTCTGGAACTTTCTAGAATTGTTTTTCCAACTATTTTCCATCTGATGTTGGTTGAATCCGCAGATGCGGAACCCAAAGATTGTATAATAAGTAAAGGCATTTTATAAATGTGAGGGAGGATCATAGTTTCAACAGGATAGGATACCAGATAAGGAATTAAAATCAATATAAAATGCCTAAACATTTTCCTCTTCTTTCTTGCTCAAAAAAAAAAAAAAAAAAGCAGATACTTAAGTAACCACCTAGAAATCCACGTGTAATCTTTGTTCTTTGTCCATGTATCTTGATGGAAAAGGATAAGACACTTATTCCCAGAGCAGAAGGAAGCTCTTTTCTCCCAACCCTGATCATTACGACAGAGTCAGTGTGAAGGATGTGAGACAAACATGGCAAAGACTGCAGGGGTTGGAATGAAACTACTGCAGAAGAGCAGTAAAATGCAAACCGAGTCAGATTCATCCGTGAAATATGGAAGAGGGGACTTTAAGTTTCCTGGGGTGGGACAAGGTGGAGAGATTCTGGCTGATGTCACAGCAGAAGATGCCATCAACCACTCATGAAGCCCATGACCTCTTCTGAGACCCAGCTCACTCTCCATTTCTTTCTCTTGCTTCTAGGAATTTAATTCAGGTAACATGAGACGTAAACATTCAAGAAGTCTCACCTTCCAGAGCCACTTTCGTGATCGTATAGAAATGCTGCTCTCGGCACAGACCTTGGTGGGACAGGTATTGGTGAGTACGTTTCCAGTGACCACTTGCTAAAAGACTTTAGCCATGACTGTGATGCATGGTCCACGTAAAGGCATCTGCTGTGCCCTGGCGGCCTTTCCCAAAACATCACTACCTCCCAACGGCTGTCTCCCTGCATCTGTGGTCTCCAACTTACGCTTCTGCTTGCTTTTTCCTTTGGAGTGAAGAGACTCATTTGGCATTGCGTTTTCTATTTGTTGTCAGTCTATCCCCCAGAAGAAAAACTTTATTAGGGCAAAGGTTGTGTGCATTCTGTTCTTGTATGTAGATGGTTTGTTCTCTTTGTAATGTAGATCGATGCCGGGCATATAGCTGATGCTCAAATAATGTTGGTTTGTAGTGGATTCTCTGCTCTGTAGGGGACAGGTATTTCCCCCTCCTTTGATGCTAACAGCTTCCTTTCTTCAGCGTTGACATATATACACTACCATATGTAAAACAGATAGCTAGTGGGAGGCTGCTGTATAGCACAAGGGGTTCAGCTCAGTGCTCTGTGATGACCAGGAGGGGTGGGATGGAGGGGTGGCTGGGACGGAGGCTGAAGAGGGAGGGATGTATGTATGCTAATAGCTGATTAATGTTGTTGTACAGCAGAAACCAACACAACATTGTATAGCTATTGTCCTCCAATTAAAAGTAAATTTTCAAAAGCTAGTCTTTTTTGCCTCTGAATATTTATCATTTACTTCCTATTTTCACCCAGGTAAACTCTGATGCATTAAAATTCAATCCAGGCATCATCCCATCAGGGAAATTTTACCTTATCTCCCTAGCTCTCTTGGTAAAGACTCTGCCTGCAGTGCAGGAGACCTGGGTTCAATTCCTGGGTCAGGAAGATCCCCTGGAGAAGGAAATGGCAACCCACTCCAGTATTCTTGCCTGGAAAAGCCTATGGACAGAGGAGCCTGGTGGCTACAGTCCAGGGGTCACAAAGAGTCAGACACGACTTAGCAACTAAACAGCAACCACCATATTAAGCTAAGAGTCCCCACCTCTAGGTTTCTATCATTTCCACTGTTCTTAAAATTATCTGTGCATAAGCCTGTCTCCCCGCACTGCTCCATGCGCTCCTTGAGAGAAAAAGACCATGTCAGGGGGATGGGGGGAAGTTTATACCCCATTGTCTGGAAATAGCAGACGCCCTGTAAATGAATATCACCCTGATCATCATTTCAGTAGTATTGTTTGATCTGAAACATTCAAAATCAGAATCTGTAATGTGAGGGTGTGCTGCCATCACGTGGTAACACAGTGGAAGGAGATGTATGTGAACCAACAACGATCGTCTTTTGTGATTCATACATCGCTCTTTTCTAGAAAACTCAATGTTACTTAATTCAGATCTAACAGCTTTTAAAACTTAAAGTACATAAATAAAATTGCGTTGATGAACTCTGCAGTGAATACTGAGTCATCTGAGAATGTGCCTCTCCTTTTTTTTCTGGTCTCTTTTTTGAAATCCTTAACCCCAACACCTGTTAAAGAAGGATTTTCTGGTTCTTTTTTTAAAATTTTATCACGGATTTGTTGGTTAGATCTCTTCAAGTGTTCAAATCATGTTAGATTATATGTGGACAATGTTGGGACTAAAGTAGTCAAGGTGACTGGGGTGAGGCAAAAGAGAACTCTACACCGTCTACCATATAAGCACTGCGTATACAGAGTGGGTGGCAAGGAGTAAGTGTTGAGTACATGCCAATATATAGTACTTCTTTAATGATGGAAAAATTGTTCTTTTGATCTGACATGGGTTATGATTAAATAGTTGGAAAACAGGAAGCAGAATAGTCTGGCACTGAAAGACAGAATTGAGAGTCTCTGTGAGGGTTCCAAGCAAGTGTGTATGAAAGGATGGGGGGCGGGGAATGGCTCCTTCCTTCCACCCACCCTTCCTTTGTAATTTCCTTTCTTCCTTCTTTCCACAAATATTTATTGTTTGCAACTACATGCGAAGCATATATTCTAGACATGGTGAAAAATGCAGGCGAGAGTCTTACACTTATGGGACTGAAATTCTCGTGGAGGTAGAAATGATAAATATGTACATAAACAGAAAGGATAAATTCAGATGGTTACCAGTGAGAGAATGATGAGGGGTATGTTTGAGAATTTTGGTGGTTTTGGAGTTAGACCACATTAGATGCAGTGATCTGAGAGGAAATCTCTGAAAAGGTAAGATTTGAGCTGAGACCTGAAGAATCAGAAGAATAAAGAGATTAAAGAGCAGAAGGAACAAGTTTCCTGTTTGAGAGAAGAGACTTGTGGAAGTAAGGGCTCAAATTACGGTAAATGCCAAATGGGGTTCCTGTGTCAGAGGCCAGGAGGTAGGAGAACAGTGAGGTCTGAGTAGAGATGGGAGGGCCCTGCAATGCGTAGGTTGCTCAAATGGAAGGATTTATTCTGATGCAACAGGGAGTCATTGAGGAGTTTTTAAGAAGCATGGGTTGACACAGTCTAATTATGTTTTAGAAATTCAAGAGGCACTAAAGTTTGAAAATAAAGGAACTGTCAAAGGCAAACTAGTTTGTTTCATGATATACGTGTGTGTGTGTGTGTGTGTGTGTGTGTTAATCACTCAGTTGTGTCCAACTCTTTGTGCCCCCATGGACTGCAGCATGCCAGGCCTCCCTGGCCATCACCAACTCCCGGAGCTTACCCAAACTCATGTCCATTGAGTTGGTGATGCCATCCAACCATCTCATCCTCTGTCGTCTCCTTCTCCTCCTGCTCTCAATCTTTCCTAGCATCAGGGTCTTTTCAAATGAGTCAGCTCTTCGCATCATGTGGCCAATCCTTACCTATTGGTTAAGGTGATAGAAGCTGCATTTTGTCCAGGGGCAGAAGAGGCTCTGCCCTCCCCCTACTACCTGTGGTACCCAGCCCGGGTAGAGGTGGCCTTGGCCATCTTGTATGCATCACGCTTCCTTTAGATCATCACTGCGGCTCCCAGAAGCCTCCAGCAGCAACCGTGACACTCCTCAGACAACACCATCCACAGGTACTTTTTCCTCTCGAGGCCAGGAAGCCACCACACTGGTCAGCTCGTATCACAGGGGCCTGGTAGGAATGGGCACCTTTGAGGACGGGTCCCTGCCCATCCCAGGCTCAGTTTCTCAGTGCCCCATGCAAGAGAGTGCAGGAATGGAGTTTGATGTCTCTCTGTTCCTCTGCAGAAACAGTGTGGAACTTCTCAGACTGCTTCCTTTCCACACCTTCATCATTCTGTCCCGGGGTCCTGGCCAATAACTTCAGTTCAGTTCAGTCACTCAGTCGTGTCCAACTCTTTGTGACCCCATGGACTGCAGCACGCCAGGCTTCCCTGTCCATCACCAACTCTCAGAGTTCACTCAAACTCATGGCCATCAAGTTGGTGATGCCATCCAACCATCTCATCCTCTGTCATCCCCTTCTCCTCCCACCTTCAATCTTTCCCAGCATCAGGGTCTTTTCCAATGAGTTGGTTCTTTGCATCAGGTGGCCAAAGTTTTGGAGTTTCAGCTTCAGTATCTATCCTTCCAATGAATATTCAGGACTGATTTCCTTTAGGATAGACTGGGTGGATCTCCTTGCAGTCCAAGGGACTCTCAAGAGTCTTCTCCAACACCACAGTTTAAAAGCATCAATTCTTCAGCGCTCAGCCATACATGACTACTGGAAAAACCATAGTTTTGACTAGATGGACCTTTGTTGGCAAAGTAATGTCTCTGCTTTTTAATATGCTGTCTAGGTTGGTCATAGTTTTTCTTCCAAGGAGCAAGTGTCTTTTAATTTCATGGCTGCAGTCACCATCTGCAGTGATTTTTGAAGCCAAAAAATGTCTCTCACTGTTTTCATTGTTTTCCCATCTATTTGCCATGAAATGATGGGACCAGATGCCATGATCTTAGTTTTGTGAATGCTGAATTTTAAGCCAACTTTTTCACTCTCCTCTTTCACTTTCATCAAGAGACTCTTTAGTTTTTCTTCACTTTCTGCCATAAGGGTGGTGTCATCTGCACATCTGAGGTTATTGATATTTCTCTCAGCAATCTAGATTCCAGCTTGTGCTTCTTCCAGCCCAGCGTTTCTCATTATGTACTCTGCATATGAGTTAAATAAGCAGGGTGACAATATACAGCCTTGACGTATTCCTTTTCCTATTTGGAACCAGTCTGTTGTTCTATGTCCAGTTCTAACTGCTGCTTCCTGACCTGCATACAGGTTTCTCAAGAGGCAGGTCAGGTGGTCTGGTGTTCCCATCTCTTTCAGAATTTTCCACAGTTTATTGTGATCCACACAGTCAAAGGCTTTCGCATAGTCAAGAAAGCAGAAATAGATGTTTTTCTGGAATTCTCTGCTTTTTCGATGATCCAGAAGATGTTGGCAATTTGATCTCTGGTTCTTCTGCCTTTTCTAAAACCAGCTTGAACATCTGGAAGTTCACGGTTCACGTATTCCACAGTTCGTTTCCTCCTAAATCATCATGTTGGTCAATTTCCTGATCACTGGGCTTATTTTCGTCACTGGAGCAGCTTGGATGAGCTTGGTTTTCCCGAGCTCGTGCTCACACCTCCTCCCCAGTCGGCTCTGCCGTGGGCCACCAGTCGTCTTTCTTGTCAACCTGGAGATCCCTGAACCGTGAACCTTGGCGGCCTCATCTGGCCGGGCGCAGCCTAGAAGCCACATCACGGTACTGCGCATGCCCAGCTCAGTCCCACTGCGCCTGCGCAGCCTGCACCTGGCCAGTCATCTGGGCTGAGTGCTTTTCAACAGGTTATTCAGTTGAATTTCATTTATAAAAACTTCTTCCTCCGAGCACGTCTTTGGTCACATCTCATAGGCCTTGGCAAGTGATATTCTGGTTTTTAAAAATGCCTGATCGTCTTTAAGTTGTTTTCAGTTTTAATTTTGATTTCCTGTTGGATTCCTATTCTATTGAGAAGCGTGCGTGCTTTTGTTTCCTTAGGAATGGAAAACTCTCTTTTCTATTTTGGTGGAATTGATGGACCAAGAATATCACTGCCTTTATGATCTCTAGTTGATGAAATTTATGGGGAAATTCTTTGTTACCTAGTACATGGTCAATTTTTATTACTGTGTAATGGACTTTTGAGAGAATGTTTATGGTTTGACATATAGGCACTATAATTATATGTATTTTCCCTACCCTTAATTAATTGCTGACTGCTTGAAAAGGGCATGTCAAAATTTTTCATTCATGATTTTATAGTTTTATCAAATATCTTGCATTTCTATCAGATTTAGATATTTTATATAGCATCAATTGATGCATAGTTACCTATTGTATATCCATGGTTGATAGTGCATTTTACTAATATGAAATATCCATTTTTGTCACATTGACTAGGTGTTTTTTGTCACATTGAGTGGGGATTTTTTGTAGTTTTTTTTTTTTTTTTTTAACTCCTGGCATGTTTTGGGATATAATATTAGCATGTAACATTGCTTTCTTTTTATTCATACTTGATTGGGATGTCTTTGCCCAGCGTCTTTCAGTCTTTATGTCTTATTTCCTCTTATGTGTCTCTTTAAATATCATGTAGCTGGATTTTTGTGTTTATTGATTTAAGAATACATTTATTTGTTAATTTACCAGGAGGATTTAATTATTTTCCTTTATGGTGATCTGTTTTGTTGGTCTTTATAATATTTAGAGATTGAATTTACTGCATAATAGGCTATCTAAATATCTGTGGCTTAAGCAAACAAACGGGAGTTCTGTTAGTAAGAAAAGGGAGAGTGGGTGTTGGATAAACAACTAAAACCTTTGTAACGTATTTGTTCCTTACTGGGGAGGCAAAATGACATGGTGATTGAGAATTTTGAAAGATGTGAACTTAAAACATTGGCTTCTGCACTTCATCTTGAGCAGATTAATTTTTCCCAAACTGAACTTCTTTCATATAATGTGAATCAGATCAGATCAGATCAGTCGCTCAGTCATGTCCCACTCTTTGTGACCCCATGAATCGAAGCACGCCAGGCCTCCCTGTCCATCAACAACTCCCGGAGTTCACCTAGACTCATGTCCATCGAGTCAGTGATGCCATCCAGCCATCTCATCCCCCTTCTCCTCCTGCCCCCAATCCCTCCCAGCATCAGAGTCTTTTCCAATGAGTCAACTCTTCACATGAGGTGGCCAAAGTACTGGAGTTTCAGCTTTAGCATCATTCCTTCCAAAGAAATCCCAGGGTTGATCTCCTTCAGAATGGACTGGTTGGATCTCCTTGCAGTCCAAGGGACTCTCAAGAGTCTTCTCCAAAACCACAGTTCAAAAGCATCAATTCTTCAGCACTCAGCCTTCTTCACAGTCCAACTCTCACATCCATACATGACCACAGGAAAAACCATAGCCTTGACTATAAACTTCCTTAAAATGCTGCAGGGAGTATTGTAAACCCTTCATTCAGTTAAGTTCAGTTGCTCAGTCGTGTCTGACTCTGCGACCCCATGGACTGCAGCACACCAGGCTTCCCCGTCCATCATCAACTCCAGGAGTTTCCCAAACTCATGTCCATTGAGTTGGTGATGCCATCCAAACATTTCATCCTCTGTCGTCCCCTTCTCCTCCTGCCTCTGATCTTTCCCAGCATCAAGGTCGTGGGTGTACTAAATACTGACAATTGGATGATATCTACATTCCTTATTTGTTGAGGTGAGTGAAATTTGCTCAGTCGTATCCAATTCTGCGACCCCATGGACTATACAGTCCATGGAATTCTCTAGGCCAGAATGCTGGAGTAGGTAGCCTGTCCCTTCTCCAGTGGATGTTAGTGACCCAGGAATCAAACCGGGGTCTCCTGCATTGCAGGTGGATTTTTTACCAACTGGTCCTCATTTGTTGGTTTTTATTAATTTTATTTCTTTTGCATTTTGGGGGTAATATGAATGGCATTTATTTTAAAAGTCAAATTTTTCCAAAACTTAATTAGAAGAGTACTGCTGTTTTTCGGAGAAGGCAATGGCACCCCACTCCAGTACTCTTGCCTGGAAAATCCCATGGATGGAAGAGCCTGGTAGGCTGCAGTCCATGGGGTCGCTAAGAGTCAGACACGACTGAGTGACTTCACTTTCACTTTTCACTTTCATGCATTGGAGAAGCAAATAGCAACCCACTCCAGTGTTATTGCCTGGAGAATCCCAGGGATGGAGGAGCCTGGTGGGCTTCCGTCTATGGGGTCGCACAGAGTCGGACACGACTGAAGCAACTTAGCAGCAGCAGTACTGTTTTTATAATTTTGCAAATGTCTTTACTGTCTGGTCTAGTTCAAGACAGCTAGAATCTTAAATTTGTTTCTACAGGCAGTATGTTGTTTTGAAACATGCCAAGAAAACCCAGCTTCATGTAGGTCTGTAGTTAGAAAATAAATGCTGCTGCTGCTGCTAAGTCGCTTCAGTCGTGTCCGACTCTGTGCGACCCCATGGATCACAGCCCACCAGGCTCCCCTGTCCCTGGGATTCTCCAGGCAAGAACACTGCAGTGGGTTGCCATTTCCTTCTCCAAAACATGAAAGTGAAAAGTGAAAGTGAAGTTGCTCAGTCATGTCCGACTTAGCGACCCCATGGACTGCAGCCCACCAGGCTCCTCCATCCATGGGGATCTCCAGGCAAGAGTACTGGAGTGGGGTGCCATTAAATGATCTCACAGATTTCCTTTGAGAAGCCTTTGGGATCCCTGGAGCTGAGTCCTCAGATCACACTTTGATAGTATGCCGAGGTCCAGCCCCGGCTGATCCAGGGTATTCGAAGGGGAGACGGCGTCGGCGACTATTTATTTATTTATTTATCAAAGATATAAAGAATAATAGAATGAGGATAGCTCAGTAGGAATTCAGTGGAGAAAAGAAGCTGAGTAGCTTGGTTTGCGCAGAAAATCAATATAACCTGTGACACCAGGTTAGCTCTGACCACGGAGGCCGCAGGCACCCTCTCGAATAGCGGATGGTGCCCCACCTTAGACACCTTCTCGAGTGGGTCTTAGAAGCCCAGGCAAATAAATGGTCGCAGAGGATATCCGCACTCCAGATGGAGACTCAGCTGGAAGTTAAGGGGAAGAATGACATGGGGAGACCAAGCATTGGTGAGCAAGGCCCGTAGCTTTATTTTCAACAGGGGCTTTTATACGCTAAGTTACACATAGAGGATAATAGGGGATGCAAAGTCAGCAGTCTTTGATCCTTATCAAAAACTAGGGTTTCTATCCTGCAAATTTATCGTATACAAATGGTTTAGGTGATTTACATCATCTTGTGGTCAGAAGGCCTATTAACATTTTATGACTCTTGACAAAGACTTATCCACAAAGACTTATTTTCTCTAAGAGTAATTATTTTAAGGTTTGGCGCCATCTTCCGAAGATAAAATTGCATTCCTATAGGGCGGATGTGTAATGGGTTTACAACAAAGGAAAGAATTTATTACCTTAAGGGTCTAAAGTTACTAACACCAAGGCCACTGCTTATTTTTTCTACATACCAACTGTATTAATTAATACACATTCAAGGATACAATTCAGGGGATGTGAAAACTTGGCAACAAGCATTGGCTCATCAATGAAATCTTTTACTAGTTTTATTCTGACAGTTTCTAACTCTCTGAGAGGCTCTAAGCTATTTGAATATCTTAAGCTTCCCGTGCCTCTCGAAGCTGGGAGACTGTAAACAATCGTGTGCATAGCTGTAGGAGTCCGGGTAAACTTGTCAGGCGAGTTAGAGAGCTATCTGAGGGGTTTGGATTTAAACACTCCTAATGCCCAGGAACTTTATTAATTGGAGCTGTAAGTTAACTCTTTGACAGAGAGAGCGAGATGGTGGTGGGGGACAGCCCCCAGTAAAGTCAGAGGTGAGAGCACAAAGCAATAAAGTAGGCAGACTCTGGTTTTTTGGGGGTAGATGCTCGAGAATATCCAGGGGGACTCCTGAGGCTCGATCCCGCCTTTGTGTATGCCGAGCCTCCTTCCTCATGACCTTTGTCACGAGTGGAATGTCTCTCGCCGGTTCCCGGCAATAGTATGTGGAAGGAATGTGCAGTTTGGGACCAGAGAGGGCAGAGGGCTTTACCTAGCTCTGGGCTCATCCCCTGCCTCGTTCCCCCAGAGGCCTGTGTTTGCCTGGCAGCATTAGCTCCTGGCCTGTGAGCTCTGAATCCATCAGCCTACGGCATCAAGGGGAGCCACTGGTGCGTCTCCACCCTCCCAGGTGAAGCGGCTTAGACTACAGTGTTGCAACTGGCCTGACCATGTTGTAAGTGGCCATGGAACAGCAAACAGACCCACTATTAGTATTCCCATGACAGACTTCTGGATTTCAGCTACCTGTTCTGCCTATCTGTTTTGGATGTGGTTGTTGGTTTAAACCCCTCTCAGTGTTAGTGACAAGCCTCTAGCAGTTGGGCTGAATTAATTGTGGTTAAGTCAATACACAAGTGGCCTCGTGAGTGTTGAAATTGTTATTGTTCTTGTTGCTTTGTCGCTAAGTCGTGTCTAACTCTTTTGCAACTCCATGGACTGTAGCCCACCAGGCTCTTCTGTCCATGGGATTTCCCTGGCAAGATTATTGGAGTGGGTTGCCATTTCCTTCTTCGTCTTTTGCATCTTTTGACTTGGGTTTTTCCATTTTTAATAGAATATCATAAGCATTTCAGTAAATGAAGTTCAGAACAAACTCCCCACCTATATTTCTCTCCAATCATACCTCTGCGTGTTTTATATCTGTATACTGCTCTCCCATGAGACTATTGGCACATTTTTCCTCCACACCACCCCTCTTTCCTTCCTGAAATTGTTGAATTAATCTGAACATTCAGTTCCAGATTGCTACTGTTTTTTAGGGGCTTTGTTTTGTTTTGTTTTTGGCTTTTAGCATTGTACAACTCATAAGATTTCCTTCTTAATATTTTCTTTAGAGTTAAAAATTCCATTAATTTTACCTGTTTTATTAGGCATCACTTTTCTTACGTAACTTATTTTAACTTTCTATTTTTTTTTTTCTTGAGTACTTGCCATATTCATTTGCAAGGGAAACTGTAGGTGTGTACTTTCTGAATTCTTGGATGTCCAAGAATTCTTTTCTGTTGCTCTCAGAAGTAAACTATAATTTGGTTGGGTTTAGAATTCTTGGCTTATAATCCTTTTCCCTAAAATCTCTGGAAGTGCTGTTCCAAAGTGTCCTGGCTCCTTAAGGATACTTGCTAGATGCATGTCCTTGCTTCTGGTCTCTGAATCCCCCCTCTCTCCTCTGCTTTGGCATGTGAGGCTAGTGCTCAGCAGCCACAGGTCCCTTGTCAGCTCCCTTGTGCTCTAGAGTGGGGGGAGGAACTGCTCCTGTGTTTTGCGTCTGTTTTTTTTCAGCCTCACTTCATCAAAGTTTTTTCACTCCAGCAGCCATGTCTGGTTTCCATTTCCAGTTTTTGCCAACACTGCTGGAACCAAAGCTCAGTAGCCAATCCAGGACGCCTCCGCCCAAGTCTGAAGCCCACCTCCAAAGGGCACCTCTTTTAAGATGCTAAATACTGAGAATCCTGACCTTTCTTTGTTGATCTCCCAGCACCCGGGGGTACAGCTTCTTGCAATACTGCCTGTGTTACCCCATGTTCCTCTGCCTTTCCAATCCTCCAGTACTGTTTCACAGATTTTTAGAATTTCACCGGAACACTAATGGGAATTCTGAAATGTCTGATTATATATTCTGTGTTCACTCTTTCCCTGGAAGTTATGTAGTCTGTTTTGTCGGCCCGATCTTCCTGTTTTCTTATCCTTTCTATGTAATTGTCAATTTTCTGTTGTCTGCTCATTTTCACAAAGGAAGATCTAGGGTTTTCATAGCGCCCCTTGTCAACTGCATTGGCGGCTGTTTGTATTCTGAAGACACCCATAACCATCCACCAGCTGAACAGGGGTTTTAAGCTCCACTGGGGTTTCCCAGGTGGTTCAGTGGTAAAGAATCTGCCTGCCAGTGCAGGAGATACAGGAGACATGGGTTCGATCCCTGGGTCGGGAAGATCCCTTGGAGAAGGAAATGGCAACCCACTCCAGTATTCTTGCCTGAAAAAACCCATGGACAGAGGAGCCTGGTGGGCTACAGTCCTTGGGGTCTCAGAGAGTTGGACTGAGCATGCACACACGCAGGTAGAAATCAAAGCCCAGATGGAGGGCTTCCCACCTCTCCCAGCCAGCCAGCACTTCCAGACTCTGCTCCTTCAACCCAAGGGAAATTCCTAAGTCTTCTCAGAATATCTCCCATTTTCACCTGAACAGCCTTCACAAGCTGTTAGCTCCCAGAGCCTTACTCTGCTTTGGTACACATTTTGTTGTTTGTTACACATAATTTCTGGATCATCCTTTTTACATTTACATCCTTTTTACTTTTTACATGAAGTTGATGTTCTTCTTGAATAAAGCTAAAATTTCCCTCTTTTATTTATTTTTTTGTTAATTCCTATGTTGTGGATTGCTGTAAATATATGGCCTTGCCACCATATTTCTGGAGACTTGTCAATACATGATTTACACATAAATAATCACTTATGGAATTTAGCCTTGGAGAAAAATATGTAATTATATGTAAGGAGAAGGAAAAATATTTCATGAAAACTATTAATAATGATTAATCTACTGATATATATATATATAGATATATATATATATATTATATATATTCACCCCCAACATATTTTCCTGAACTTCAGACTACATTTGCAACTGAATATCTCCATGAGACCCACTAACTTAGTGATGTCTCCATTGATTCATGATTCAGATGTTAGAACTGACAGTAAAAGTTGAGACCCCAAGAAAAATAGATGTCAGTAACTCCCAGTAAGCTACAGCTTCTGCCACTTACAAAGCAGTTGAAAGAAAACCATTTGAAAGTCTTAGCATCTTGACCAATCCCATGTAAATCAGGGTAAATTGGGAATTGGAGGGAGCTCTTATTGTGGCGGGGTGGTGGTTGGGGCGGCGGGGCATGGGACTTTCCTCTCCTGGCAAGTGATAGACCACTTAGAAAGATCAGATTGCATCTCTTAGACCTTTGGGGATGCAGAAGCTGAGTCTGGTTCATTGGTGAAGAGAGATGGCCACCCTGAAGACAATCGGTCCTTAAGGAAAGCCCCATGCCCCCTGCCCCAACCACCACCCCACCACAATAAGAGCTCCCTCCAATTTCCAATTTACTGATCACCTCCTCTTGGCAGAGAACTCAAATTCTGGTTCTGGTCTGGTCTGATTTCTGGTAGGGCCGAGTTCCAGTCCTCCCTTCTCTGGAGTCCCAGAGAAAAGTCCCATAACGCCTGGGTATCTGCAGGTGGCAGGAGGCGTCTGTAAGGCCACCCCTTTCAGCACCCCCCCACCCCCCGCCTCCTCCTCCTTCTTCTTTCAACTTGGCTTCCTTTCCTCTCTTGAAATGTTTGATGTTAGTACTTGGATCTGAAGTTCTGTGTCTCTATAGGAGGTTTTCTGAGAGACTGTATTCTTGTATTTAAGGGCTTCCCTGATGGTGCAGAGGTTAAAGCGTCTGCCTGCAATGTGGGAGACCTAGGTTCAATCCCTGGGTCAGGAAGATCCCCTGGAGATGGAAATGGCAACCACTCCAGTATTCTTGCCTGGAGAATCCCATGGATGGAGGAGCTTGGTGGGCTACAGTCCACGGGTTGCAAAGAGTCGGACACGACTGAGCAACTTCACTTTCCTTTCACTTTCACTTTTCTAGTGTTTCTTGGGGCACAGGGTGCTCGAGCTGGTCCCTGGGCCAGACATGGGTCACGGGGGAGAGTCTTCTGGAACCTGTCCAAGTAGGCCTCTGGAGGGAGGAGTCCCAGCAGAATCAGGAGTGGGAAGTGCACTGAGAAAGGAGTTGTGAGCAGCCAGCGAGAGAAGATGCTTCCACTCAGCGCAGGAGAACCGCAGTGGGGACACTTAGCTTTAAATATTATCTAGATGGCAGCCAGTCTGCCCCCTCACCTTGCACTTCTGATCTTTTCAATTGCTCTCCTTTCTTTTCCTAGCACGCATCTTCTCACATATCACCTAAGGTACATGTTAATTACTTCATTGTCCAGACCCTGAGCTCCATAGGGCAGGGATCTTTGTGTATATTTGTGACAGATATATCCCAATCCCCAGAATGATTCTTGGGGCATGAGAGGTACGAAACAAATAGCTGTTGAATAGGAATAGAAATTAAATCGGGATCTCTACAGAGCAATGAATCAACCCAGGAAAGCAAACTAACACCTCCCTTGCCTGGAGAGCCCAAGGGTGAGAGCCTAGTGATCTAACACCAGCCAGGTCCAACATTTCTGGCTGTTACCTGTCCTACCTCCCCTTTCGATTCACTGCCTGACACTGATCATGAATCTCAAGTCTCTAGAGGCCAGAGGCAGCCTAGTCACTAGGCTGGTGCTGCTACTGCGGCTAAGTTGCTTCAGTCGTGTCCGACTCTGTGCGACCCCATAGACAGTAGCCCACCAGGCTCCCCCGTCCCTGGGACTCTCCAGGCAAGAACACTGGAGTGGGTTGCCATTTCCTTCTCCAATGCATGAAAGTGAAAATTGAAAGTGAAGTCGTTCAGTCGTGTCCGACTCTTCACGACCCCACGGACTGTAGCCTACCAGGCTCCTCCATCCATGGGATTTTCTAGGCAAGTCCTGGGGTGGGTTGCCATCGCCTTCAACTAAAAAACAAAAAAGCTTAACAGAGAAAAGACATTGACCACTTTTCAAATACAGGTAGCCTGTCCAAGAGGCACCTGAGTTGGAGGGGAGTGAAGCTTTAATTGTAAATAAAATTCTGAGTTTTACACTGGACTGAACATATTTTTTTTAATGTTTGGAAACTAGAACTAACTGATTGTGTATAATTGATCTAAAAAATCACGGAGGCTGCAAAAGATTTCATCCAAATGCACTGAAGATTCTGAATGGGTAGATTTCTCATTGCACTCCACAAGTTCTTATTTTACAGACTGGATACATTGGCAAGTTCAAGCACTTGTTCTTCTCTTCTCACTTTATAGCACATTCTCTCCTGTCAAGAGTCTGATCGTCCTTTAGAGGGGCAGGTTTGGGACTGTTTCTTCTCCACCATCACTGGCAATTCAAATTCAGAGTCTGTATGCCATGGCCCTCATTTTCTAGCGTGTAATAAAGTGAATAACACATATTAAGCACTATAAATGTTTGGTGAATGCGTGAGTGAACGATAGGACTTCCAGAGCTCAGAAAACCTTAGAAGCAGCAGAAAGGACCAATTGTTTATTCTGAACTGTGTGAAAGTTAAAATTAAGGAAGTTATGGGAGGATACAGGTTCATTTATTGATTATAGTAAAGGTCCAGTCAGTTTTTATTTAAATTTGTCATTTATTTAATTTTTTTTATTGTTGTAAAATTCACATAACATAAAACATATGCTCCTAGCCATACTCAGCTGGAAAGCTCAGTGGCACTAAGTATAGTCACATTGTTGTGACTCTCACCATCATCTGTCTCCCACATCTCACCTTCCTAAACTGAAACTCTGTCCCCATTAAACACTAACTCCCCATCCCCTCCGCCCACCCCTCTCCCAGCACCTACCAATGTACTTTCTGACTCTATAAATTCAACTTCTCCAGGCATGTCATACAGGTGGACTCAAACAGCATTTGTCTGAACCAATCCATTTTTCTTGAATGAATGAATGAATGTTTGAAAAAATGGCCACAGATATATAAGGAAGGGAAAAAGGGAAAACATAATTTTGTTGGTATGTTTATTCATCTATGTTCATGTTAACAAAACGGATCTGTACATCTCTCTCTCTCTTTTTTTTTTTTTTCCAGGTTATCCTTGTCTTTGTCCTAAGCATCGGGTCTCTTATAATCTATTTCATCAACTCTACTGAGTGAGTAAATTTCCCCAGTCTTGTCTGCTTATATCAGTAGGCTGCCAGCTAATTTGGAATTTTCTCTCAGGAATAATGTTTAATATACTTTCACGGATACTCACACACAGAAGCTCATAAAAAAGGATAAGTGTTTCGTTTCCCCCAGAAAGTACTAAACCCAGCTCCACACACACATACACACACACACACAAATGCATGCGTTTCCTCTGTATCCTGTCATTCTGCACTGCTAGAAGCTGGGGTGCTGTGCATAAGACTGTTTTAGTTTCTGGGACTACAAGCCTCTAGCTATTACGCCTCCTTTGGATCCTCTATGTGGGCCATACAGGCTTTGGGCTCCTTAGGTGTTGACGCAGAAGTTCGGTAGGCATTTCAGCGTTTCTCATAGATTTCAGACAAGTTTGGATGGTCTTGAGAAAATTCTAGCCCTCGTCAGGAACATAGGAGCACATTATCCTGTGTTCTTCCCTGCAGGCACTCCCCTCACTTCTGCCACAGTCAGGACAGCCTCTGGGACACAGCCCAACAGAGTCTGAACTCCATGCTGATCCTCTGGGAACTGCACTGGGCTCCAGCTAAAGTAAAATGAGATTACAGGGCCACACGAGTCAGGCAACTTCAGAGATCTTACAGAAACTAGTCATCTTTGCTTCGTGAATTCCTTACTGATCTATTAGGAACGTTTTCTTGGAATTTGGTTCAGATCAGTTCATTTGACCTGGAGTAGCTCTCTCTCAGAAGTATACTGAAGCCAAAATGTCCTGGCTGGGTAGATGGTCTTGCAAACCTTAAAAAGCCATGTAAGCCATGTGCCGCTCAATCCCATTGATAAAGTGGAAATGCAACCAACAAACCCTATGAAAAGAAGAGCAGGTAATTCTGTTTTTCTTAGCTCCATTCATAGTGCGGTGGTTTTGTTCATGCAGACCTCTGCTCCCAAGAGAAAAGTAATTTCCTCGAGATGTGCACATAAGAGTCTGGGTTGACCATTCATGGTAAATAAATAGAAAATTGCCCACCTATTCTCTATTGTGTCCTCTGTAGTCACAGCTTTTAAAATGTCCATCTTTATAAACTGTCCTTGTTTCTTTTCTAGCCCAGTAAGAAGCTGTTCTTCATACAAAGACAGAACCATCCCGATTGATTTGACCTTCAACGCTTTCTTTAGTTTCTATTTTGGGCTGAGAGTAAGTACGTATACCTATCGAATGTTGGAGTAAACAGAGGCGCTCACTGGCATGTCCAGAAGAGATCCGTGTGATACTAGGAGATGCCTTCCTCAGACAATCTGCCTCGGCTCTCAGGCTCTACAGCCAGAGGGTCTGGGTCCTGAATTGTCAAAAGTTATAATGAGACCCCAAAACTCTCTCCTGCGCTTGAGCCTGTAAACCAGGCCAACAATGTCAGCATGAGTGGAAAGGATTCCTTTAGAAAATATCATCGTCCCGTCATCCTGAATTTTTCTCACTGGCTTCCCACCTGCCACCGAGTAAGAGCAACTAGTAATCACAAAATAGCAGAACCTGGGTAAGAAGCCTCTGAAATTGTCATCTGCTCCACTGATGGCTTCTGTGCCATATAACTCCATAAAAGACTCTGTGCTTTTAACTTTGTTGCATTCATATATTCAGTAGTTCTCTCATTCCACAAGCAATTTTTGAGGGCCCACCCTAGATCTAGATTTTAGATTTATCTATTCCATGTTTTAGAGAGATGTGTATGTATATATACATATATATGTACACACACTCTCACATATGTGCATATATACGTGCAAACATGTGTACACATATATGTGTATAAATATGCATGTATTTTTAAGGATATATATGTATTTCTATGACCTCGCTTCAAAATTTATTCAACCGCAATAGCCATCACAATCTTATTTTTATAGCAGATCCTCCCTTCTGGAAGTGCTTCCTTTCTTAATCTAAATAGGGAAATTCATAAACACAGCCTTGGCCAGCCGAACTTGTAGACCTTTTCTATTGAAGACCACACATAAATATACATTATCTGTTGTGTGTCTGTGCTCAGTCAGTCATGTCCGACTCTTTGCGACCCCATCAATTGTAGCTCACCAGGCTCCGCTGTCAGAATTTTCCAGGCAAGAATACCGGAGTGGGTTGCCATTTCCTCCTCCAGGGGAATCTTCCTAACCTTGGGATCAAACTTGCATCTCTTGCCTCTTCTGCACCCACAGGCAGATTCTTCACCACTATGTCACCTATATAGTTATATAAATACATATAAGTGTATATGCATATATATATATATATATAATGTATGTATGTGATACAATGAGTTCAGGGCTTCAGTTAATGAATGAAAAGTACCTGGAAAAAGCCACTTTAGTGTTCACTGTAAAATTCTTGAGGGTAACAGAATTCAGGGTCTTGTGCTTTTATTTCATAGTTTCTGGCAGCAGATGACAAGGTCAAGTTCTGGTTGGAGATGAATTCGATTGTAGACATCTTTACCATCCCACCCACCTTTATTTCTTATTACTTGAAGAGTAACTGGCTAGGTAAGTGAATTGTGGGAGTTAGAAGCAATTTCCAAAAAAATTAAAAAAAAACCCTCAACATTCATTCCGAAGTATTCTTTATTTACTTTCAAAGCCTGTGTGCACTCAGTTGCTCAGTCATGTCTGACTCTGCGACCATATGGACTGTAGCCCGCCAGGCTCCTCTGTCCATGGGATTCTCCAGGCAAGAATACTGGAGTGGGTTGTCATGCCCTCCTCCAGGGGATCTCGCTGCCCCAGGGACCGAACCCTCATCTCTTGCATCTTCTACATTGGCAGGTGGATTCTTTACTACTGCGCCACCTAGGAAGCCCCCATTTAAAGCCTTATTTCCATTAAAAAAATTCCTCACCATGTTTGTATGGTTTTGTAATGTATTTTCAGAACCCATTTTTTTCATCCCAGCCCCTAGTGATGGGCCTGATGTCATCTGATATCTAAGGTTTTTATTGTTTAGGGATTATCTGCTCCTGGAGGGAAATCACCACCCAACATCACCACCCACCTCGGCACCTTTGTGCTAGGATCCCACGTGACAGGAGAGGTGAAAAGCCTCCCAGATCTAAAACCTATAAATCCTCATATCCAGATATGCGGTGACCTGTTAGAGATTTTTAAAATTAGTTACTTTGTCTTTAAGGTAGTTGTATTGACAGTACATGAGTCTGCTGTGGCCTTTGTCAGTTTTTATGTAATCGTATTATTTATTATCTACAAAAATATTCCTTACTGATGCTGTTATCAAACCATATAAATGCAAATAGCATGTAAACCCTGGGGAGTGTATCACAGAGATTCTGCAGTCAGGAATTTAAGTGGTTTACGGATCATTTGCTCTCCATTCTAAAAAAGAGTTAAACAGAGTAAAATGTGAGTTGTGCTTATTACATGCTTTGTAGTAATGATAATTCTCAGCAGCACTTTGAGGTGGGTATCATTATAATTCCCATTTTACAGATGAGGAACCAGAGGAGCTAAGGGTGTTGCTTTAGATGACAATAGCCATTAAGTGAATCAGGATTTGAACTAGTCCTCATGGTCTTAAACTGATGACATTGTGATATATTTGAGCATTTCAGGGAGAGAGAACATGAACAGTCCTAGGTGTGGGGTAGTTCAGACTGCAGCTTTCTTTTTTGATTGCTTTTAGGTTTAAGGTTCTTACGAGCATTGCGGCTGCTGGAACTCCCTCAAATCTTGCAAATTCTGCGAGCCATCAGCACCAGGTAAATGCCAGGCCTGCCCCAAGTATGCCTTACTCGTTTGGATTAGGAAATTCAAATGTTAACTGAACCTTCAACTCAGCTCATTTCCCATCAGAAACTTCAGCGGAAACGTCATGAAATCCCTCACTTCCCAAGGTAGCATTCGCTTACTTTTCTCCCATTGCATTAACCTCACACACTGGCTGGAAGTTTGCAATCATCTTAAAGAGTTTGTTTCTTCTTTGTTTCTTGGACCTGCAGTGTGTCCGTTCATTTAGGCTTTAACTCTTCCCCCTCCCCCCAAGTTTTTTTTCTTAAATCAAAGCAATTCAGACAAAATAGACTTTAAAATAATGACTGTTAAAAGAGACAAAGATCACATAATGATCAAAGAGACACAGACTAGATAACGATCAAAGGTTCAATCCAAGAAGATAAGAGTTGTACACAGGAATGTACTCAACATAGGAGCACATCAATACTTAAGGCAAATGCTAACAGCCATAAAAGGGGAAGTCAACAGTAACACAATAATAGTGAGGAACTTTAACCCCCCATTTATGCCAATGGACAGATCATCTAAATGGAAAGTTAATAAGAACACACAAGCCTTGAATGATGCATTAGACCAGATAGACTTAATACTTACAGGGCATTCCATCCCAAAGCAGCAGAATACACTTTCTTCTCAAGTGCACACAGAACATTCTCCAGGGTAGATCACATCTTGGGCTACAAATAAAGCCTCAGTAAATTTAAGAAAATTGAAATCATATCCAGCATCTTTTCTGACCACAACGCTATGAGATTAGAAGTCAATTACAGGAAAAAAAAAAACTATAAAAAATACAAACACATGGAGGCTAAACAATATTTTACTAAATAATCAGTGGATCACCAAAGAACTCAGATACTTTAATTCTACACATTCATTGTCATGAAATACACCACAGCTGTCTAGGAATGTATGACAGTTTCTCCAAGCCTGAGAGCTGCCCAGTAGCAGCAATGAACTCATTCTTACAGAAATAGAATCATTTAAATGTCTCCACAAAATTAAAATTACAGTTACAAAAAAAAATCCAAATATTGGGTTGGCCAAAATGTTCATTTGGGTCTTTCTGTAACATCTTATGGAAAATTCCGAACAAACCTTTTGGCCAACCCAGCACCTTTAAGCTCCAGTCCTGTTAAAGCTGTAAGCATTTTGGTCTAACATTACGTACGCACCATCTCCATGACCCTGCATTCTCACTAGAAGCATCATCAAATAGTTCTGGCCAGCTGGGTCTCACTGCTATAAGTTGATGCTTTGTGGAGAAAGGGCTGTTTTTGTGGGACAGGCAGCCTTGCTGAGAACCCCAGAGATTTCAGCTAAACTCGGAGGCTTTCTTTAGGAGACAGGAGCTTGTTTGATCTTCTTCCTCCAAGGATCCTCTTGTGAGTTTAGCGATATGGAGCTTAATTTCTGTAATCCACTTCCATTTCTTCATTTAATCCATTTCTCCATTAATCCATTTCTTCATTTCTGTGATCCACTCAAAATTTTATTTTGCAAATCCACTCTCTGGCTTCTTGAGATTCTGCCTTTGGTCAATATAATATCAGGCTAGGGATCATCCCCCAGAATCTACCAAGGGTTTTGAACAAAAGTGTGTCACGGGGCTGTGCTTCTCCACCTGTAAGGTGTATATGCATAAGGAGAGGGGATCCAGGAATATTGCAGATCAGAGATAAAGGCAGGGCCTGGGACTCTGCATTTCCAGGATGCTCCCAAGGAAGGTGTATCATTGCTCTTGGTCTAGAAGCAAGCTCTGAGGAGCAGGAGTTTAGAGGATGAGGTATTTGTATTGTTCTGGAACCTGCCAGAACCCAGCAACACTCCTTCTTCCCCTAGCAATTCAGTGAAGTTTTGCAAGCTGTTATCCATCGTTCTGAGCATCTGGTTCACGGCTGCAGGATTCATTCACCTGGTGAGCATCTCATCCAACCCTGTGATGTTGCTGGTGAGCATGCATGTCTTTTCTGTGAAAAATGGAGGCAAATCTCCCGAGCTCCTGTCTCCATCATTGTGATCAGCGTGAGGTCTGTCTTTTTACCTCCTTTGGGTGGGTTTTCTCCACTCCATATTTCTCACAAGCATATATCTCCTGCACTCACAGTATCGATGTGTCTTCTCCAAACTCTCAAAACCTGTTCTTAGAGAAGGATTTAATAAGTGCATTCATCTAAAGTATAAGCAACAGGTAAAATGTATCACTGTATCATAGGGTTTCCAGCAATTTGAAAAAGAATAAAGGATCAGAGAAATAAAGAGATAAAGAAGTAAAGACATAATAAACAATGTTATAAATTATAATGAGTATATTGTATACTTACATATAATATAATAATATAAATAGTAATGTGTGTTTAGTCCCTCAGTCATGTCTGACTCTTTGTGACCCCATGGACTTAACTTTCCCCTATGGAGCCTGCCAGGCTCCTCTGTCCATGGGATTCTCCATGCAGGAATACTAGAGTGGGTTGCCATTTACTTCTCCAATAAATAGTAATAAATGATATAAATATCATTATAAAAAATAAATAGAGAAATAAAGAAATACAGGGTCAGAGAGAATTTCGTACTTAGAAAAGCTGGAGAGTTGCAGGGGGAGCAGTTGCTGAGTTGCAAAGGGGAGTTTGGGGACTTTCTTGGTCCTCCTGGAATCAATCTGTGTATGCAGCTGCCTCCTTTGTCTACAAGAAAGATTAGCTCTCATCTCACATAATCAGCAACATAATAAATGGATTTCAGCAATAGGAAAGAAACTCCTGGACTTAACTGCTCCAGGAAAGTTGAGGAGAGGGCATTAGAAAATGCAGAAGTTAAAGTGGGCTGCTAAAAGCTTGCAAAGGCCTTTGAGAAAAGCAAAGCAAAACAGAAAACAGACCAGAAGTCTTTTCCACTTGAGCTCTTCTCTCAAAAATCCATTTCAAAATAACAAGAAAAAGGAAAAAATAAGTAAAAAAAAAAAAAAAAAAAAACTTAGCCATGTTCAGTTCATCAAGGAAAATGTCAAACACCAAATGTGTTTGGTGTTTCAAGAAACAAACTACAATGCACAAAATAGGTAAGCAAGAAGTATTTACTTTATAGGGCTCCCCAGGAGGCGCTAGTGGTAAAGAACCCACCTACCAATGCAGGGGATGAAGGAGACGTGGGTTCGATCCTTGGCTCAGGAAGGTCCCCTGGAGAAGGAAATGGCAACCCATTCCAGTATGCTTGTCTGAGAAATCCCATGGACAGAGGAGCCTGGTGGGCTACCGTCCAAGGGGTCACAAAGAGTTGGGCACAACTGAGCAGATTTATATATTCATATATATCTGTATATTTACTTTATAGCACAGGGAGTTATATTCAATATCTTGTAATAACCTATAATGAAAAATTATCAGAAGAAGATCACTGAATCACTGCGATGTATACCTGAAATGAACACAATATTATAAGTCAACTGTACATCAATTAAAGAAGAAAGGAATTATGAAGGCTGCCACATCCTTCCTCCTCTTGCAGGCAGGAGACAGTTTTCCCTGAGAAATGTCACAGTAGTAAAGGTAGATTCCTACATCTAGAAGGTCAGCCCAAGGGCGTGGGTCCACCCCGGGAGAAGCAGTCACCAGTCTCCCTGTAGAGACCTGTTGGCCCTCACAGAACAGAGGGCAAGAGGATGCTAAAGGAGAAACCATGGTGACAAGGGTTTGTTTTTGTTTTTTTGCTTTCAGTAGCAATTACCAGGCTGAATGGGGCCTGCAGCCCTATTTATTGCCCCTAACATGCTTTGCATTTTGTGTTTGCTATTTTTGTATTGGTCGCTAAACTTTTTATTTTTATTTTTTAATGTATTGATTTAATTGGAGGCTAATTACTTTATACTATTGTAGTGATTTTTGCCATACACTGACATGAATCAGCCATGGGTGTACATGTGTTACCCATCCTGAACCCCGCACCCACCTCCCTCCCCATCCCATCCCTCAGAGTCATCCCAGTGTACCAGCCCCGAGCACCCTGTCTCATGCATCAAACCTGGACTGGCGATCTGTTTCACATATGATAATATACATGTTGCCAACCTTTTTAAAAGGAAGTCACATTAAAAACCCAGACTTTGGGGTTCTTTGCAAAAACACACATTTCTGGCAACCTGCTCTCAGAAGGCCACCTGCAGTCCTAGTGGATTAGCTGCACCCTAGACATACCACACGGAGAAGGCAATGGCACCCCACTCCAGTACTCTTGCCTGCAAAATCCCATGGACGGAGGAGCCTGGTGGGTTGCAGTCCATGGGGTCGCTAAGAGTTGGACACGACTGAGCGACTTCACTTTCACTTTTCACTTTCATGCACTGGAGAAGGAAATGACAACCCACTCCAGTGTTCTTGCCTGGAGAATCCCAGGGATGGGGGAGCCTGGTGGGCTGCTGTCTATGGGGTCGCACAGAGTCGGACACGACTGAAGCAACTAGCACATACCACAAAGCTTCCCAGGTTACGCTAGTGGTAAAGAACCCACCTGCCAATATAGGAGACCTAAAAGATGAGGGTTTGATCCCTGGGAAGGTCTCCTGGAGAAGGAAACGGCAATCCACTCCTTGCTAGAATCCACATTCTTGCTAGGAGAATCCCATGGACAGAGGAGCCTGGAGTCTCAAAGAGTTGGACATGACTGAAAAGACTTAGCACAAATGCCATTGCCTCAGTTGCTCTTTTTGTTTAATGTAAAAAAAAAAAAATCTGATAAACTTAGTTTCCTTAAAACGTGAAGACACGAGGAACTAAGATCCTGCGTGTGTGTGGCCAAAAAAAAAAAAAAGTGAAGACTAATCGGGAAAATCAGAGGAAACATTTATCAGAGTTTCTTTTTTTAATTAAAGTATAGTTTCCATACAATATTATATCATTTACAGGTGTACAATATAGCGATTCACAATTTTAAAGATTGTGCACCATTTACAGTCATATCCAACTCTTTGTGACCCCAGGCTCCTCTGTCCATAGGATTCTCCAGGCAAGAATACTGGAGTGGGTTGCCATTTCCTTCTCCTGAAGATCTTCCCAGGAATCAAACCCACGTCTCTTATGTCTCCTGCATTGACAGGTGGGTTTCTTACTGCTAGTGCCACCTGGGAAGCCTTCAAGATAGCAATTCACAATTTTTTAAGATTACGCTGCATTTATAGTTACTATCAAACATTGGCTACATCCCCCATTTTATACAGTGTATCCTTGCAGCTTATTTCAGAGTTACTTTTTAATCACTGAAAATATTTTTCCAGGGAGAGAGGAAAAATAATCTGGAAAGTTTCTTTGCGCTTCCTTATGCATCAACATCCATGTGCATAAGCTCCCTGACATGAAGCGACCGTGTAACTGTGTATTTTCTCATGATGATCCTGATCTGTTGTAAAATGAGACTGAATAATAAGTGCTCAGCCTGACAGCCTCCGAGTCCCATGGCTCCACGGTTGGATGAGGTACCCACAGGAAAGGAAAAGAGAGGTTGTCAGCCATTTTCTCCAGAGAGCATCCCATTGTGGGCTCAAGTTACATGCCCCCTCAGATCTGAGCAATAATCGCAAGGAAGGGAAACATGACTTCACAATCATTACCCACAATCTGCAAAACTTTGGATGGGACACACGACTTCACAATCACTACCCACGATCTGCACACCCTTCACAGCAACCTGGGAATCATGTACTATTTCATTTGGATTGAATTAAGTGAAACAAATCCAGTGTTTTGCTTTTTCTTTATAAACGTTCCCTTGGAGTCCATTTACAGACCTTGCCTGAGTCTTCTTTCTTTGGACAGGTGGAAAACTCCGGTGATCCTTGGCTCCAAGGGAGAAATTCACAGACCATTTCATTCTTTGAGTCCATTTACCTGATCATGGCAACAATGTCGACTGTCGGTTTTGGAGATGTGGTACCCAAGACATACCTAGGACGGATTTTCATCATAGTCTTCACCCTCGGGAGTTTGGTGAAGAGTATTTCCTATATCTTTTGAATATCACTTACATACACCCAAAACATTTGGTTAATGGGGAGAAATAAAGTGATGTAGGTTTAAGAGCAAGTGTTGCGTTGTTCAGAGCAGGTGTCAAATGAAAATGAAGGGATAAATGAATCCCATGTTTTTCAGACTGCATCCTCTGGAGCCCATGACATAATTGCTTGATTGCCAGGGATGAAGGTAGTAAATAAAGGAGAGCAGACCTTCCTAATTAGCCTCTACACTGATCGGAGCAACCTCATCTTCCTTCATCTTTTGCCCATCAGATTAAAGTCTTTCTTCCAAGGAGGAAGGGGACTTGAGGTTTGATCTGCTGGATGTAGTGTTCTTTCCAGCTCAGATGAGTAAGCTCTCTCCACACCAACATTTTACTACAGATAAGGGAACATCTGTGTTTGGTTCAGGAGTGTGTCCAGGACAAAGGAAGCCTCCTTTTTCCGTGACTTTACTTTCAATTCTTTAAAGACCATCCCAGAGTTCTCCATTCTACCTTTCGTTTTTTAACTTTTTATTTTGTATTGGAGTATGACCAATTAACAATGTTGTGATAGTTTTGGGTGGACCGCAAAGGGACTCAGCCATACATATACATGTGCCCTTTCTCCCCCAAACTCCCCTCCCATCCAGTCCAGTCTACTTTTCTGACATCCCGCTGTCCACATAATTGTTACATCCCTTCATTTCTATCATTTTCCCTTAGTGGGGTTCCACTCTGTCCCATTGCTTTTTTTTTCCCCAAAGCCCCAAATAGGATCAAATGGAAGAGTCAGAAGGGCCTTTAGAGGTGATGGCAGGACCAAATGGATGGGGAGGTTGTCTTACTGCTTGTCTTTGCTTTCATCTTTTTGAAGGCTGAAATGCATTCTGTTGAATTTTAACCAAGTCCAAAGCCTGAAGTAAAGGAAGAAATTTCTTTAATTTTAAACTGTGCTTTAAAAAGCACGGTTCATAGTCATGTCTTTGTTATAAGAAAGAATATTTTATGGACCTTCCTTCTCCTTTGTCATCTTGGAATTTTGGAGTATCCTTGGACATAGTGAGACCTAAGGTTTTATTTGCTGATCATTTCTAGGTACTGTTCGCCAACTATGTCCCCGAAATGGTGGAACTTCTTGCCAACGAGAGGAAATATACCAGTTCCTATGAAGTGGTCAAAGGGAAGAAGTAAGTAGCTTTACGGCATAATTTCTGCAGTTTGAGATACTCTGCTGGTCACTGTCTCTTTCTGAACACTATTGCCTGGCCTAGGTGGATGTATGGGCAAGGTCCTCACTCCCTAAAAGAGGGCTGTGCTAGAGTAGATACCACGAGAAGATGATATTTGCCACTTGATTCACGTATCTAGAGACACGTAAGAATTAAATCAGTTAAAATTATTACAGATATGTTGTCATTCAGTGTCAAATGTTGATTGTGCCAGTATTTGCACATTCCTTATCATGACTGTTCTCTTAGATCCATTACTAATGGTTTTATTCATTCTAATCATGTGGTTGACTCATGACTAATTTTACATAATGGATCAAGTTAAAGTCATGGTTTGAATTGAAAATAATTCAATTCAGTCATCTCAGCCCAAACTCCCGTAAAGCTTGTGGGGCTCATGACAGAAAGAGGTTTGCTCGAGTGAGGAGGAGTCTCTTTTCTTCAGTCCTTCACAGATTGCCTGTTCTGTCCACACCACAGCCATTTGTTCCCAGGAGCAAAGTGAAGTCAGAGTTACTTTTACACGATTTCTCAGTGGATGTATGTTACCTCCATTGCCATCGTGGTTTTTCACACCTAATAGAAAGGTCAAACCAGTCAATCTTAAAGGAAATCAACCCTGAATATTCATTGAAAGGACTGATGCTGAAGCTGAAACTCCAATACTTTGGCCACCTGATGCGAAGTGCCGACTCAATGGAAAAGACCCTGATACTGGGGAAGATTGAAGGCAGGAGGAGAAGAGGGTGGCAGAGGATGAGATGGTTGGATGGCGTCACTGACTGTATGGACATGACTTTGAGCAAACTCTGGGAGACAGTGAAGGACAGGGAAGCCTGATGTGCTGCAGTCCGTGAGGTCATGGAGAGTCAAACATGACTTAGTGACTGAACAAGAAGAAGATAATGAATTGGAGATCTTAAATTTGGAACAATTCTTACCTGCTGTTGAGGAAAGAGGCACAGTGGAGATGAGCTCCTATGGAATGATGTCTTAACACAGTTGGATAAAAACCAAGATTGACTCAGGAGTAGGGAGAGAAAATAAAAAGCCAAGATGAATGAAAAACAAATATTGAAAACAATGAAATGAACTAAATAAGCCAAAATCTGACCTGGCCCATCTGAAGAAAGGGATAAAACATGCCAAGTCAGTGAGGTCTGAAAAATTTAAGTTTGAGGCTAAAATTAGACTTTCAGCTTCTTACATAACTAATAGGGTGGAGTGGAACAGCTTCCTTATGTGTACTAAGCCTAAGGAAACTGACAGCTCTTTTTCACTGTAAAGGTTACATGCATAGATTTGTGGGCCACTCTGAGATGTCTCTCCACTGGACTCACTGTTTTTGTGACTACTGGGTAATTTTAGATACAGGAGATAAACCAAAATAACCTGGATTCTGGTGCTGCTCAACCATACTATGTGACTGTGGGAAAATCAGTGAGACTTTCCAATGATCAGTGGTTTGTCAGTGAAAAAAGACTACACCAGCCAATCAGGAGTCAAGTGGAAAATCAAGTGTAATGAACACACGTGCACGTCCATCATAGGTTGTAAATAAGCAAGAAAAATCTAGCGGTTGCAATAGTTGCCCACATATGCCTAAAAAGTTATGTGCAATTCAAAGTGTAGAATCATTCCCTACAGAATCTGAGCCTGCTTTTGTATATTAGAGATGTAGTCTTTGGTGTTTTTAAATTTAAAATCTTGGTGGAACATATACCAGCTTTATTTAAAACTAAGTTTAAGCTACGTTCAGTTCAGTTCAGTCGCTCAGTCATGTCAGACTCTCTGCAACCCCACAGACTGCAGCATGCCAGGCCTCCCTGTCCATCACCAACTCCCGGAGCTTGCTTAAACTCATGTCCGTCAAGTCGGTGATGCCATCCAACCATTTCATCCTCTGCCATCCCCTTCTTCTCCTACCCCCAATCCTTCCCAGCATCAGGGTCTTTTCCAATGAAGATGCTTGACTTTCCAATGAGTCAAGTCTTCACATGAGGTGGCCAAAGTATTGGAGTTTCAGCTTTAGCATCAGTCCTTCCAAAGAAATCCCAGGGCTGATCTCCTTTAGAATGGACAGGTTGGATCTCCTTGCAGTCCAAAGGACTCTCAAGAGTCTTCTCCAATACCACAGTTCAAAAGCATCATTTCTTCGGCACTCAGCTTTCTTTATAGCCCAACTCTCACATCCATACATGACCACTGGAAAAACCATAGCCTTGACTAGACAGACCTTTGTTGGCAAAGTAATGTCTCTGCTTTTTTAACATGCTGTTTAAGAGTCCATCTCTAAATCTAGACTGGAAGATGCTACTGTTCCTGGGATGACCCGCTGCACCTTGCTCTCACTCTCTAGGTTCATCGTGGTGTGCGGAAACATCACTGTGGACAGTGTGATGGCTTTCCTGAGGAACTTTCTCCGCCACAAAGCAGGGGAGATCAACACTGAGATTGTATTCCTGGGAGAGTAAGTATATCTGTACGGCCCATGAGCGGGGGACACTTAAAATATGTGCAAATATTTTTAATGGAAGAAAATTGCCCTTCCACCATTGATCTTTAAAAGTAGGAAGTAATTAATCAGCAAAAAGTAAAGAAAAAGCAGTTCATGACCAGAGTTAACTTATGAAAATATTATTCTGGACTATAAATTGCTGGATTTTTTTTCTGTACAGGTTTTAATATTATTTAAGTGATTGAAAAAGACTGATGCTGCGAAAAGCTGAAGGCAAAAGGATAAGGGATTGCCAGAGGAGGAGGTGGTTAGATAGCATCACCAACTCAATGGACATGAATTTGAGCAAACTCCGGGAGAGAGTGGAGGACAGAGGAGCCTGGAGTGCTGCAGTCCGTGGGGTCACACAGAGTCAGAAGCAACTTAGTGACTAAGTAACAACAACAATAGCATGTATTATTATGTATAACCATAATCTTGTGCGCTAGTCTGGTGCAATTCATGGTTATTATTCTGTCAGTTCTCAGAATTGCAAATGCAAAGTCCAGCTGGACGCAGAAGGCATGTGTTTGTTCTTTGTGATTTATCTTTTTATGACCAGAGTCCAAGTCAAATATTTTGTGAAACACTGGTAAGTGCCTTTTTAACACAAAAAGAGTTTTAAGTAGGCAAAATGGTTTCTAATTGTTCTGTATTTACAATTTTGGTTCCTAATGAGGTTGAGCAATTTTTGTGTTTTGAAGATTTGCTGATTTTTTTGGAATTCTCTTCATTTCTTTTATGTAAGGAGGGTTGTCTGTTACTTCACTGACTTTTAAGCACTTAGTATACTTTTATAGTAGCTTTTTTGTGTCATATGTTGTAAATTTCCCTCCCCTTTGTCTTTTAGTTTTTGTGTGTGCTTTTATCTTAAGGAAGAAGCATTCAATTTACACAGATTCCAATCTATCAACTCTTTCCCTTTTGACTTCTTGCCTTTCTGATGTTCTTCGATCTGTCTGTTCTAAAATTAAGTAACTATTTTAGGTTTTTATATTGAAATATTTTGTATTTAAGCTCTCTGGAATTGACTTTGTGTAATTTATAGGGAGGGCTCAGTGATTAAAAAAAAAATCCAGCTGCCAATAACAGGAGATGCAAGAGATATGATTCAATCCCGGGGTTGGAAAGACCCCATGGAGAAGGAAATGGCAACCTGCTCCAGTATTATTGCCTGGTAAATCCCAGAGACAGAAGAATCTTGTCTGCTACAGTCCAAGGGGTTGCAAAGAGTCAGGCACAACTGAGCACGCACACACGCGAATGTGTAGAGAACTAACTTCTTTATTTTTCTAAATTGTCAATCCATATCCAGAGATCACTCACTAAAGTCAAGCAGCTATGAGATGACATTTTGGTCTTATCCATGATTGCATGTGGGGTCACCTCAGCCTTCTTCATGCCTTTCGTAGTTGAACACTGTACTCTTTACATTATGACACCTTCAACCAACCGTTACCTTAGGCTCTCGGTTATGAGATGACCAGTAAGCCTTCTGAATTCCTTTATGGTGCTGCGGATAGATAGCCAAGAGTTCTGCTTCAGAATCATTGTCATGCCTGTCTTTTCAGCAATTTTGCATTGCTAGGCCCCTAATTTAAAACATAGTAAACAAACAAAAGACCCAAAGTGTTAAAACCAGTGATAAAACACTAATAATTGTAATCCAGTTGAGACAGAGAGGAAATCATTAAATGTATGGAAAGTTACATCTTTTACCCACTGCTGTATTTTCATAGAATAACGTAGGTTATTGTAGGTACTTGTCAAGATAATGATTGAAATGTCTTAAATGGCACAAACATTGGGAGTGGCTTGTCCAGACTCTGTCAATTACATCTATATTCTGAAGACTCCCCTTCATAGCTCAGTTGGTAAAGAATCTGCTTGCAATGCAGGAGACCCTGGTTCAATTCATGAGTTGGGAAGATCTGCTGGAGAAGGGATAGGCTACCCACTCCAGTATTCTTGGGCTTTTCTTGTGGCTCAGCTGGTAAAGAATCTGCCTACAATGCGGGAGACCTGGGTTCGATCCCTGGGTTGGGAAGATCCCCTGGAGAAGGGAACGGCTACCCACTCCAGTATTCTGGCCTGGAGAGTTCCATGGACTATATAGTCCATGGGGTCACAAAGAGTCGGACATAACTGAGCAACTTTCACTTCACTTTCTGAAGACTCCAAAATTGATATCCCCACTGGACATTCTTTCTGGCTTCATAGTCACACAGCTAGTAGCTTACTGGATATTTCCATCCCAGTGTTTCAAAGACCCCTCAGACTCAGCATTTTCAAAAGTAAATTCATGATCTCAAGTCCAGCTTTCCCATTTCACAAGGCAAATTAAAAATAAAACAAGAAAGAAAGCAAATAGCATTACTTATCTCAGCAAGTGGCATCTCATCAATGCCAGTCCTTAAAACAGAAAACTAAGCGTAGTCTTGGACATTCCTTTCTTCCTCAGACCCTGTGTACGTGTCCTAATTCTGTTGCTATCATTTCGTCTGCCCTGAAGGTGAAATGCTAGCTACTCAGTCATGTCCGACTCTTCGACCCCATGGACTGTATATAGCCCGCCAGGCTCCGCTATCATAACCCTATTCAAAGTTCCTATCTTGTCTCTCTTGAACTTCTATAAAGGCTACTTTATTGATCTGTTCTTTTTGCTCAGAAGCTCTCCTACTGGATGTGAATGATTTATTTTCATCCCCCAGCACTCAGAGTCCTTCTCTGGCCAAACTGTCTAAGTTAGCCTGTTGGAATCCTCCTATCTCATCACTCCATTTGTTGGCTTTAAAGTGATTATCACAGTCTGTGATTCTGGTGGACTTTCCTTTGATGCCAAAGTTCACGTTGCCTTTCCTCACTGTACATTCATACTGCTTCTCTCAGTGAATCCGGGCTGGCCTTTGACTTAACTTGATATTGAGAATGTAGCAGAGGGAAAACAGTGGTAGTTTTTTGTTTTGTTTTTTTTAAATAACTACCAGAAATACCTCCCAGCTGTTTACACACATTCTCATCCTCCCATCAAGAATGGAGTCTTCTAATCTCCTTTCTCTTGATCTGAGCTGGCCTTTTGACTCCTTTTAACCTGTAAAATATATATAAATGACCAAGCCAGTTAAAGAACCAAGCCATAAGAAGCCTGGGCGCTTCTGCACTCAGTATTTTGATGCCATGGAACACTATGTGAGAAGTTCAGCTGCTCTGAAGGGCATGAGGGCCATGCAGCTGCCAGCTCCTCCGGAAGTCCAGCCGAGGGAATGGACGTGTGTGTGTGTGTGTGTGTGTGTGTGTGTATGTTTATTAGCTGCTCAGTTGTGTCTCACTCTTTGTGACCCCATGGGAATTCTCTGGGCAAGAATCCTGGAGTGGGTTGCCATTCCCTTCTCCAGAGGATCTTCCTGACCCAAGGATCAAACCCCGGTCTTCTGTATTACAGGCAGATTCTCTATCATCTGAGCCACAAATTTCAGCTCTAATGGACATGTAAATGATACTTTTTCAGAAATTGTTCCCACTAGGGTTCTCAGCTAAACACAGTCATGTACTTGACTCCAGTGAAACCACACGGAGCAGAAGACTTACCCAGCTGAGCTCAGTCAAACATAAATATTGATTTGTTATTCTTTGTATTGAATGTATGCATCCTATGTACTTCGTATACATGCAATTTTTCACAATTAAATGAAAAAGTAAAAACTTCCTAGAACCAAAAAATGATATCAGTTGTCAGATTGGAAAGGTACCATAATGCTGATCTGGATAAAGGAAAACCATGTATACACAGGCACATTGTCATCACACGTTAAATCATGTACATACAGGCACATTGTCATTACATGTAAGAGACACCTAATTCAACAATCGTTGGAGGGTGGAGCAGATCCATGTAGGAATCCAGAAGATAGAACTGCTCCAGAAGGCAACATATGAACATGCACATCAATAGCAAAATGTTGTTGTTCAGTTGTTAAGTCATGTTCCACTCTGCATCCCCACGAACTGCAGCACACCAGGCTTCCTGCCCTTCACTATCTCCCTGAGTTTGCTCAAACTCATGTCCATTGCGCTGGTGATGCTGTCTAACCATCTCATCCTCTGATGCCCCCGTTTCCTTTCACCTTCAGTCTTCCCCAGCATCAAGGCCTTTTCCAACGAGTCAGCTCTTGGCACCAGCTGACCATTATACTGGGACTTCAATGCTTACTACCAAATATTTAACCCCTTACAATTTTTTCCAGCCTTACTACTCAGATAATTAACCTCTTTCATTTTTAATATTTCTTTTAAGTTTAAATTTATGTTTTATCACTCTTTGGACTCCTCAGTTGTACACAGTATTTACTTATCACCTGATATTTTTCAGATGAATGTTATTCAGCCCTCTGCACCGCTTTGTCTCCTTCACTTGTTCCAACAGAGTTATCTTCTAATTTGTAATTACAGCAGCAATGAGTATTTATATCATTATGGCTAATAAATGTTGGTTTTATGATAACAGTATATTTCCTCAAATTTTTTTTTTCAGTATGTAGTGGTCACCTCGTTTTCATATGTGTATCATTAAATATTTTCCAATATCCATATCACATGCATAGCAATAAATATTTTCTAATTTCTTCAACATTAAATAATTTCATAAGAGTAAAAGTTAAGTGAAAAATTCCCAACAGTTGTGCATGGGTCATTGGAGCATAGATAATAATTAAGTACCATGTTTAAAACTCTTTATCCTAAATTATAACTCAGAAAATTACACAGAATTACAGCGTACATTAAAATGAATTATTGTGATGCAAACATCCATGTAACCATCACCAAAATCAAGATATATTCTATTGCCAGCTTTGCAGCAAAACCCTCCCCAACTGTTGCCCCATCTTTAGCTCCTAGAGGTAATTATGATTTTGACTTGATACCTTACATTTATTAATTCATATCTCCTGACATTTTTCCTGTTTTTAAACTCACAAAAATGGGATACAGATTGATTTACCTCAATATTGCGTTTGTGAGATCCGTCCTTGTTGCAGCTGGGTATAGCGGTACCTATTCATTTTCATTGCTGTGTGGTAAAGCATTCCATTATGTGAATACACGACAATTTTTCTTAATCCGTTCTACTGTTGGTTGACATTTCTCCTCAATTTCGGCTATTATGAAGAATGTTGCTTTGAAAGTTCTTGTATATGTGCCCTGGTCCCCAGGAGTAAAGCTGCAGGGTACTAAATCTTCCTGTAATAGAACTGTCAGTCGTCCAGAATGCTTTTTCTGTCTTGTCTGCACTTCCCCAGCAGCCCTGAGAGTGCCTGCTGCCCTGTAGCCTTACTACCAGTTAAAACGTAACTTCCCACCCTACCTGATGCTTGGATACATCAGTCTTCTTCATTTGAGCCATTCATTCTTCAGAATAGCATTTGTAAGACATTGTCTCATATTGTGGTTTTTCATCTCGTTTTTCTGGTTGGTAATGAGGTCAAGAATATATTCAAATGTATAAGCCATTTGGATTCCTTCTTATGAAATTACTGTTATCCTGCCCCTTTTTTAAAAAATTGGAGTGTAGTTGATTGATAGCATTGTATTAGTTTCTGGTGTACAGCAAGGTGATTAAGTTATACGTATATATACATATTTTTCTTCATATTGGTTTCCATTATGCTTTTCCCCCCCTCATTTTTATCCTGAATTAAATATAGATCTGCCAGTAACAAATTCTGTTATTTAAATGCAAAGGCATCTTGATTTTGTTCTCATTCTTAAAGATGATTTTATGAATATAGGGTCTTAAACTGCTACCTTTCATCCTGGAGAACCATGAAGTATTATTCTGTTGATTTCCTGGTTTTGTTATTGCTATTAAGAAGTCTGTTCAATGATCTTTAATGAATTTTCTTCTCAAAAGACCATAGTGAAAGTGAAAGTCACTCAGTTGTGACCAACTCTTTGCAACCCCATGGACTGTAGCCTGTCAGGCTCCTCTGTCTGTGGATTTCTCCAGGCAAGAATACTGGAGTGGGTAGCCTTTCCCTTTCCAGGGGATCTTCCCGACCCAGAGATCAAACCTAGGTCTTGTACATCACAGGTGCATTCTTTACAATCTGAGCTACCAGAGAAGCCCAAGAATATTGGAGTGGGTAGCCTATTCCTTCTCCAGGGGGTCTTCCTGACCCAGGGGTCAAACCAGGGTCTCCAGTATTACAGGTAGATTTATAAAAGGTTATATGTAGTATTTAATATGAAAGTATGTTATACTTTGAATATGATGTGTGTAGATTTGAATTTCTGATAATTTATTGTGCTTGGACATGAGTTTGAGTAAACTCTGGGAGTTGGTGATGGACAGGGAGGCCTGACGTGCTACAGTCCATGGGGTTGCAAAGAGTCAGACACGACTGAGTGACTGAACTGAACTGATTGTGCTTGGTATTCATGAATCTTTCTGAGTCTCCAGATCAGTGTTTTCCACCATTTTTGGCAGATTCTCAATTATCTCTTCAAATATTGCCCTTGTCACTATGTTCTTCATCCTCCTTTCCTGGGGATTCAATTTTACATGAATGAGTCCTTTTTCTTCACTGTACCAAATATATTTCTTATCTTCTTTTTTATATTTCCCTTCTTTTTTATATCTCAGTATTACATTCTGGATAATTTATTCTGACCTACCTTCCAGTTTACTACTTCTCTCTTTGTGTTTAATCTGTTTACAAACTCACTCATTGAGTTTTTCATTTCAGTTATTGTATTTTTTAGTTTTCTGGAGTTTCTATTTGGTTCTGTTTCAGATATTCTGTTTTTAGATTCTTGTGTTCCAGGCTTATCATTTATTTCAATAAAATAAATATAATTATGTTGTAATTTGTGACTAGTAATTTGATGCCTAGAGTCTTTATTTTTTTTTTTCCAGCTGACCTTTAGCATGGTGATAGCATGTTTCACACGTTTATTTTATTTATTTATTATTTTTCAATCTTATAGGAATTTTTTAAATTAATTTTATTGGCATATAGCTGCTTTACAATGCTGCGTTAGTTTCTACTTTACAGCAAATGAATCAGCTATATATGTACATATATCCGCTTCCTTTTGGACTTCCGGTTCAGATCACCACAGTGCATTTAGTAGTGCTCCCTGTGCTATAGAGTATGTTCTTGTTAGTTACCTATTTTATACATAGTATCAATACTGTGTACTTGTCAATAAGTCTTTGGTTTTTATTGTCAGTTATTTTTACTGGATGTTACACATAGTATCTTGTTTTTTGCCTGTGCTTTCTTATCATAGATTATGTGCTGACTCTTATGTTAAAAAATATATGTAGATAACTTGTGGCCTAGAAAAATATTACATTCTTACAGAAAGGGTATTTCTTTACTTCTTCCAAGTACAATGGGGCACTTCTGTCTCAAGACCACATAAATCCAAATTCAAGGCTTGAGGTTCTTTGTACTATGCAGGCGACAAGCTAAGGATGGAAGTCTATCTGAAAACTAGCTTATTCAGTTTTACACTTCTATGTCTCCATACTTCAGTTATGCCAGGTTAAAATTTGGAGGCGTTATCAAACTCTTCATTTTGTACATCAGCAGAGCTGTTGCCCTGTGATACCACCAGCTGACATTTAGCATGGTGATGGCGTGGTTCACATGTTTATTTTACTTATTTATTCTTTTTCAATTTATAGGAATTTTTAAAATTAATTTTATTGGCGTATAGTTGCTATACAATGCTGCATTAGTTTCTACTTTACAGCAAAATGAATCAGCTATATATGTTAGCTCATTTTGGTTAGTGCTTCTTCTGAATTACTCAGTGCTTTCAGGGGGTGGAAAAAAAAGAAAAACAAAACCAGACTTAACCTCTAAGACCTTGATTTGTTCTCAATTTTGGCCTGGTAATTATTCATGGTCTGGTTTTATCTCTTATGATTTATTAGGAGATGTTTTCATATTTCATCTAGTATTTTTATTTTTATATATCCTCAGTAGAAGACTGGCTGAAGTTACCTAATTTACTGTTCCTAGAAACAGAAGTTCCACCTCTAGTGATATTTAATATATGGGAATATGCAAAGCTCTCACTTGTCCACATATGTTTTAAGGGAACAAAGGAAGTTTTAGTCAAGAGGATTGATAATTCTCTTTTACTCAGAGAATTTCAAAATATTGCAGTTGGTAGTGGGCCAGATGATAAAAGTGTTATATAGTCTATCGTAAGGATTTGGCTTTAAGGAAGTTGTCTTTTCTCCAAGTCAGTTCTGAATTCTTGGTGATTTTGAGCAGAGGGATGACATGATCAGATTTAGTTTTCTTTCTTGGTGTTGAGAAATTGGAATTGGATTTATCATAATTCTTACAACAGCCTTAGTAACTGACTTACACATAAGCACATTGTGGTTATTTAATTTTCTGATTAGTTCGTTTTAATAATGTTCTAAGCCCAGTACATGAACTCACCAGGCTTCCTAGGTGCTGCTAGTGGTAAAGAACCCCCCACCAATGCAGGAGACATAAGAGATGTGGGTTCGATCCTGGGTCAGGAAGATCCCATGGAGGAGGGCATGGCAACCCACTCCAGTATTCTTGCCTGGAGAATCCCCATGAATAGAGGAGCCTGGCAGGTTACAGTCCATAGGGTTGCAAAGAGTTGCCACAACTCAAATGACAACCCAGCACAGCATGTATGAAGTCACCATCAATACAAAATTTAGGACACAATCTATATCTAACTATGTGGTCTTTCCCACATTTCATCCTGCTCTCAGTTTTTTGTCCATCATTATTATCATTCTTTATCTCTCCTGTAGTTTTATTACATTTATATATACTCTTTAAAATGTTTAAATATATTTACCTTTGCAGAAGGAGGATCTCACCCATGGAATATTGTAGTACTTAGACTCTCCTTATTTTATATTTCTAAGATACACTCATATTTCTGAGTGTTGCTATAGTTAATTGGTGTTTGAAGAAGGGAATGGCTACCCACTCCAGTATTCTTGCCTGGAGAATTCCATGGACAGAGGAGTCTGGAGGGCTATAGTCCATAGGGTTGCAAAAAGTCGGACACGACTGAGCAACTAACACTTTTACTTTTTTTTTTCATTGTTATAAGATTTCATTGACAGAGTAAACTTTATTTATCCACTCTTGGTCTGATTTGAGTTGTTTCTAGACTTTTCTGTTGGAAGTAGTTTTGTTATTAACATGGCCTGTATATGGCTCTTGGTGGATCTGTGCAAGAGTGTCTATGTGTATGGGGGGAGGAGTGGTGGAGGTTTAATGGTATAAAAAAATGTGAATGTTCATTTTAGGAGATAATAGCATGTTTTGCCAGGTGTTTACACCATGTTTGAAGCTTACTGGCAATGTGTAAGGGACTTTGTGTATCTAAACATCTGTGCTTTTTTCTAACAGTTGACATGGTCATACTTTTTCATCTTTGCAATGCAATCAATGTAAAATGGAATCTCATTGCGGTTTTGATTTACATGCCCCTTATCACGAAGAGTATAGTTTCTCTTCATGTTCATTACCCATATGTGTTTCATCTTTCTGTGAAATGCCTATCCATGCGTTTTGCCCATTTTCCTACTGGATTGTTGGTGGGGGTTTTCTTACTTAATTTCTGCTACTGCTACTGCTAAGTCGCTTCAGTCGTGTCCGACTCTGTGCGACCCCATAGACAGCAACCCACCAGGCTCCTCTGTTCCTGGGATTCTCCAGGCAAGAACACTGGAGTGGGTTGCCATTTCCTTCTCCAATGCATGAAAGTGAAAAATGAAAGGGAAGTCGCTCAGTCATGTCCGACTCCTCCCAACCCCATGGACTGCAGCCTACCAGGCTCCTGCGTCCATGGGATCCTCCAGGCAAGAGTACTGGAGTAGGGTGCCATTGCCTTCTCCACATAATTTCTAGGAGAGCTTAAAATATTCTGACACTAATTCTTCATCAATGATGTGAACTGTAGCCATATTCTTCCAGTTTGTAACTTGTCTTTTCTCAGAGTATTAGATGTCTTTTGATATTCAAAAGGTTTTAATATTATAGTTCATATTTTCAATATTTTCAACTGTATTTTAAAACTTTTTAGTTTTTGCTTAGAATTTTTCCCTATCCCAGTATTTAAAAGATGTTTAAAATATTTATTTTTATTTATTTATTTGGCTGCACCAGACCTTAGTCGCAGCATTAGGGGTCTTTTTAGTTGCAGCATGTGAGCTCTTAGTTGCCGCATGTAGGATCTAGTTCCCTGACAAGGGATCAAACCCAGGCCTCCTGCGTCAGGAGCTCGGAGTTTTAGCCATTGGACCACCAGGGAAGTCCCTTTAAATAAGATAATTAACTGCATTTCCTATAAAGAATTTTGGATTTTCTTTTTTTGTTTTAAATTCCTAATTCTACAGCAATTTGCTTTTTGTGTGACATGACACATGAATAAAATTTCATCTTTTTCCATAGACACCAATTTTATCAATGCTAGTTTTTGAATGAATCCTTTTCCCCTCACTGATTTGACATGCTGCCAGTTGAATAGATCTCTTCTGTTTTTGTTTTTTTTTTTTTTAATAAGTTTATCTGTCACTGCGTTAATACTATACTTTTTTAATTACTAAGGCTCATAATTAATCCTTACATATCCTAGGGCAAGTTTTTCCTCCTTGCTTATCTTTATTCAATAATTGACAAGCTCTTCTTGGCCCTTTATCTTCCATATAATTTTTATAATCATTTTATCATGAACTATGAAAAACTGCAAAAATTGATGAGAATCTCATTGCATTTTTGACTCAAAATTTACTTCTTTGTGTTACAATTTCTAACTCTGACTTCTATTTCTAACTCTAAGATAACTTATGGTTATCTATTTATGTAGTTCTCAATTAGTGTTTCTTAATAATATTGCAAAATCTCCTAGCTTGCTGTGTTTATTATATATTATATAATTTTACATATTTATATTGTAATAAATGTATATGACATTTTATAGGTAATTAATATTTTCTGATACTATTGGAAACAGTGTCTTATTAATTGTATTTTCTAGTTGTTTGCTTTTGGTATAAAAAAAATTGACTTTTGTATATTAATCTTCCATTCATCCATATTGTTAAATTAGAATATGTTATCACTTACATCTGAAATCTAAAAAAAAAGTCACCCTTACATAAACAAAATGGAGAGATGGTTTGCCAAGGGTTGGGAATTGGGAGAAATAGGGAGAGATTTGGTAAAAGGGTACAGATGAATAAAGTCTGAGGATCCAACATAAAACATGGTGATTATAGTTGATAACACTATTGTATAATTGAAATTTGCTAAGAGAGTAGAATTTAAATGTCATCACCCCCACAAAAGGTGAATGCGTGAGGTGTGATTGATGTGTTAATTAACTCAGTGGGAGGAGTCTTTCACAGTAAATACATCTATCAAATCATGTCATACACTAAAGTGAAAAAGTGAAAGTTGCTCAATTGTATCTGACTCTTTGCGACCCCACAGACTGTACAGTCCATGGAATTCTCCAGGCCAGAATACTGGAGTAGGTACCTTTTCCCGTCTTCAGGGGATCTTCCCAACCCAGGGATCAAACTCAGGTCTCCCACACTGCAGGCAGATTCACTAAATATTTTACAATTTTAATTGTCAATTTTGCCTCAACAAAAATGAAAAATGTTCTAAAGTTGTTTGCAGAATTTATAAATATCAAACAATTATCATTTTCCCCTTTGATCCATCAATAATTGAGAAGATGCATTGAGATATTTTATTACAGTGGCAGATTCATCTATTTGTGTCTCCAATTTTGTTTAAATGTTTACATATTTAGAAACTATTTTATTTAGTTGTTTTAAAATGCTATGTCTTTTTGAATAATTGAAATATTCTCGTTTGATCCTGAACTTCCTTGTTCTTAGTAATTCTTTTTTTTTTTTTTGTATTAATCCAATTTGTATCTTTTCATGTCACTATGATTGATGTACCTGAGCTCAAGACCCATTCCTAGACTTCGGCTAATGGTATCAACATCACCTGAGCATGGGGATTAGTAATGGAAGATGTATATTTTCCAAGAGTATTAGGGTTTTTATTAAATGCACTAAATAATATAACGGTCTCTAAACCGAAGCCACTCTTCTTTTTCCGTCTTTGGCACGGCATCCTGTGTCCAGGGTCTCTCCTTCGTTGGAATTGGAAACCATATTTAAGCACCACATGGCCTATACAACCTTCATTTCTGGGTCTGCACTCAAGTGGGAGGATCTGAGGCGAGTTGCGGTAAGATCTAGTTCTTTTCCTCCTTGTCATTTCCCTGCTGCTGCTGCTGCTGCTGCTGCTGCTGCTGCTAAGTCGCTTCAGTTGTGTCTGACCCTGTGCGACCCCATAGACGGCAGCCCACCAGGCTCCCCCGTCCCTGGGGTTCTCCAGGCAAGAACACTGGAGTGGGTTGCCATTTCCTTCTCCAATGCATGAAAGTGAAAAGTGCAAGTGAAGTCGCTCAGTCGTGTCCGACTCTTAGCGACCCCATGGACTGCAGCCCACCAGGCTCCTCCGTCCATGGGATTTTCCAGGCAAGAGTACTGGAGTGGGGTGCCTAAGCTACAACAATTAAGATGATAGTGTGTTGGTCTTCCCAAAGGTATTACTCCAGACTCTTAACTGGAGTAAATACAACTCCTTCAACTTATTGATCGTAGAGGAAATGTTAGCAATTGGCCTTCAAATCCTTCTTGACAAATACCAAATTGACCTCACTGTTTACATACACTTACATTTAAATTTTTATTTCACTGAAATCTCTGTCTACAGCAGTTTTATTTTATTGTTCTAATTGATCTGGAAAAGTTGTGGATAGCAGAAGTCTGTTAGATCTTTCTATCCAAGTAGGATTCTTACCAGATGACAGATTTCTAGGAGTCTGTCAGCTTTCACCAACTTCTCTTAAACACACTGATAGGTCCTCTCATAGAAAGGGCATGAATGAAGATAGCAGAGATCCCATTTAGGCTGAGATTAAGACAGATACAAACCCTCCAGATATCTTTCATTTAAGGCCAAGGCCAGCATCCTTTCATGTTTTAGGTTTCACAGAATCATATATACCAAAAGCTTCAGTTTTTAAAGCAGAGATTTACAGAGTCAACACAAAGAAGTGAAGCAAAAACTGACACAGGCAAAATAATCTTTCTCCTTCCTGCAACTTGGGATAAGAACCTCTTCAGTATTTATTTATTTATTTTTTTGCTAAACTGAAAGGCAATTGCTTAAAAGGTCTTATTGCTCATGCAATTGCTTAAAAGGTCTTATTGCTCATCACTGCTCATAAATTGATGTTTTTGGATGATAGGAAAAATATCACTATGCACTATTCCCATTTTAAAGCAATCTGCATCTGTGTCAGGGACCCTGATCCATCTAAGGTGCCTCTCTCAGGTATCCTTATCACCAGTCCTTCTGGAGTGCGCTTTCTCTCTCATTGGAATTCTATGACAAAACCATGGGCTGTCAAGGTGGCTCAGTGATAAAGAATCTACCTGCTATGCAGGAGATATGCGATACGCAAGTTCAGTTCCGGGTTCGGGAAGATCCCTGGAGTAGGGATCTTCTACTCCAGGGCCACCTACTCCACTATTCTGGCCTGGGAAGTTCCATGGACAGAGGAGCCTTGAGGGCTACCATCCACGGGGTTGCAAAGAGTCAAGACACGACTGGGTGACTGAGCATGCACCAGGTAACAGAACCCTAAGAAAAGCCCAAACGGGAACAGGCAAGCATGGCCCATGCAATTAACAAGGTGACTGCCGTTTCATCTTGAAGAATAGGTGGACTCTGCAGAAGCGTGCCTGATCATAGCCAACCCCCTATGCAGTGATTCACATGCTGAAGACTCTTCAAACATTATGAGGTAAGAAGCCGGTGCTGTGTCTTATATGCTCAGATTCTGGTCTTTATTTTCTCTCCTTTAAAATAAAGCCCAGTACATAGGACTAAACAGGTGTCATCTATCATAGCACAGAGGATTCATCATATTCCAGGTTTCTGCCTTATTTTTTGCCCCCAGAGACAGCAGATGTATGAAAAAAGGAAGTCAAAATACAGTTTCCTGTATGTTGATGTGCTTTTCCACTTACTTTCCTGTAGTTTTATATGAATAACAGCTGTGTAAATTTAAAAAGCAAACATACAGATAACTGATAAACTGTTCAGATAGCGCCTTTCTCACTAACGTCATCTCAAAAATAAAGATAGCACGTGTGATTTGTGAACCTTATTCAGAGACTTTATTTACTGGGTTTTTTTTTCTAGGAGTCTTAGTGAAAGGTTGTGTGTGGTTCAGTATGGTGCACTTTTGACTTTTGGCTGTATTTTCAAGATGGCTATGGGTAGTGTTACCATCCTGAACTGAACTATCCATGAGCAAGAGCTTAATTTGTGGTAACAGATTTAAATGCAATGCCATTGAACCTAATCCAGACAACCTGTTGGCGCTCAGAGCAAAATAAATGTATATAGCTGAAGGTTACTCTACAAAAAGCAAGAAACAGCTATGCAGTAAATATGAGAAGGATCTTAGTTTCTTATTTTGTAAAAGTTATTTTGAGAAAGTTGTGTTAGACAGTCTATGAGCTACTTCAATGATAGACAGCAATTCAGTCCCTATTTTTTTTTTAATTAATGTGTTTGAGTTTGAAAGCTACAATGTATGAAAATTCCTCCTCAAGAATTGGTCCCAGATGACCACAGCTATTAATACCAAGAGCTGGCCTTACCATAGATATAATTTGCTAAGTCACTAAAATCATAGTATTCTTCCACATGTATGCTATTAAAGATCATAACAAAGAACTTTGTAATATGTGCTTTTCCTGTACTTATGCACACATCAGTTTAACTTTGAATTGAATTAATATTACAAAGATGTTAGACATGGCACATCACTAATGAGAATATTTGTTGTTTATGTAGGGTGCTCTCTATCAAGAACTATTACCCTAACACCAGGATCATCATACAGATACTTCAGTCCCATAACAAGGTATTGCAACATTATAGCCTGTTCAGTCTCCTCCTATTTTGGTCTACAGACCTAGATGAACCTTAGTTCCTCCAAGTAATATATGAACTTACTATTTTCTAGTGGGTCTACACACAAAAGGTTTTTGCCAGTTGTAGGTGAAATTGGGAATCTCATTAAGATTATTAACCATATAAAAATGTCAATTTGGCAAGAGTTATGTTTATATACTTTAAAAGCTGCCTGATGGTCTGGAATCTGCTCATCCTGAATTTAGATGCTGACTCAGATCCTTCCGTTCGGGTCACCAACAGATCTTGACACAGCCTTAAATATTGAGAGCCACTAAAATAAGTAGTCAGGTTGGACAGTGACAAAGGTTTAAGAGACAGCCAAGGGCTAGGGCAGGGTTGAACAATGAGATTCATCTACTGCACAAGTCCACTCATTCAGGACTAGGAGAGATGGCTATTTTATCTGATGCATAGAAACCGACACAGAGAGTCAAATAAAAGGAAGAAACAGAGGACTATGTTTCAAAGAAAAGAATAAGATTAAACCTCAGAAAAAAAAACTAATGAAAAGGAGAAATAAGGACACACACAAGACTGAAATGAGTGAAAATGAGGGGATGGAAAAATACTTTACGTGCTGATGGAGAACAAAATAAATCTGAAGAAGCTGTACCTGTATCAGACAAGATAGACTTTAAAACAAAGACTTTAATCAGATTAAAAGAAGAGCATTACATATGATAAAGGAGTCAATCCAGCAAGAAGATATAACTTTTGTAATTATTTATGACACCAACATAGGAGGACCTAAATTTATAAAGCAAATGTGAAGAAATCTAAAGGGAGAAATAGACAGCAATACTTTGTTTTGTTGAAGAACAGTTAATGTAAAATGTCATTTTGGTTTCTGGTGTACAGTATTCAATATTTGTATATGTTGTAAAATGATGTAGTAATTCAAAATTTTTATAGATTATACTCCATTTAAAGTTATTTCAGAATAATGGCTATATTTCACTCTGCCATACAGCATATCCTTGCTTATCTACTTTATACGTAGCAGTTGGTGTTAAGAGAATTCCCTGCCCCTGTCTTGTCATTCCCTCCCTTTACCCACTGATAGCCACTAGCTTGTTACTAGCTTGTTTTCTGTGTCCATGAGACTGTTTCTCTTACTTTCTACCCTGAAACAGGCCTTTCTGCCAAAGATCCCCAGCTGGAACTGGAACGCTGGCGACAACATCATCTGCTTTGCTGAACTAAAGCTTGGATTCATCGCCCAGGGCTGCTTGGTGCCAGGCTTGTGTACCTTCCTGACGTCTCTATTTGTTGAGCAAAACAAGAAGGTAACCTTGTAAACTGATGTTGAATCTTGGCTCTGTCCCCATGTCCTCCTAAATGTAAGATCAGATATAGAAAATAAAAATTGAGGAAAGCAAGAAGGCCCTGAGAAGTGAGATTTGGCTTCTACTTAAGCTGAGAAGGGATTGAGAGATCTGGATTGAAGTCCCAGGCACCACACTGACCTTAAAGAAGTTGTTTACCTGAGTCTTTCCCAAGAATTATTATCGTTGCTTAGTCACTATGTCATGTCTGACTCTTTTTTTGCCGCCCCACGGACTGTAGCCACCAGGCCCCTCTGTCCATGGGACTCTACAGACAAGGATCCTGGAGTGGGTTGCCATTTCCTTACCCAGGGGATCTTCCTGACCCAGGGATCAAACCTGCGTCTCCTGCATCGACAGATGGATTCTTTGCTGCTGAGCCACTGGGGAAGCTCTTACCTAAAAATATTTACTTGCGAAATAAAAACCATAACTCTGCTTCCTCCTTGCACTCCATGATGTTATGAAACTAAATGTATTCATAAATGTAGAAGCACTTTGAGTTACTGAAGGTAGAAATAGAAAATAAAACTTATTAGTGGAGATTTCATATATTAACATATAAGTTAAATACAAAGTAATGGACAATAATAAATAATTATTTTCATCGAGAAATAATTATACAAATAATCATTAAAATTTAATTTTGCAGATTACTTTGGGGCATTCTATGCAGTAATAATAAGAGTAGCCACGTGTTGAATGTATACTGTGTGTCATACATTTTAAATACATGATGTTTTAGTCACAGAAAACTAAACAAACTGATCACATGGACCACAGCCTTGTCTAATTCAGTGAAACTATGAGCCATGCCATGTAGGGCCACCCAAGATGGACAGGTCATGGTGGAGAGTTCTGACCAAACATGGTCCACTGGAGAAGGGAATGGCAAACCACTTCAGTATTCTTGCCTTGAGAACCCCATGAACAGTATGAAAAGGCAAAATGACTGACACTGAAAGATAAACTTCCCAGGTAGATTGGTGCCCAATATGCTACTGGAAGAGAGTGGAGAAATAACTCCAGAAAGAATGAAGAGATGGAGCCAAAGTGAAAACAATGCCCAGTTGTGGATGTGACTGGTGATGGAAGTAAAGTCCAATGCTGTAAAGAACAATATTGAATAGGAACCTGAGATAAATTGGAAGTGGTCAAACAGGAGATGGCAAGTGTGAACATCAACATTTTAGGAATCAGTGAACTAAAATGGACAGGAATGGGCAAATTTAATTCAGATTACCATAACATGTACTACCATGGGCAAGAATTCCTTAGAAGAAATAGAGTAGACCTCATAGTCAACAAAAGACTCCAAAATGCAGTACTTAGGTGCAATCTCAAAAATGACAGAATTATCTCTGTTCATTTCCAAAGCAAACCATTCAGTATCACAGTAATCCAACTCGACACCCCAACCACTAGTGCCGAAGAAGCTGAAGTTGAACAGTTCTATGAAGACCTACAAGACCTTATAGAACTAAAAACCAAAAAAGATGCCCTGTTCATCATAGGGGACTGGAATACAAAAGTAGGAAGTCAAGAGACACCTGGAGTAATAGGCAAGTTTGGCCTTGGAGTACAAAATGAAGCAAAAGCTAACAGAGTTTTGTCAAGAGATCGCACTGGTCATAGCAAACACCCTCTTCCAACAACACAAGAGAAGACTCTACACATGGACATCTCCAGATGGTCAATACTGAAATCAGATTGATAATATTCTTTGTAGCCAAAGATGGAGAAGCCCTATACAGTCAGCAAAAACAAGACTAGGAGCTGACTGTGGCTCAGATCATGAACTCCTTATTGCAAAATTCAGACATAAATTGAAGAAACTATGGAAAACCACTAGACCATTTAGGTATGACCTAAATCAAATCCCTTATGATTATACAATGGAAGTGACAAATAGACTCAATGGATTAGGTCTGATAGACAGAGTGCCTGAAGAACTATGAACAGAGGTTCATGACACTGTACAAGAGGCAGTGATCAAGACCACCCCCATTAAAAACAAATGCAAAAAGGCAAAATGCGTGTCTGAGGAGACCTTACAAACACCTGGGCAAAGAAGAGAAGTGAAAGGCAAAGGAGAAAAGGAAAGATAAACCCATCTGAATGGCAAGGAGAGATAAGAAAACCTTCCTCAGCGATCAGTGGAAAGAAATAGAGGAAAACAATAGAATGGACAAGACTAGAGATCTCTTAAAAAAAATTAGAGATACTAAGGGAATATTTTATGCAAAGATGGGCACAATAAAGGACAGAAAAAGTATGGACCTCACAGCAGCAAAAGATATTAAGAAGAGGGGGCAAGAATACGTGGAGAACTATTCAAAAAAGATCCCCATGACCCAGATAACCATCATGGTGTGATCACTCACCTAGAGCCAGACATCCTAGAATGTGAAGTCAGGTGAACCTTAGGCAGCATCACAATGAACAAAGCTAGTGAAGGTGATGGAATTCCAGCTGAGCTATTTCAAATCCTAAAAGATAATGTTGTGAAAGTGCTGCACTCAATATACCAGCAAATTTGGAAAACTCAGCCATGGCCACAGGACTGGAAAATGTCAGTTTTCATTCCAATCCCAAAGAAAGGCAATGCCAAAGAATGTTCAAACTACTGCACAATTGCACTCATCTCACATGCTAGCAAAGTAATGCTCAAAATTCTCCAAGATAGGCTTCAATAGTACATGAACCAAGAACTTCCAGATGTTCAAGCTGGATTTAGAAAAGGCAGAGGAACCAGAGATCAAATTGCCAACGTCCATTAGATCATCAAAAAAGCAAGAGAATTCCAGAAAAACATCAACTTTTGTTTTATTGACTACACCAAAGCCTTTGACTGTGTGGATCACAAGAAATTGTGGAAAATTCTGAAAGAGATGGGAATACCAGACCACCTGACCTGCCTCTTGAGAAATCTGTACGCAGGTCAGGAAGCAACAGTTAGAACTGGACGTGGAACAACAGACTTGTTTCAAATTGGGAAAGGAGTACATCAAGGCTCTATGTTGACCCCCTGCTTTTTTAACTTATATGCAGAGTACACCATGGGAAATGGCAGGCTGGATGAAGCACAAGCTGGAATCAAGATTGTCAGGAGAAATATCAATAACCTCAGATGTGCAGATGATACCACCCTTATGGCAGAAAGTGAAGAGGAACTAAAGAGCCTCTTGATGAGGTGAAAGAGAAGACTGAAAAAGCTTCTTTAAAACTCTACATTCAGAAAATGAAGATCATAGTATCTGATCCCATCACTTCATAGCCAATAGATGGGGAAACAGTGGAAACAGTGACAGACTTTCTTTTCTTGGGCTCCAAAATGACTGCAGATGGTGACTGCAGCCATGAAATTAAAAGACACTTGCTCCTTGGAAGAAAGATATGACCAACCTAGACAACATATTAAAAGGCAGAGACATTACTTTGCCCATCAGAGGTCCCTCTAGTCAAAGCTATAGTTTTTCCAGTGGTCATGTATGGATGTGAGAGTTGGAACCTAAAGAAAATCAAGTGCCAAAGAATTAATGCTTTTGAGCTGTGGTGCTGGAGAAGACTCTTGAGAGCCCCTTGAACTACAAGGAGATCCAACCAATCAATCCTAAAGGAAAGCAATCCTGAATGTTCATTGGAAGGACTGATGATGAAGCTGGAGCCTCAATACTTTGGCCACCTGATGCAAAGAACTGACTCATTGGAAAAGACATGATTCTGGGAAAGATTGAAGGCAGGAGGAGACAGGTATGACAGAGGATGAGATGGTTGGATGGCATCACCGACTCAATGGACATAAGGTTGAGCTCTGGGAGCTGGTGATGGACAGCGAGGCCTGGCGTGCTGCAGTCCAAAGGGTCGCAAAGAGTTGGACAGGGCTAAGTGACTGAACTGAACTGACCTGATGTTTCTCTTAGTATTTCAAGGGAGTATCCCAGTTGTGGAAGCTAACTAATTGACTGTATAATAAGTTAATGAGTAACAGACAGAAAATTGTCTGACTTACAGTCTTACTACTGTGCCATGTGCCTCTGGCTGTTGGATATCTACTCCCAGTCTCCTACATCAGGTTTGTTGATACCTTTGCTTGAGACAAATTAAGTGGCTCAATGGACCACCAGGATGAAATATGATAGCACATAGCATGGCCTTCCAAATGCCATCCCCATGAAGCACTTCCAGGAAAGATATTCTTAACGCTCAGCTGGGTCTGGAAAACTCAAAGTTTCTCCAGAGAGTGACCTTTCTCTCCATCTAATTATGCATCCACATTTGACTTTTCTTATGCTCAATTTTCTTTATGACTTCTCTTTGCACTTTATTTCCTTTTTTCAAATAAATGTTTAAAAAACTGGCATTCCTTTTCTGGTCCCTTCTCCAATACTGTAAAGAAAAAGCAAAAGAATTGAAAGATTCAAAAGATAGTCTGGCCAGCAAAATGCTCACTGGCAACCACAGAATTCCTTCTGTGAATATAAGGAGATGAGGCTTCCCAGATGGCGCTAGTGGTAAAGAACCCGCCTGCCAATGCAGGAGACGAAAGAGATGCGGGTTTGATCCCCGCATGGGAAGATCCCCTGGAAGAGGGCATGGTACCCATCCCAGTGTTCTTGCCTGGAGAATCCCATTGACAGAGGAGCCTGGTGGGCTACAGTCCAAAAGGTCGAAAAGAGTCCGACATGACTGAAGCGACTTGACGGGTAACACACACATATACAGAGAAGTAGAACCAGCCGTCAGGCAGTCAGCGTGAGCCTTGGTGATGCTACAGCGAACAAACTTTAACGTTCACTTAGCGGTCACTGTGTGTGACCCAGAAAGTGGCTGGGGAGGACATTGTCTCCGCCTGTGCATTATAAGTTTAGAAAAGCGAGAGTTAACTCAGTATCTGTTGTGATGACTGTGATTTTACTCTCCGTGTCTGGAGAAACGAGAGTGAGAACTCTACATGACGACTTTGTCTCCTTCGTGGAAATACAGACGGTACAGATGTACAGCCTGCCCTGTTGTGGCTTTGTTTTCTGTCCTTGTTTGTTGTTGGTTTTTCCTACTGTTTGTGTAAGTTGGAACCTCCTCAGTGATGATGGGCACCTGTCAGTATTCATACAGTGGCTTCTGGAAGCTAGGAATTAAGAGAGACTTGATCAGGGAGTTGAAGTCTGAAACTCCCTTTCAGGAATTCTAAACTGGTCAGAGTCAGGGCAAAATTTTCTCATGTTGTACTCCACTTTGGTGCTTTAGATTCTGTAATTAATTAACTTAATTAACTAAAATTAATTCAATTAATTATTAACTGAAATTGATTAAACCTATTAACTTAGATTTAATGGTCAGGATGCCACTGTCTTAAGGCCTACTTTGCTCGGATAAGGCATTTAAACTTTCTCTGACAGTTTCTGCATCTGTAAAATAAGACTTGCTAATCCCTGGTGGCTCAGAGGTTAAAGCGTCTGCCTGCAATGCGGGAGACCTGGGTTCGATCCCTGGGTTGAGAAGATCTCCTGGAGAAGGAAATGGCAACCCACTCCAGTATTTTTGCCTGGAGAATCCCATGGACAGAAGAGCCTGGTGGGCTACAGTCCACAGGGTCGCAAAGAGTCGGACACGACTGAGCGACTTCACTTCACTTCAATCTAATCGTAGGCTTCCCAGGTGGCGCTAGTGGTGAAGAATCCATCTGCAATGCAGGAGACATAAAAGACGTGGATTCGATCCCTGGGTTGGGAAGATCACGGCAAGAAGGGAATGGCAACCCACTCCAGTATTTTTGCCTGGAGAATCCCATGGACAGAAGAGCCTGGTGGGCTACAGTCCACAGGGTCGCAAAGAGTCGGACACGACTGAGCGACTTCACTTCACTTCAATCTAATCGTAGGCTTCCCAGGTGGCGCTAGTGGTGAAGAATCCATCTGCAATGCAGGAGACATAAAAGACGTGGATTCGATCCCTGGGTTGGGAAGATCACGGCAAGAAGGGAATGGCAACCCACTCCAGTATTTTTGCCTGGAGAATCCCATGGACAGAAGAGCCTGGAGGGCTGCAAGTCCATGGGGTTGCAAAGACTTGGGCATGACTGAAGCAACTTAGCACGCATTCTACTTGTGACCTGATTTTTCCCAGGTATTGAATTAATATTTGTAAAACTTCTGAGCAGTCAGATTAGAAAGCCTTGGGTCAGTGCCACATATTCTGACTCTACTGATCTATATTGAATATATGGTGAGAAACTGAAGTCTGAGCAGCATTTCTGGTTGGTTCTAAGCATAGCATTGCCTTAAACTTAAACTTGGATTAGATTTAATCCAACTGATTTACTTGAACTCCCTGAGTCTACTATCCAAATCCCAAATCTGTCTTGTCTTCCTGTTTCTTTTTCTGATTAAAAAAAAATGACACAAGAAATCTTCATGTCTATGGTTATTTTTTGAGCCATGTGCTCAGTTGTGTCCAACTCTTTGTGACCCTATGGACTATAGCCCACCAGCCTCTTCTGTCCATGGGATTTTCCAGGCAAGAATACTGGAGTGGGTTGCCCTTTCTTCCTCCAGGAGATATTCCTGACCCAGGGATCAAACCCACATCTCATGTCTCCTGCACTGCAGGCAGATTCTGTACCTGCCAAGCCATCAGAGTTTTACTTTATTGCATAAGCTGGAACCTTTGGGTTGGCAGCACTAAGCCAGGTTCTGTAGTCAATGAGGACTTAAATCACGGCCTGAACTGCCCAAGGAGGTGAGCCTTCCTCAATTAAGGATTTTAAGAAAGTGGGAGGGGACTTCCTGGTGGTCCAGTGGTTAAGAATCCATCTTCCAATGCAGGGGATGCAGGTTCAGCCCCTGGTCAGGGAACTAAGACCCCCAATGCTGTGCCTGTGCACTAAAAGTTGAGACCCTCATGCACCCACTAGAGAGAGCTCGGGCACCACAGTGAAGACCCAGTGAAGCCAGTAATAATGGTAATTTTTAAAAAAGAAAATGGGAAAATGCAGGAGAGCCTGCAGCTTGGGACTCAGATGAGGTATGCTGGAAAGAAGTGGTCCTTTTTAGCAGGGCAGAATTTTTTTGTTCATCTGTTTCTTTTTGTTTTTTTCTTCCTGAACCACAAGATGGCCATCTGAGGCATGTTTCTGGGCTGGCCTTAACTCTCCAGCACCAAAGTGTTTCACAGTTCCTAGAAATTCCAGGCTTCATGGGAGATTCTGGGCTTTAAGGGGCCTGTCCTGCTCAGAGCAGCGTGATGGTGATTCTCATGGCTGCATGGGGAGGAAGAAGAGGATGATGCACAGAGAGAAAAACAGAATCCTGGGGGTCTTGCACAGAAGAGAGCAGCATTTAGCTTTTTCTGAGAGAGAAATCCTTCCATCACATTCCCCTTTGTCTAGAAACCTGCCGCTGTTCTTGATTTTTACATTGTCATGTCCAAGCATTGGGATGGCTTTTTGAGTTTATTAGAACCAAGAAGGGTTCTGATCCTGAGCAGAAGTCATCGATGTTTTCATCCTTGTGGTATATGATTAGTCAATGACTAGGAAACTAATATTTTTTTTAATAATCTTAAACAGCCATATCTAGGAGGAGATGAGTTAGAGTGCACATTCCCCTTCTTATCTTGTTGTTCCTGACTCAAAAACCAGTCTACCTGCTGAAATAACTGGAAGAAGAATTCATTTCTAGCAGGAAGCATGAGTAAATCATGATGCTTCCTCTTCGTTATCAGAGTCATTGAGATGTACGATGGAGTTTTAGTTCTTCCTTTGACATTTGTCCAGTTAATCATGAGGACAAAGCTCCTTTCTTTTCATTAAAAAAAAAAATGTTTTATACGGACTTCTTTAAAATCTTTACTGAGTTTGTTACACTGTTGCTTCTGTTGTTTATGTGTTGGTTTTTTTGGCTACAAGTCATGTGGGATCCTAGCTCCCTGACCAGTGGTCAAATCTGCACCCCCTGCTTTGGAAGGAGAAGTTTGAACTCCTGGACCACCTGGGAAGTCCCGACAAATGTCCTTCCTGGGACCTGAATGCCAGTGGGCACTGGTTTGGTACTGGGCAGAGCACACAGCTTGAGCTAGTAGACCCTGAACTCCACGTCACCCTGCCTCCCGTGGCCTGGCTGTGTGTTCCAGATCTGTCCTCACGAGCCCTGGCAGCAGCTTTTCTGCAACGGCCTGAAGAACAAAATCCTGACGCAACGTCTCTCCAATGACTTTGCTGGGATGACCTTTCCTGACGCTTGCCAGTAAGTGAAGGGAAAACCACTCCTCGGTTTCGTGCCACGCGCTCTTTCCCCAAAGCTCACGGAGGGCTCGCTGTAGGCTTGGTGACAGGCCCCGAAGGCCTAATGATGAGTAAGTTGGAGCGTCTGCCACCTGGGCTGGGGGTTACAGTCCGTGCGGGACAGGTTCATGGCTGTCCCAGTTGGCTCCCTAGCTGTGAGTTCCTCCAGGGTGGACTCTCTCTCCACCAATGTCCAAACTTTCAGAGAACGTTTCCTGTTTGAGAGGCCCTCCCCTTGCCGAGGGGCGGTGTCCCCCCGGGCGCAGAGCCCAGCACAGCACCCAGCCCCCCATCACTGTGAGCGGGTGCTCTGCTCTCCTGTCTCACCTCACCCCCTCCTCGTCTTCTCTCCAGGCTCTGCTTCACAAAGATGCACCTCATGCTGATCGCCATCGAGTACAAGTCCGCCTGCCACGGTTACTGGTATCAGTGAGGCTTCGAACCTCTTCAGATTCTTTGAGGACACTCTTTAAAGATTATGATTTTGGCAGAGACACAGCCGTAACTAAGCTTGTGGCCCTGTGGTGAGAGCTGGCCTCTCAGGCACCCAGGCAGCTGTGGTGTCTTTGATACTATCTATGAACACTGGGGTTCAAAAGGTTACCCTAGTGGGTGGGCAAAGGCTTTGCCTCTGTTGCGGTGGTCTTGCCCCAGTGTCTTTCATGATCAGGAGAGAGAGACGACAAGATCACCTTCTCAGATCTGTTCCTCTTAATATATTCCCAGATCTTGTAAGGCTTGACCGTAGATCATACAATGAAATAGAATTATTTGTGATCAAAGTGTTCCCACAAACCTTAGAAAGCCTTAGAAACTAATCTGAAAAATATGAAAAAAAAAAATGGGGATTTGACTGACCTATGGGGCAAAGTTTGCTATTGATCAGGTAGATGAAAGAAAGAGTTACCCTTATTAGACCATAAGCATTTCCTGAAAATGCATAGGATAATATAAGAAGTATGAGAAGTGATCATACAATAAAAAAAGAAAATCCAGAATCAGCCACAATGATTTAGAGATAAAAGATGCTGGAAAACAAGAAAAAGTGGGGCTTAAGTGGAATGGGAAACAAGAAACATGCGGCTTGTTTGTATTTTTTTTTTTTTTAGTGGAAAACTTCCTTTAATTCTGATGTAAATTGTAATCAATAGACTAGGTTCAGAACCTGGCTCTGATTTGCCAGATCAGTGGCCTTGGAGAAGTGTCCGTCACCTGTAAAATGAGGATGTCACGCAAATGAATTCCTAGGATCACTTCCAGCTCTAAGACGGACGTTACCAGGAACCTAGAATCATAGGAAACCCTCAAAAATTCAGTAATTTGAATGATATCAGTACAAGTATCTGAAAAGTTAGAAAGAAGGAATAATGTGTCATGTACAAAGAGTGTAGAAGGTATCTGAGGGAAAGGACTCAGCAGGGTATGTCACAAAGCAAGTCCTTAAGGAGAGTGAAGACTGGTATCCTCTGGCTGCTACATTTTATTTAACAATTCCACCATACTCATGAAAATTTCAAAATCTAAACCCATGTCCAAGTTCCCTTTCTGCTGGAAATAGATGTGAGTGAGGAAGCTGGTGTCTTACTTCACAGGGAAGGCAGTTTGAGTTTCAGAGCAGCCAGAAGCTTGATCAGGGTTTTAACATCTGATCAGGTTTTAACATCTTTGGCCTTCAATGACTGGGATTATACATCAGAATTATTTGCAAAGTTTTAAAGACAGAGAATTCAAAACCCCACTTCTGAAAAATAGACATAGAATTCAAAAATACCACTTATAAAACCCAAATCTGTGATTTGGTTTTGAATCTCCATAATACAGTCATTTTTGTTCACTGGCAGTCAGAAATGACTGGGCCAAATGCTCTTAATACGTTTCCACATTTAACATCCCAGATTTCTATCAACTTTATTAGGGTGACTGTTAGGACACTGTGGACCAGAAACATGAGTGAGCAGCTAAGTTTCATGTATATTCAAGAAGTTCTGATGCTGTTTACTTCCTAGCAGACATCCACCCCCAAGGAGAGAGACCCCTGCTCTGACATAGATTTAACTCTGGTTTCTCTTGAAAGAGTCAGAGTTGCATCAAAAGAATAAAATCCTGATTTGGCAAAGATATTGGTAATAGCAGTCTTACATGATTGCTGGTTCCTGAGCAACACTACTTTAAGCATTTCACTTACATGAACTCCCGAATCCTCACAACAACACTGTAAGAAGGGTACAATTATTTGCTCCATTTTATGGAGAAGGAGCTAAGAAAAGGTAAATAGTTTTCCCAAGCTCGCACCACACCCAAGGGGCAAAGGAGACTCTGAACTCAGTCTGGGCACTTACGTGATTGGAGCTCTTCTGGTCACCTAGCTGTGCTAAATCCACCCAGTCATTACACAGAATAAAAGCAGGGCAACTCAGTGCTGCACTTTAGGCAAGTATATTGAAAAACTAGGGGAAACCTATCTCTCCTCACTTTTTATTTTCTTTTCTAATTGATACACTTGAGTAGGCTCTAGGATGGGCAAAAGCCCTGGGTAATCCTCAGAGTCTGTCTTGGGGAATAATTTATCACCTGGTAAGCGGTAAAGCTGGATCAGATCCCAGTTAGAGAATTTCCTGAGTCTGTTCCAGGGGCCAGCATTTTCTAACAGAGCAGCTTGTTGTGATTCATGAAGACAGGGGCAAGTCTTTGGAAAAAGTTCACCTTTTCTTGCAAATGCAACCAGAGAAGTTATCACGACAGTATCTTCATAACTAAGTATTCAATTTGAGTTCAGAGGACCCTGCCTTTAGAAAAGGACATATTAAGATGCAACTTGAGCATATGCTTCTTGAGCGGTGGACATCAGCCCATGATATTGGAGCAGGGGAGGCACAATCCATGCTTTTCAGGCTTAAAAGCAATCATTCCATGAATGTGTTAGTCAGTCAGTACTCAGAGAAAGCGCCACACAGGGTTTCATATAACAATCTACTTGAACACAGCTATTCAGCATCTTTTACTCTCAGCATAGATCTGAAGAGCTTTTGTTGCACAAGCTCTTTTATTTTTGTAAGGCTCTCATACTTGCACATTACTTTGCAATATCCTAACAACAGACTAAGTTTTGCCCAAATGAAGACTTGACCTCTTTCCATTGTGAATATGATAGGAAGGGTGTGTTTTAAAGGAGGAAAGGAGAACTTTGATCATGTACAAACAAAGTGAGGGAAGGCACAGGGTTATAAGACCTAACAATATTGGAGGTCTAAATTAAAGAAAATAAAAATGGGAGAGCCTGACAAACAGGGAGAGTTTGAGGAATTCAGATAATCACAATGGAGTAGCCCATCAAAAAATATTATGGTTGAAATTTATAAGACAGTGTTTGCAAACACCCAAACCATAAGAAAACAGAAAATCAAAATATTCAAGTGGTGCAGAAATAGAAACAGTTCATGTGGTTCCTGCTTTCAAAAATCTTACAATCAAGATAGATGAAAGTGAAGTCAAAGACAAAAGTGCAGTCAAAGACATGCGTTTAAAAATTGTACTGGCCAATAAAAGGAATTTTCTAAAGGGCAAAAAGCCTAATGATGTATGTACACCACTAGAATGACAGTAAGACCAGCAACTGTGCAGCCTTGGCCTCTTTGGCTTTGGATATCTCAAATTAGCAAAGCTTCCTGCATCTGCATTGCTTTGACTGTTTCTGATTCAGGGCATAGTCCAGGGAATGTATGCAGCTCAGGTACTGAGTTTTGACCTGGCTCCCTCTCAGGATATTTGTCCACAATCGATCAATTAAATGCAGTCAAATCCCCATTTTCTACTGTAAATTCCTGCAGTAAAAGGGGATTGAGTCCTATTAACTCTGCAACTTAGAGAATCCATTGGTAAAAACAGATATTGCCCCAGAATTTGGAGGGGGAAATTACTGTATTTTTATTTTCTGTTTCCAGCGGGCTGATATTAAATCCACCTGCTCAAGTTAAGCTCCGTAAGAACACACTAGGGTTCTTTATCGCTGAATCTGCAAAGGATGTCAAAAGGTAAAAATTTTTTTATCACTTTACGGGGAGAAAGCCCTAAAGCAAATACAATTTAATGACAGACGGGCTGAGTCAGCCCCGTGCTGCTTCTGCGTGAAACCTCACGTAAGTCATTCTTGATTTGCTTTCGTTGTCCAGAGCCTTCTTTTACTGTGCCATCTGTCACAGCGATGTGCAGACTCCCGAGCTAATTGAAAAATGTGACTGCAAAAGCAAGGCTCGACGCGCGACAGGCAAGTGCGCTTTCTGTGTCCTCAGCCCAGCTTCGGGGGGTGTGGCCAAAGAAAGGGGAGGGGCTTCATCTCTTAAAGAAGGTATTCTCTTGAACTTGGCCAAGAAGAGACAGACACTTCCCCACTGGGCATCCCAGACCTGAGAATCTGTCTTTTAGAGCTGGAAGAAACCTCACTAGTTCTAGTTCTCTAGTACAACCCCTTCACAGGCTAGACAAATGAGCTCTGGAAGAGATGCATTAACTTTATCCAAGGTCACACAGCCAGCTGCAGCCTCCTCCCAACTCAGTCCCAGGCACACGGGCGATGAGCCTGTTGACTTTTCTCTATGTATTTCCCTCCCTTTAGTCTGAAAGTTCAGCCTCTGTTTGACGGCTTGGTGGGCCGTAAGGGTGGCCCCTCATGACCATTTCTTTTTTCTTTTAATTTTATTAAGATGTCTTTGACATACAACAGTACTCTTGCCTGGAAAATCTCATGGACGGAGGAGCTTGGTAGGCTACAGTCCCTGGGGTTGCGAAGAGTCAGACATGACTGAGCGACTTCACTTTCACTTTTCACTTTCATGCATTGGAGAAGGAAATGGCAACCCACTCCAGTATTCTCCGTCTCAGGGACAGAGGAGCTGGTGGGCTGCCGTCTATGGGGTCGCACAGAGTTGGACACGACTGAAGCAATTTAGCAGCAGCAGCAGCAAGGTGTACAACATGATCTGACTGAAACATTTATATCACAATATATGATTGCCATTGTAGCATTAGCTAACACCTCTGTCACAGGGCATAGTTATCATTTCTTCTAGTGTTGGGAACAAAACCGTTCCCTGAGGACTCTGTTCCTTTGCGGATTGTCAGGAGTGTAAAATTTTCTCATTCTGACACAGTAATGAGGAAATGAAACTTTCTCCCTTTACTCAAATTGAACGGGATAGCTCACCAGCAAACCCTTACCACTTAATGGAAGGAAGAGTTAACCTCGAGAACTCACAATAATTTAGTCCCTTCTGGTTGAAAATTTAGTCTCTTTCAGGTACATTAAAGATGGTTTAGGTTAATTCCCAGTGTTTCAGCATTTAATTCAGAATTTGAATTTCCCGTTAGCATTCTTCTTCTCCCTAAGGTTCTTCTCTTCTCCCGAGTGGCAGTCTCTCTGAATGCAGGCATAAACTTGCTAAGCCCCGTGGACAGGAGCATCCTTACTGGCTCCTGAGCTCTGTAACTGTCCGCTTCTGTGGCCTCTGCATCAGCAATGAGCGACTGTTCCTCCTGGATTTAGGTCACCTTCCTTGCTGAAATCCATCATCCCTGCCATAGCTACTAGACTTTTTTTTTCCCCCCAGATAGAATTTTCTTTTAAAAAATTATCTTTTACTGAAGTATAGTGGATTTACAGTGTTGTGTTAGTTTCAAGTGTATAGCGAAGTGATTCAAACACACACACACACACACACACACATTTTCAGATTCTTTTTCCATATAGGCTATTACAGAGTATTGAGTATAGTTTCCTGTGCTATGCAGTACATCCTCATTTAATCTATTTATATATGGTAGTTTGTGTATGTTACTTTCAAATTCCTAATTTATCTCTCTTCCCCACCTTTCCCCTCTGGTAACCATTAGTTTGCTTTCTATGTCTGTGACTCTATTTCGGTTTTGCAAATAACTTCACTTATATCACGTTCTACCCCTCCAGATTCTACCTATAAGTGAGATCATATAATATTTGTCTTTGTCTGACTTACTTCACTTAGTGTGATAATCTCCAGGTGCACCAATGGTTGCTCAGATGGTAAAACGTCTGCCTGCAATGCGGGACACCTGGGTTCGATTCCTCGGTCAGGAAGATCCCCTGGAGAAGGAAATGGCAATCCACTCCAGCACTCTTGCCTGGAAAATCCCATGGACAGAGGAGCCTGATAGGCTACAGTCCATGGGGTCGCAAAGAGTCGGACACGACTGAGCGACTTCACTTTCTTTCTTTCTTTCTTTCCACCCATGTTGCTGCAAATAGCATTATTCTATTCTTTTTTAGGGCTGAGTAATATTCTATGGTATATATTTACCACATCTTCTTTATACATCCTTCTGTCCATAGGTATTTAGTTGGCTTCCATGCCTAGGCTCTTGTAAATAGTGCTGCTGTAAAGATTGGTGTGTGGGCATCTCTTTGAATTATGGCTTTCTTTGCATATATGACCAGGAGTGGGATTGATGGATCCTTAGTCTTTTAAGGAACCTCCATACTCTTCTTCATAGTGGCTGCACCGATTTACATTCCCACCAATAGTGTAGGAGGGTTTGCTTTTCTCCACACCCACTCCAGCATTTATTATTTGTAGACTTTTTGATACCTTACTGTAGTTTTTAGCCTCCAGTCTTGAGGTCTGCAAAGCCCCCTTTTCTATTGTTCTTGTTCAGTCACCAAGTTATGTCTGACTCTTTGTGACCCCATGGATGCCAGGCTTCCCTGTCCTTCACTATCTCCCAGAGTTTGCTCAAACTCATATCCATTGAGTTGGTGATGCCATCCAGCCATCTCATCCTCTGCTGCCCACTTCTCCTTCTGCCCTTAATCTTTCCCAGCATCAGGGTCTTTTCCAATGAGCTGGCTCTTCGAATCAGGTGGCCAAAGTGTTGGAGCTTCAGCTTCGGCATCAGTCCTTCCAGTGAATCTTCAGGGTTGATTTCCTTTAGGATTGACTGGTTTGATCTCCTTTCAGTCCAAGGGACTCTCAAGAGTCTTCCTCAGCACCACAGTTCAAAAATGTCAATTCTTCAGCACTCAGCCAACTCTCACATCCGTACATGTGATGGACCAACTCTCACATCCGTACATGACACAACCTTTCCCTATACTCCTAGTCTTTTTATTCCTTATGTTCTTTTGGTCTCTTTACACTGTGGGATTTGTTATAATTTTAAAATAAATTTCCTTCATTTGCTGCATGCCTGCTAGACAATTTCCAGAGACTTTAAATGGGCTCGTGTGTGTGTGTGTTTGTTTTGATTTTCACTAGTTACTCTTGTTTCATGGAGGAGCAGGTTCATGGATCTTTTCTGATTCCATTCCAACCTAAAGGCTCTATCTTAATCCTGTTTATTTTCTCTGACTTTTTGGATTTTTTCTAGAAAACCTTAGACGGTATTGGGTATAGAAAGAAACTATTCCTGTGTCATTTCCTGAAATCTCTATTACCTGTAGAATTTGCAACTGAACACTTAAGTCTAAAGAACACTGTTAATCAAAAGGACTTAAAGAGCCTGTTTGGGGTTCAAAAGTTAAACGTTGACTCTTTTGCCTTCTGTAACAATATGAATCATTCTTAAGGCAATGGTTGAGTCTGACTGGATGGTTGAGTCTGACTGAGTGCAGAAATATCTGATTAAAGAGGTGTGAGTAAGAAAAAAAAATACATTGCGTATCATCTTATTATAGTATCTTTATCCCTTATGAAAATTCAGCAAGGTTTCATGAGGTAGACATATCCCTGTAAACACATTGTATGAATCAAACTTTTGCAAATCAATTATACTCACTTATATGCATGCAGTGCTGGCAGTCATTTTGAAAAACAAAAAGTGTTTTATAAATTGAATAACTTCCCCTTTATTTATCTGTCTTTTAAGTGTGTTTTATTATATTCTAACAATGGCACCCCACTCCAGTACTCTTGCCTGGAAAATCCCATGGATGGAGGAGCCTAGTGGGCTGCAGTCCATGGGGTCGCTAAGAGTCGGACACGACTGAGCGACTTCACTTTCCCTTTTTACTTTCATGCATTGGAGAAGAAAATGGCAACCCACTCCAGTATTCTTGCCTGGAGAATCCCAGGGACGGCGGAGCCTGGTGGGCTGCCGTCTATGGGGTCGCACAGAGTCGGACACGACTGAAGCGACTTGGCGGCAGCAGCAGTAGCAAAGCAGGAAGTTAAGTGCTCTAGTATGAATTGGAGAGATTTTGGTGTAAAGAAAAGGCTTATGCCTTCATATTTGTAGAAATGCAAATTTCATCCACTTCTATAACAAGTAATTTATAGTATCTAGGGAATCAGTACACCTTTCAGTTTATAATCTAATGTTTGATCTTCCCCAGAATCTTTCATTCTTTTCACAATAGGATCATTTTTTTTTCTTCTTGCTCCCTTACTATAACTCCATCACCACTTCTACTGCATCCAGGACAATTCTCATAAATCTGGTACCAAGATTCTTAAGTAACAGGCAGTGAGTGAGCTAGCTGTTCTTACTTCAGTCTGCCAGATGGTGGCAGCAGAGTACCATTAAACATTCAGGGGCTGGCCGTTCAGGGGAGTGGACTTGAATTTGAATATGAATCTGGAGAGTTCCAACCAAAAATGTGCCAGAGAGGACATCACTGTAGAAGGCGACTACTAGGCCTTATGTATTTAAAAATCATGATAATGTTTTGGAAATTCTCCCAGAGACTCAACTTTCTAAAAGGACTTAGGAATGTACCAATAGATGACAAAAGAGAAAATTTACTGACTTCAAGTTAGTATACAGATTTCAGGTTGAATATTTTACATTTCAGAATCAGATGAGGTGTATGCCCGGTCCACTCCCATTGTAGAATTCTCTCTTCATTGAGCTAATCAAGCTCACTTAGCCCCATCAACTCCTTCAACCTCCCACGCGTGTGTGCGTGCAAAGTCACTTCAGTAGTATCCGACTGACTCTTTGTAACCTTGACCCCTTGGACTGTAGCCCACCAGGCTCCTCTGTCCAGGGGATTCTCCAGGCAAGAACACTGGAATGGGTTGCTATGCCCTCATCCAGGGCATCTTCCCGACCCAGGGATCGAACCCACATCTCTTATGTTTCCTGCATGGGCGCCTCCTGGGAAGGAAGCCCTTCCACTTGCTGGACTCAATGAGAATTCAAAACACTTGAATTCTGACCACAGCTGTGCCACTGATTGGCTGTGCTTTGGAAGAGACACATCAGCTTTTGGGATGTCAGCGTCTTCCGTTCCAAACTCAGCTGTCTTCATCACCACTATGGCCGTTTCAGTTCTGATGTTCTGTGATTTATAATCCCTCCTCCATTTTTTTCTGAATAGAATCATACCAGAGGTCCTCCCCTTAAGTTCAAACTCCAGCATTTGAGAGAGGCAGCAAGCATGTGATGGTTAAGAACGCTCGGTTCTGCATTGATCACTTCTTTGCTGTGTGACTTGAGGCAAATTATTTAAGCTCTCAGCATGTTTTAGATTTCTGTAAATAATCTTTTGGTGACAATATTATATATTTCAGAGGGTTAAGTGAGAGTATTAGTACATAAAGGGTATACAAATTGAATATATTAATATTGAAAGCACTAAGACCTGTTCCTGGCCAATACTAAGTACTGCATGTAAGACAGGGCTTCCCAGGTGGTGCTAGTGGTAAAGAACCCACCTGTCAACGCAGGAGACAGGAGTTCAGTCCCTGGGTTGGGAAGATCCCCTGGAGAAGGGCATGGCCACCCACTCCAGTATTCTTGCCTGGAGAATCCCACGGGCAGAGGAGCCAGGTGGGCTACAGTCCAAACGGTCGCAAAGAGTTGGACAGACTCAAGTGACGTAGCACACACGTGCGTGCACACACACACACAGTAACAATCACAGAACCCAGGGGAACACAAACTCAGAAGGAGTCTCATTATTTTGCTCACCAATGAAATTCAGATGAAATAAGAATTGGCAGAGACGTCTTGGTTCAGTTCAGTTCAGTTCAGTCGCTCAGTTGTGTCTGACTCTTTGAGACCCCATGAATTGCAGCACGCCAGGCCTTCCTGTCCATCACCAATTCCCGGAGCTTACCCAAACTCATGTCCATTGAGTCGGTGATGCCATCCAACCATCTCATCCTCTGTTGTCCCCTTCTCCTCCTGCCCTCAATCCCTCCCAGCATCAGAGTCTTTTCCAATGAGTCAACTCTTCACATCAGGTATTGGAGTTTCAGCTTCAACATCAATCCTTCCAATAAACACCCAGGACTAATCTCCTTTAGGGTGGACTGGTTGGATCTCCTTGCTATCCAAGGGACTCTCAAGAGTCTTCTCCAACACCACAGTTCAAAAGCATCAATTCTTCAGCGCTCAGCTTTCTTCACAGTCCAACTCTCACATCCATACATGACCACAGGAAAAACCATAGCCTTGACTAGACGAACCTTTGTTGGCAAAGTAATGTCCCTGCTTTTCAAAATGCTATCTAGGTTGGTTATAACTTTCCTTCTAAGGAGTAAGCGTCTTTTAATTTCATGGCTGCAGTCACCATCTGCAGTGACTTTGGAGCCCAAAAAAATAAAGTCTGACACTGTTTCCACTGTTTCCCCATCTATTTCCCATGAAGTGATGGGACCGGATGCCATGATCTTCATTTTCTGAATGTTGAGCTTTAAGCCAACTTTTTCACTCTCCACTTTTACTTTCATCAAGAAGCTCTTTAGTTCTTCACTTTCTGCCATAAGGGTGGTATCATCTGCATATCTGAAGTTATTGATGTTTCTCCCGGCAATCTTGATTCCCACTTGTGCTTCCTCCAGCCCAGTGTTTCTCACGATGTACTCTGCATATAAGTTAAATAAACAGGGTGACAATATACAGCCTTGACGAACTCCTTTTGGAACCAGTCTGTTGTTCCATGTCCAGTTCTAACTGTTGCTTCCTAACCTGCATACAGGTTTCTCAAGAGGCAGGTCAGGTGGTCTGGTATGCCCATCTCTCAGAATTTTCCACAGTTTATTGTGATCCACACAAAGGCTTTGGCATAGTCAATAAAGCAGAAATAGATGTTTTTCTGGAACTTTCTTGCTTTTTTGATGATACTTATTCAAACCCATTCCTCGATCTCTTTTGGATTCAGAGCATGAAGATTGTGGTAGGACCAGCCCTCAGAGCAGGAAGAATCCTATGTAATTAGATAAGTTACTAGGCAGAAACTTTCCCAACCCCAGCTATGCAGTTCACTGCCTGCCATTTCAGCACTGAATTCTCTTAATACCTAATTTTTTGAACAGTGGTCCTCATCCAGGGCAGGGAGGGGCACACGGGGTTCTCTGGACGAGATAGGCTGGAGAGAGAGGGCTTAAGGAAAGTCGTGTCCAAACTCCCCTAATCGCCACCCTCTAGAGCTAATTTATATTCGTCCTTAAAATGTTAATGTTCATGATGGAGTCGCCAAAAAGGAGAGAGGAGTAATGAAGAGGAAACTGGAAAGAAGGTGTGAGCGGAGCCAGAGACAGGCAGTGTGGAGTGTGAGTGTCGCTCAGTCATATCCAACTCTGTGTGACCCCATAGACTATAGCCCGCCAGGCTCCTCTGTCCATGGAATTCTCCAGAAAAGAATATGGGCGTGGGTTTCCATGCCCTTCTCCAGGGGTTCTTCCCAACCCAAGGATGGAACCCGGGTCTCCTGCATTGCAGGCAGATTCTTCACACTCGGAGCCACCAGGGAAGCCCCCGGGGAGAGGCAAAAATAATGTTTTGAATAGGAGGCCCTAATTTGAATTTATCCTACTTCACAGTTTTCTTTAGATCTGGCCTTGGGTCGCTTTTTTCATCTTCATCCCATACTAATTGACCTCTTTAAGAAGGGAGTCAGCCCAGCCAGTGTTCCCCAGGGATGGGCATTCCAAACCCAGAAGCCTGAGTTCTTACCCCTGTAATGAGTCAAGCAGCTCATCTCTCTAGCTTGGCTAAAAGTTGTCCAAGATCTCCTGCAGCACCAATGGCTATGGGCAGGAGAGAGCACAGGCGTTCCTAAGTGGTTCTTCATCTCTAAAGCAGGGTCAGGGATCATATGTCCACCTAATTCCAGTAAAATGGAAAACAACCTGATAATAGTCCACCAAGACCACACACCAATATCTTGTGTTCCTGTACTCATGACAGTCGCCATTGTTCTTGTGGCCAATCCAGCACTTGGCTGTAGGGCTGCCTTTTCTGCAGTCTTCTGTGTCCATCTCCACCTGCTCTGTGGCCCTCTCCATATTTCTTATCCCAATGATTACGATAGCATCCTTGCTGTATCTAGTAAGGTATCTAGCAAGATACAGCATCATTGCTGTATCTTTCCCTGTATCTAGCCTCTCTTTAAACCAATCCATGCCATCTTTCATAGCTATAATAATCTTCTTGAAGTTTTGATCAGAAACAGATATATAAATAAAAAATCAAAGATGGATGAATGTTATCCCTCCTTTTGCAAGAGGAAGGCATGGGCTTGATTGCTTGTCCTGCTGCTGCTGCAGCTCCTAAGAACAGTGTTTCTTGTCTGGAAGACCTGGTATCACTTCTTAGGTGTGTCCCAATGACTGGTAGATTGCAGAATTTTCCAACAGTGTACCTACTGAGTAGACTGGAGCAGATTCAAAATCAGCCAAATAAGGCAGAAGTTATTTTCACTCATTGGGACTCTGGTAAGATTTGAGGGAGATAGAAAGGCATAAAATGATTGCTCTCGACATGGAAGTCATGTATGGGGCATGTTTTTAAAGGTAGTTCTATCGTGTGTGCCAGGAAAGGAGAACGGTTGGTTGTCGTTCTCAAGGAATCATTTCTTGAAGAAGAGAGAAAGGTAATCAAGATGTTGGCGTTACATAGGGCTTTTGTTTTTTGGTTCAGTCGCCCACAGGTCTTAGATATCTTAGCTGCCATGTCTTTTTTGATGTCTAATGCTTATAAGGAAACCATCTTTAGAATATCCATAGAGAAGAAGTCATAATAAGCCTTTAGCTTAGAGCGTTAGGCAAATTTCATTTCATTTTCCCTTGCCTAAAATATGAAAGCATAATTTTTTTCCACACTGTCAGCTGTAGATAGATTAAAATATAAACAAATCAAGTGGTCAAACTTTCTTAGAAAATGAAATCAGAGAAAACTCAGTTGCTTGTCTACTTCTTTGAGAGAAGGGGAGTTTGCTTCCTAGTTTTATTTTATTCTGAGCTCTCGCCCTCTGAATGTCTGAAGCAGTGAAGAAACTGGGGAGAAAGGCAGTAATAGACCGTCGCACATTCTTAACAGCCTCCTCTGGTAAGTGTCCTCTGAAAGAGGACACTTTCAGACTCCTTTTCTGAAATCCATTATGATTATAGAATTTAGAGATGAAGGGACCAAAGAGATCATGTGGAATAGGTGTTTTCCATTCGGAGCCAGCAGCACCCAGCCAGAGACTCCACCCATTCTCAGGCAGACTGTGCCTTCCAGCCCCTATGTCCATGCAGGAAGCTGCCAGCATTATGCAAATCATTTATGTATTCTAAGGAGAGGTTTTATCCCAAAGGACACAAGGGAAGAGTCAAAGCTTTATTTAGCAGAAATTTTGAGAGGTCCATACCTAGTACTCACTGAACCCACCCACCCTCCTCCCACCTTTTTTTTAATACCTGGCACACATCATCCGCTGGAGAGTCAGGCTCTGAGAAAGCAGAGACTTCCCGAAAGTTCCATTGTTCTCCGGCCAGTTTGGGCTTGTTGCCTTCTACATTCCACAGCTCACTTTCTCTCAGGAGCCCTAAGCCGGCTAGCCTTGAAAGGCTGACGGTTGGTAAAACGCTAGTCCTCGCTCAGATATTTCTTAAGAAGTTCCCTTCCTAAGCCACTTTCCCGCCCAGGGCAAAAAAAGTTAACAGAGAATAAGGAAACATGAGTCAACTTCAAAACCCCATCAAAATTCCATATGTAAAGTGAAGGCTTTCTGAGGATTACAGTCAGGAGCGATCTTATTCCAAACCTGGCTGTTAGCACACCTGTATGACGCAATTACTGCTGATTTAAGCCGACAGATCACATCAGCAAAGGAGGTCCTTCTTCTTTCGAAAGTGTGTTTTGACTCGGTTGATATTTTCTGTAGATTAAAATGGCTCAGAAGGAATTATATCAAAAGAAAAGGGATAGTAGAATATTTCTGTGGCTCATTCTGTCTGCCATTGTCCCAAACCTGGTGAGGTGCGGGCTTAAAGGATTGTCCCAGAGGAACTCTGCATTCTGAGTAGTCTCAGTATAGACAGAGTCTTAGATTTCCAGGAGGAAATGTGTATCTTTTCTCCATTTAGGTGGGTGGCTGCAGAAGAGTAGCCATGATGGCTCTTCTTTGACTTTGTCCATCTCCTTGATAACTTCTTCCCGGGCAATGTCCCCCTCTCTGATCATCTGGCAGTCAGGTTCAGGAAAGCAAATCATGCAGGGTTTTCGAACCATGAAAGAAAAGCATTTAACTTTCAAAGCATCCTTTAGAATGTTACTTTTCATCACAGTACCAAGTGCCAATTCTTATTGAGCAAGCATGGCTTCCTAGCCCAGCGCTTTGAAAGGATTCCTAGGTTAAATCTCTGCTCTGGAATAAGAGGGACAAGATAGAGTATCAACCTGTGGGTGCAGGAAGGAGTCATGGCTCACATGTCACGTTTTTGCTTTTTCCATCTCCAAGCAGCTTCCTGTGGCTCATCTAAAGACTACATGTCACCCGTCCGTGCGTTCATCCTCCTCAATCACCCTTTGAAGCCCCATTCTCATCCCCATTTTGCAGATGAGAAGGTGATCTGCTCTTGTGTTGTTTCCAGATGTCGAAATTCACACATGTTTTGCAACATATCCCGTGTAAGATCAAGATCCTTCAAAGTTAAAAATAAGAAAGGAAGCCTTGAGGGAAAAATGAAGTAAAAGGAGGCAGAATTGGAGGACAATGAATTTCAGCCTGACCAGTACCTGGGGAGGGAGAAGAGGACTTGGCTGAGATCTTTTCTTTGAGCCTGTAGAGACGCTAGTGGTAAAGAACCTGCCTGCCAATGCAGGAGATGTAAGAGACACAGGTTCAATCCCTGGGTGGGGAAGATTCCCTGGAGGAGGGCATGGCAACCCACTCCTGGAGAATTGCCTGGAGAATCCCATGGACGAGGAGCCTGGCAGCATACAGTCCATAGGGTTGGAAAAAGTTGGACATGACCGAAGCAACTGAGCATGCACCTCGTGACTGCAGACCGCGCTAGCAGCAGAAGGCTCCCCAACGCTACACTCGGGGGTGAGATGGGAGGAGCGACGGATTACAAAGGTGCAGAATGGATAAGAAAGTACACAATGTGTACTTATTTTAAACAGACCATATGGTAGTAACACCTTCACAATCATTTTCACCCACTCTTTAACTCTGCAGAGGAAAATTAAAGAGCTCTCTACCAACCATCCTCTTAGAATTAGACTATAGCTTGAAATTCTCAGCCTCTCCCTAGTCAAGGATGTAGAGCTGTCTCAGTCAATAGGAATAATCCAGAATAAAGGGGTATTATGCCAACTCACCAAGATGGCTCTGCCATTGCAGGGACAACGGTCGTGGTGATGAGAGACAGCCAGGAGGAATACTGTGAACTCCAGGACCCCTACTCAGAAACACGTATGAGCTTCTATAGCGGCTTGAGCGTTACTACCAAGTAAGCACCTCAGAGAACCCTGGTTCCCTATCAGTTTTTAAGAATCGCTGGGCAACAACAATTTGACTTAAACAGGAATATTAGCTTTATCAGCTCCTATCCTGACTAACGCAATTGTTCCTCACCAAAATGAATGCATCACAGCTTCTCCCAATATCACTTAGCTAAGCAAATATACCTGTCCCCGGCATTGTTCCAATCATTTTTACCAATGACAACCATAGGTTATGCACCTGGTTTTCATTCAGATCAGCCCTACTCTGGAAATGTGTGTCAGGGCAAGATTTCAGCTCTTTCCCAGTTTTTTTGGTTTTTTTTTTTTTTCTGTTATTAATCCAACGCTTTATTTTGAGCAAATTGACGCGAGACACAAATTGATGATGGTGTTTGGTTTTAGGTCTGCAAAATAGGGCCAATAAATTTTCCCTCCCCTACTCAAATTCCTACATCTCTTTAGTCCATGAAAACCCTGATTAAGCTGAATTCAGGGTTGTAGGTGAAGAGTGTGCGATCTGTTTAGTTAATTTTTAAATCGAGGGGTGATATAAAGGTTCTATCACCCCGGATTTTATTGTAAATAATTCTGTAGCATATCGGCAACGTTTCAACTTAGTAGCTGTAACATACCAGGAAAATCTTTCATGATTGAGAATTGTCATCAGCTGTGAGTAAATATTACATTTTCTTCAGAGCATAGAAATCATGCTGTGGCATTACACAGTGTTCAGGGCAAACACTGGTCCTGAGCTGTGTGACCTTGAGCAAGTTGCTTTACTTCTTGGTGTCTCAGTTCTGATTTAAGTGAGTATAGTAGTGATGAAGACCCTGAGCTTCTTTGTAATGACTGAATGAGATGAGGTATTTAAAACACTTTACTTGATTCCTAGCTGAGAGTAAGCATTCGTTAAATGTTCCATATTATTGCAATGAACAGTTCTTGTATCTGGGTATGAAATTGGACGGCAAACATGGTAGGTGCAGAGCCTTCCAGGGATGTGGATTTTGAGATAAACCCTTGATCTTATTTTGCTGTAACCCACGTCTTTCTTTTAATGCATGAGGCGTCTGGTTTCTGTTTACTGGAGGGTTCTGGATAGATGGGTCTGGTTAACAGAGGTTTTGCTGTACCTGTCCAGCAGGCGAGGCAGGTGTCAGGCGTCTGAGCCCCAAAGGTGCCATCTCTCGGTGGTGTGCTTTCTGAGAGGCATATAAAAGTCTAGAAATTACATTCTCTGTTCTCCTATTCTATGCTATTGCCTTCTATTCCAGGATTTTCTGAAACCTAAGTGAGGTAATCTACATGAAAGGATTACAGACTTTTTGGAGGAAAGAGTCTATGGAATCTCAGGAATTTTGCCTTACTCACATCCGCAAGCTAGCAGTGGCATCTGTAGATAGTTCTCTGTCTTTTTTGGTCTTGCCGCATGGCTTGCAGGGTCTTAGTTCCCTGACCAAGGTTGGAACTCAGGGCCATAGCAATGAAAGTGCAAAGTCCTAACCACTGGACTGCTGGGGAATGCCCCCCTTTTCCTTGGAAATGGTTGGTAATGCACTATGCAGTGAGTAGCTCTGTGTGCTCAGTAGGCACTCTGCTGGGTGTGTTGTTAGATGCAGAAATCATGTTTTAGCCCTCAGGAAACCTAGTTGGGTATACCAGATGCATTCAGATAAATTAATTTGAGGCCAAATAAGGCAGCATCCCTTCCAGGTCTACACTGATGATTCTGGCAAGAGGTCAAGCAGGAAGAGGTCAGTGGGGGCTGGGTGGATTGTTCCAGAGTGTTTCCTGTAGGAAGTGGGGTGGGATTGGGAGAAAGATAACAGCATGGGATCTCTAGTCCTGTGACAGACGTGATACGGGCAAGTCGTGGGAAACACATGGAGCCCTCTGTGTCTGAATAGCATGACTAGGGGTGGGAATGTATGATGGAGTGAGGAACAATGTCTCAGATTTCTCAAGAATGCACTCTTGGTTGTTGGTATTGCCCACGTGTGAATATATGCATGTATGTTACATTTGTGTTAATGCAAAGTTGTTGCAAAAACATAATTCCACTCTGAAAAGTGTTTTGTGACTGTAAAGACAGCATATGTGACAACACATAAAATGCTCCAACCATGTTTATACTTTCATTTATTCTTTCCTGTGTCTTCTCTGTGATATGAGAGGATTGGCAAGTCATGGATAATGAGAACCCACAGAAAATCCAATTTCAGCTATTGAGTTTCACTGACTTTTCTCACCATTCTTTAACACAGCTCTAAGGACAGAATCATGGATGTTTTCCCCATTGTCTTTAATTTCTTTATTGTCTGTAATAAATAAGGAAATGGTGTAAAGCAGGCATCTAAAAGGAAAATTTTAACCAATAATTAGAGAAATGCAAATCAGAACTACAATGAGATATCAGCTCACACCGGTCAGAATAGCCATCATCAAAAAATGTATAAACAATTAATGCTAGAGAGTGTGTGGAGAAAATTGAACCCTTCTCCACTGTTGGTGGGAATTTAAATTGGTATAACCACTACACAAAACAGTATGGCAAGTCCTTTAAAAACTAAAAATAGTACGACCATAAGACCTAGCAATCCCACTCCTGGGCAAAACCGTAATTCAAAAAGATAACATGCACCCCAGTGTTCATTGCAGCACTATTTACAACAGTCAGGACATGGAAGCAACCTAAATGTGCATCAACAAAGGAATGGATAAAAAAGATGCGGTACATATATACAATGGAATATTACTCAGCCGTAAAAAGAATAAAACAATGCCATTTGCAGCAACATGGATGGATCTAGAGACTCCCACACTGAGTGAAGTCAGTCAGTCACAGAAAGACAAGTGTCATATGATGTCACTTATATGTAGGCTCTAAAAAAAGGCTACAAATGAACTTACTTACAAAACAGAAGTAGAGTCATGGATATCGAAAACAAACTTACGGTTACCAGGGGATAAGGGAGGCGTATAAATTGGGACTGACATACACATACTATATGTAAAATAGATAAACTATAGGGAAATTTTTTAAAAAGGGAGTGGATATATATGTATATTTTACATATATATGTAACTGCTTTACTTTGCTGTGTACCTGAAACTAACACATTATAAATCAACTATACTCCAATAATGTTTTTTAATTTTTAATTGGAGGATAATTGCTTTACAATGTAGGGTTGGTTTCTGCCACACATCAACATGAATCAGTCATAGGTACACATATGTCCCCAATTTTTAAAAAAGGAGAATTGGTCCACATGGCCTGGTCCATCTGCAGACTGGACCCATCAGCCCTCTATATGACTAGGGGTTCCTGATTACGTCTAAAGAAGGTCAAGGACAGTGATAGTGTCCCATCCAGATTATCTCTAAAGAGGATGCATAATCATCTTCCACCTCTTAATTAAAAAGCAAGACAAATTCTCATGAATTACAGAGCTTAAGAAACTGATCAAAGCCACACTGCTGAATAGATGGTTATATGCATGTCAATAGATAAATGCCATTTGTGGGTGAATTTTCTGTGATATTTCATCAAGGGAGTGGTCAATTCAGTTGACTGAAATCCAGTGTTAATGGGATGAACAGCACATCTTGCTCCCACTTAGGACTATAAAATAGAGTGGGTTTCATTTTCTGGTTTTGAGGGTTTTGTTGTGGTTCTTCTTTTTGTGGGGCAGAGATAATTCCAACCAGCAAACTAGCAAACATATGTCCTGGGAAACAACCACGAGGGTAAAAGAGACTTGATGGCCTAATAGAGATGAATAGGTATTATTGGGGAAATAATATAAAATGTGTGATGGGTGCAACTTGTGACCCATTTTTGATGTGTTAGTAGTATTACATGCACATTTCCAAAACAGCATACAGTTATTTATAAGTTTGCTGACAGTGGGCTTGGTGTTTTTAAAGATGGAATCTTCAGACCACCAGTGGGTTTTCTGGTAAGTTCAGAAAATACTATCTTCTATTCTTAGTCCTTGAGGCCGTTCAAACGGCCTTAACATACTCAAAAGTTATAGTTCAATATTTCATTGCATCCCTGGTGTCTTTCTTTCCCCACAGAAAAAGCAACAGTAAGCAATGTCATAAGTAGCAGTTCAGATCTCAGACTAGCACGCTAAAGTCTGTTTAATAGATGGTAGTTAAATACGGTTTGTTGAGCAAATAGACAAACACTAGTTGTGTTCTGCGTCCTTGTGGCGGATTCTTTCCCAGCTAAGGTACCAGGGAAACTGGCCTTAAACCAAGGGGTCATGTGATTTGAGAAGGGGGAAGGTAAATATTTCTTCTTGTTTCTTTCAGGGTGAAAAGATGAGCCCCGTGCACAATGTGGTGGTAAATAGAAATGCATACCAATCCCTCTTGGACCTCCTTTGCCTTCACTTCTGATTTCTTTCCCATAGCCACACCACTGGGGTGAGCTTAGGAGAGTTCTGTCCACTTTACTGTCGCACAGGACAACTATGATGTCTGTGCGTGCTCAGTTGTGCCCAACTCTTTGCCCGCCAGGCTCCTCTGTCCATGACATTTTCCTGGCAAGAATACTGAAGTGGATTGCCTTTTCCTCCTCCAGGGGATCTTCCTGATCCAGGGATCAAACCCAGTATTGACTATTCTCTATCAAAATCCACTTTTTCAGGAAAACTGGCTTTGACCAGGTATTAGAAAGAAAACATTGGGATACAACTAACTCATATTATGTTGTGACTGACTAGTAGCAGGATAACCACACTAAGTCTTTCAGTATTTTTAAAAGTTGAGTGTTTATAAACTCAAGTAGACACAGATAGATAGCTAATCATTGAAACAAGGAGAGGTGGAAATTTTCAAGCAGTGTGTGATGGATCTGGGTTGGGAGAGGAGGCCAATTCTAATGAAAAATCTTTGGGACTATTGGCCCTTCCGTAGAAGCCCTCCTTCTGGGTCTGCCACATTCAAACCTCACAGATGCTGGTGAAATCCAAATAAGTTTCCACACAACTTCCCTTTCCATTTTGTCTCTAAGAAACCTGTGGCTAAGGGCTTATGAATAGTGTCAGCTTTGTCTTCATGCTCTCCGTGTCTTTTTAGAGATATCAGAGGCCATGCATATTATTTTTTCTCTCTTTATCCAAATGTCCAGCCCAGCCTTAGCTCTTTAAAGCAAGTGATCATTGCCCCATGGCAGACTTGAGCCCACCATCAATTTCCTCATCTGTAAAGCAGAGATAACAATAGAACCGAATTGAAATGTTGTGAGGATTGTAGCAAAAATCAAGCAAGCGAAAAGGGGTTCCTTTGCTGTGATTCTTCCCTCTGCCTTCATTTCTCTGGCTGGTAGATTTTCATGCTTTTGCAACTAGTTTCTTTCTCCTTCAAGGGGAGAGGGCTTGAAGTTTAAGATCTTCCCAAATTTCATGTACTGTCTATGGCCCACCAGCCAAGACCATCAGCTCAGCGAAGCATGTCATCAGGGTTTCCAGAGAAGGTCTGTGATGTGGTACTTCCCATGGGCATATTCACTTCGCTTTGCCCAAGTCTGTTCGTTGCTCACCATGTCTTCTCCAGAACACTCTTTCCGTGGCGGTTCCAGCTCCTTCCTTGGCTCTTTCCCAGGGTCTTCCAGCTAATCCCATGGCAGCCTTCAGGTTCTGAGCAAATTATAGTCCATCAGAATGGCCAGTGGGTACTCTGCCCGCCATGGCTCCTGGGATGTCTGTCCCTACAACTTTTCACTTTCAGGTACCATGCTCCTTACACACACACACACACACACACACACACACACACACACTGATATTAGGAAAGGAAGCTGGGCCCTTCCTCTCTTTCTAGTCTCAGCTCTTCACATTTATTGAATTCTGTGCTTCAGATGATCCAGACAGAAGAAATGCCATCTTTTAACCTCAGTGGTGTCTGAATTCCTACTGAGGACCAGCTTTTAGGGTCTTTCCAAGAGAAGGAGCTTGGATATGAATCACCATATGTGGTTCTTCTCTCTCCACACCTTGTCTGATCTTTCTGCAAAGCTAACCAAGTGAGATTATCTGAGTAGGTACTTTTTTCCCTTTTGTCCATATTAAGCTTTTAAAATAACTTTCCCTCTAGACAAGCACAGACTTCTCTGTTTACATAAAATATGGCCCATCACTGGTAAATCAGAAGCATTCTTTACTTCTTTCCTTCGTACACACTTATTGAGTATTCCCTTACTGTAGGATTTCATATCACCTTCTAGAAATCCACACCTGCTTAGTACTGAGTAGCCAGCATTTTATCTCCCAGAATTACCTTTCTTCAGAGGCCAGGTAGTTCTTATGTTCCCAGTGCTCTTGTTTCCAGCCTTATGTTTTAGAACCTCTAAAGATGCCTTCCTCATTTCAATTGATATTCAATTGATACATAGGAATCACTAGCAGGGGTGTATTTTGGCCAGGAAGTTTAATAAGCAGCTTCATCAAGTCTCAATAAAAAGTTAAAAAAAACCCAGTGATACAAATATATCTGTGTCCAATTATAGGTATAGATATTGGGGTAGGGATAAAGATAGACACAGACACATCTAGAAATGATATACTGCTAAGTCGCTTCAGTCGTGTCCGACTCTGTGCGATCCCATAGACGGCAGCCCACCAGGCTCCGCCGACCCTGGGGTTCTCCCGGCAAGAGTACTGGAATGGGTTGCCATTTCCTTCTCCAAGGAATGATATATTTAAGCAAATTAAAAGACGCTTGCTCCTTGGAAGAAAAGTTATGACCAATCTAGGCAGCCAAAGCAGAGACATTACTTTGCCAACAAAGTCTAGTCATAGCTATGGTTTTTCCAGTAGTAAGTATGGGTGTCAGTTGGACTATAAAGATAGCTGAGCATCGAAGAATTGATGCTTTTGAACTGTGGTGTTGGAGAAGACTCTTGAGAGTCCCTTGGACTGCAAGGAGATCCAACCAGTCCATCCTAAAGGAAATCAGTCCTGAATATTCATTGGAAAGACTGATGCTGAAGCTGAAAGTCCAATACTTTGGCCACCTGAAGGGAAGAACTGACTCATTTGAAAAGACCCCGATGCTGGGAAAGATTGAAGGCAGGAGGAGAAGGGGACGACAGAGGATGAGATGGTTGAATGGCATCACCAACTCAATGGACATGAGTTTGAGTAAGCTTTGGGAGTTGATGATGGACAGGGAGGCCTGGCGTGCTGCAGTCCATGGGGTCACAAAGAGTTGGACACGACTGAGTGACTGAACTGAACTGAACTGAACTGAAGCATCATGAGCCTGAGTATCAAAGATAGATGAAAGGGCATTTCAGAGAATAAAAGAATAAGAATTTGAGAAGAATGAGTAGATTTGTTCTTTTGAAATTTCCAAACAGTGCCTTTCTAGTTCTTGTCTCAGATTTGTTGGCGAAAATCTGACTTCTTGAGAAGCAGTGTGCCAGACTCCAGCAAAGTGCCATACAGACAAACACACTTTAACTGTGTTTGTATACACTGCTTTTTTCTCTCTTTATTTTCACTTATTAATTTTTTTTTTTTTTTTTTACATATTGAAGGCCTGTGGCTACCTCGCACCAAAGTGGATTGGTGCTATTCTTCCAAAAGCAGTTGCTTACTTTGTATCTCATTTTGATAGTTTTTGTAATTTCTAAGTTTTCTATTATTATTTTGTTGTGGTGACCTGTGATCAGTGATCTTTGATGCTGCTATTGTAATTGGGGCACCATGAACCGCACCCATATAAGACTGTGAACTTAACCAATAAATGTCTGTGTTCTGACTGCCCCACTGACCAGCTGTCCCCCCATCTCTCACCCTCTCCTCGGGCCTCCCTTTCCCTGAGACACAGCAATATGGAAATTAGGCCCATTAATAAACCTACAGTGGCCTCTAAGTGTTCAAGTGAAAGGAAGAGCCATGCATCTCTCGCCTGAAATCAAAACCCAGAAATTATTAAACTCAGTGAGGGAGACAGAGACAGGGCAAAAGCCAAGCCTCTTGTACCAAATGTCAACTTGAGAATGCAAAGGGAAAGTTCTTGAAAAAAATTAAAAGCACTACCCCTGTGAACACACAGTTGATAAGAAAGTGAAACAGCCTTATTGTTGATATGGAGAAAGTTTTAGTGGTCTGGACAGAAAATCAAACCGGCTGCAGCATTCCTTTAAGCTAAAGCCTAATCCAGCATTCTCCTCCATTCTCTGAAGGCTGAGAGGTGAGGGACCTGCAGAAGAAGTTTGAAGCCAACAGAAGTTAGTTCATGAGGTTTAAGGAAAGAAGCATCTCCATCACACAAAGTGTGAGGTGAAGCAGCAAGTGATGATGCAGGAAGAGATCCAGAAAATCTAGCCTAGATGATTCATGAAAGTGAATGCACTAAACGAGATTTTCAGTGTGGATGAAATAGTTTTATATATATATGGGAAGAAGATGCCCTAGTCCTTTGATAGCTAGAGGGGAGAAGTCAAACTGGTTTCAAAGCTTCAAAGGACAGGCTGACTCTTGTTAGAGGCTAAGGCAGCTGGTGACTCCAAGTTGAAGCCAAATCTCATTGACTGTTGTGAAAATCCTAGGGTCTTTTAGATGAAAATTGTGCTAAATCTACCCTCAGTGCTCTTTAAATGGAACAACAAAACCTGGATGACAGCACATCTCTTCACACATGGTTTACTGAGTATTTCCTCCATTGTGGAGACCTACTTCTGAGTAAAATATTTCTTTCAAAATATTTCTGCTCATTGACAATGCACTTGGGTCACCCAAGAGCTCTGATGGGGATGTACAATAAGATTCATGTTGTCTTCACGCCTGCTCACACAACATCCACTCTGCAGCCCATGGATCAAGGAGTAATTCTGACTTTCAAGTCTTGTTATTCAGGAAATACATTCTGTATGGCTGTCGCTGCCATACATAGTGATTCCTTTGACGAATCTGGGGGAAGTAAATTGAAAGCCTTCTGGAAAGAATTCACCATTCTCAAAGCCATTCACAATTCATGGGACATTCACAATTCATGGGAAGAGGTCAAAATATCAACATGAACACAAGTTTGGAAGAAGTTGATTCCAGCCCTCATGGATGACTTTGAGGGGTTCAAGACTCTAGGGGAGGAACTAACTGCAGATGTGGCAGAAGGAGCAAGAGAACTGGAATTAGAAATGGATCCTGAAGATGTAACTGAACTGCTGCAGTCCCGTGATAGACTAGTATGAATGAGGAGTTGCTTCTTGTGGGTGAGCTAAGAAAGTGGTTTCTTGAGATGGAATCTACTCCTGATGAAGACGGCTGAAAGAATCTTAGAATAGTAAGTAAACTTAGTTGATAAAGTAGCAGCAGGGTTTGGGGGACTGACTCCAATTTTGAAAGAAGTTCTACCAGGAGTAAAATGCTATCAAACCGCATTGCCTGCTCCAGAGAAATGCTTCATTGTTGCTTCATTTTAAGAAACCACTATCATTCTAATCAATCTGCTGCCCTCAGCATCAAGGCAGGACCCTCTAGCAGCAAAAGATTACAGCTCATTGGAGTTTTAGATGATGGTTAGAATTTTTTATCAATAAAATATTTTTTAATTAAGGGATGCACACCTTTTAGACATGATGCAATTATTGCACACTTAACAGATGACAGTAACATAACTTTTGTATCCCTGGGAAACCAAAAAATTAGTGTGACTTGCCTTCTTGCGATACTTGCTTTATTGTGGTAGTCTGAAACTGAACTGGAAAATATCCCTGAGGTCTGCCTGTATAGGAATAATTCATCAGATATGTATTGAATAAATGAGTTCTTTACGTTAACAAACAATATTTTATTCTTATTACTTAAAATAGAAGACAAAAGAGCTTTAGGGTTCATAAAAGTGTCAGAGTAATGCCATGGACAATTCAACATGTTCCTTTCATTATTCTTTTCTTTCTCTCCCTGTCTGTTTGACTTAGAAGGCTGTAATCAAAGAGGGATAAAGGCCTTTTTTAAAAACCTCTTTGTGAATATGTGGACAGGTTTTAAGAAAAATGAAGTCAAATTCTCCTAGGACTTATGGGTATGGAAATTTCCATTGATTTAGCTAGAGGATAAGATGAGGAAGCAGTCCAGGACCCAGTAATAAAAATACTAGGACAACTGATTAATTACCGAATGTATTTATTTATTTGAATTAAGTAATTGGTTTTTGCATGTTTTCATTCTTCTTATTTGTAATCTCCTAAAAGGTGGGGATGAGACCTCATCCTGTAGGATTATATATAAAAGACCAGCTAACGCAACCAGACAGGGTGAAGATTGCGAGAGCCTTAGTCAATGTTTTGTACAGCAAACTAACACACCATCACACCATTGTAAAGCAATTATATCCAATTTAAAAAGAAATTATTTAAGATAAGAAAAACTATCCAGGGACTAAGGAGATGGCATAATTTCTAGGGAAAAATAAATGCAACTTGGACAATTGCCACAGACTTTTCATTCTGTGTTTTGGGCTCTCTGTTTGATGTCCACCATCACCTCTGCTCAGGGACTCAAAGTCTCCAGCTACTCCCTGTTTTCATCCATATCTACTATTTGAACCATCCTTCGGAGTCTCTACTGTAGCCTTGGCCATGGGCAGCCTCTTTCTTTATCATTCTTGCCTCAACCTGAGAACTAAGATGCCATCATACACAACAAGCTTCAAGATGTGCTTTTTGCATCGTTCACAAAAACAGAAGTTTACGATTATTACTCCTCCCAGGGGTACCTTTTCTTTCATCAAAGATCAGGGATTTCAACTAAAGGGCAGAGACCTAGCTGGGGGATTTCAGATGGGGAGGTGTTATTCGAGGTAATGTTTGGTAAGGATCTCCTGGGCGCATCTAAAGCACGCCTTGAAGCCTGCTGTGTGTGGCGGCATCTTAGTTTGCAGGTTGAGGCAAGAGTGATAAAGAAGGAGCCTGTGGTGGGGACTCCAAAAGTGAATGGGTTAGGATCAGATCTCAGTGACTTTGTGACTTCCATGTGATGGTGACTCAGACTTTTCATCTGTGAAACAAGTGGTACCAATGTCCTGGGGCTTCCCTGGTGGCTCAGAAATAAAGAATCTACCTGCAATGCAAGAGATGCAGGTTCAATCCCTGGGTCAAGAAGATCCCCTGGAGAAGGAAACAACAACCCATTCCAGTATTATTTTTTTTTAACTTTAAACTTTTTATTTTGCATTGGGCTATAGTCAGTTAACATATGGTGGTAGCTTCAGGTGAACAGTGAAGGGACTTAGCCATATATATACATGTATCCATTCTCCCCCAAACCCCCTCCCATCTAGGCTGGCACATAACGTTGAGCAGAGTTCCATGAGCTATCCAATAGGTCTTTGTTGGTTATCCATTTTAGATATAGCAGCCCACTCCAGTATTCTTGCATGGGAAATCCCATGGACAGAGGAGCCTGGCGGGTACAGTCCACGAGGTCACAAAAGAGTGACATAACTAAGGGACTGAACGACAGCAACTAGTGTCCTAGGATTGATGAGAAGACCGAGCGTTAGACTCTTGGCCAAGTTCCCAGCAGAGAGTAAGCACTCAGTAAGTGTTAGCCATTATCACAACCCAGAAAACAGCGCTTGGCCACAAAATAATTGAACCCGTGGACTGGAGACTTGCCTGGAAGCAGCTCTCTGCTAACATTGTACTGGCATTGTGCGTCTGTGTTCACATCAGTGGCATTAAAAGGAAAGATAGAGGACGTAAAGATAAGTGAGATTTTCATTTAAGCCTGAGGGGTAACAAAGCTGTAGCAGAACTCACCTCAGGTAACGTGAGAGGTAGACCCAGTTTCTGTCTCCCCATGAAGCAGTATGGTCTTTGACTGGTAGGAGCGATTTCTTTCTTTTTTTTTTTCAGCCTGTTCTCTAATGACATAAGAATATGAGAATTTCCAACCTATGTTAGACCCATGCCTGGGTCCTGAAGACCAGTGGTCCCCAGCCTTTTTGGCACCAGGGACCAGGTTCGTGGAAGACAGTTTTTCCACAAATGGGGGTGGAGATGGTTTCAGGGTGATTCAACTGCATTGCATTTAGAGTGCTCATGATAATCTGTATTTGCAGCCACTCCCTAGGGTTAGCATCACCACCTCAGCTGCCCCTCAGATCATTAGGCGTTGGAGTCTCATAAGGAGCACACGACCTAGATCCCTTGCTTACACAGGTCACAGTAGGGTTCCTGCTCCTATGGGAATCAAATGCTACCGCTGAACTGACAGGAGGTGCTCAGGCAGTAACGCGAGTGATGGGGAGTAAATACAGACGAAACTTTGCTTGCTCAACATGCTCACCTCCCGCTGTGCAGCCTGGTTTCCAACAGGCCACGGTACAGAACCAGTCCACGGCCTGGGGGCTAGGGACCCCTGCTAAAGACCACACGGGCTTTGACTGTGAAAGTTAAGAGCAGGGCCAAGGTTGGCCTCAACTTAACTTCAAGATATTATTGACTTTAATGTATTTATACCTTTTCATGCAAACTTGCCAATAGCAGGTAAACTTTGGGTCTGAGGCAGCTCCAAGTAACTGGCAAAGTACTTTCTTGCCAAAAAAGGATTCAGAGAAGACATCTTTAATAAGCTCCTCTTCTCCCCACCCCAGAACCCCTTTCTCTTTCCCTCCCACTTTCTTTCCCATTCTGTAACTGGCTGATGAAGGCAGACTCGAGGCAGGAAAAACCTCAGAGTCGCCAGGCAGCTTTATACCTTAGCAGCTGCCTTCAGCACATGCGCAGCTACTGGGACAATAAACCATTTCACATTGCTTCTACCCCACAACCAATTAGGTCAGCTGTAAATATTGGAATTGCTTGGTAAATGTGCTAGAAGATTGTGCTGACTTGTTAATATAAGTGAAAATGTAATTAGATTTATAACACTTTTTTCCCCCAAAACCATAATTTACAACAACAACAGAAGCAAAAAAAAAAAAAAACAAAACTTGCTTGCAACCTGCTGAAATATCATTATTAAAATGCACATGAAAAGTCAATTACGCCAGAGGGAGGTATTTAAGAGAAGTAAGTTTCCATACCCTAGGATTACACCATGGGGATTACATATTTCTTATTTATTTATTTTTTTTTCCCTGAGATCTTTGCTGCTGCCAGATGAAAAGGAACAGATATTTTACTTATTTTGCTCTGAAATATTGCTGCAGATAGTGCTAAAAAGTGAACTAAATAACCTGGCTCCCTGGAAACCTACTCTATTCGCCTCAGAGCCCCAGGAAAAGCTGAGCAGTCACCATTCTTTTTATTTACAAGCCTGTCTCTCTTTAAGCAATAGCCATGTTCCTTAAAGCATGTAGACATCACATATCCTTTCTAACTATTATTCTGTTTATTGCTCTAAATGAGTAGATTATTTTATATCATTTGATGGAAAATCCTTATGTCAAGATAAGAAATACCCCCTCCCTTTTATTCACTTTAAAACCTGGAGTTTCCTCTGCTCCTAGGGTTGTATTGAGAATGCAGTTCTTTCTCCAGATAAGATGTCACAGGGTTCACCACTGGCATTGGCTGGGTCAGAGGACTCTGGCATCTGTGCCCTGAGCTGGACTTTCTCTGCTGCAGGAGCCTCCGTGGGTCAGGGAGGCGCTGCCCCTCTTCCCAAGACTCTGATTCTAGCACCATCACCACAGGCGGTTGCTCCCTCTCTGCTTTCTAGTTTTCTCATCATGAAACAGAGGTGTTATTACAGCTCATGCATGTTTAAGGTGCCAGTGGGGAAAAGCTAGTTTAAAAAAAATCATAAAGTAATTTGTAAGTGTGAGAGGAGGTGCCATTTCTAGACTCAAACTTCTCCTAAAATGTTCAGTTTAGATAATGGAAGAAATTTTTAATGCATATCCTTTAGAATCACTAACGCATATATTGCAGATAAATTAATCTTTGGGGAAAGATTCCGGTGTTACTGCACAGGAATCAGTGGGTAAAGTAAATCCCATATATCTATACATATATATGTATATGGTCCACTTTACACACTCATAGTTTATACTCACCTGGAGACACGTTTCAGGTGTCCATGTTTACAGGAAGATCTAGGAAAGATTGAAGTGAAAAGGGACAAACCACAGACTTTCATTTGAAATAATCCATTGGTGAGGCTCTGTAATCGAAAGCAGTGCAAACGGTCTTCCAACATTAAAATGCTCTCAGTTCCTATTTATGTGTTAATGTGATCATCATGATTAATACCTGTATGTTTTCATTTTTTTACATGTAAAGAGCTTATTAATATTTCTAGTCCTTAAACTATTTCATGAAAACCATCTCCGAAATGATTAGCTAGATTTGCTTCTGAACTGAAATATTCTGTTAGATATCGCAATTAGCCAAGCCTGGTGCCTGGCTTTTACACTGGGGGTAAATCTGAATATTCTAGGACCTTTCTAAATATCCCTGGTTGCAGCTTTATCCCACAGCATAGGTATTCAACTTCCAGGACCATGGCTGGCATTTCCTTTTTTCTCACTTGTTTTACTCCTTTGAGAAATCCTGCTTGTGGATTAGTGTTAGTAATCAGTAATCAGAGACTTAGAGATGGCTCAGAGATAAAGATAACTGGAAAGGATTTGTGTGTGTGTGCGCGTGCACACACTAGTTGCTCCGTCATGTCCAACTCTTTGCAACCCCATGGACTGCAGCCATGTAGCCTGCCAGGCTCCTCTGTCCATGAGATTCTCCAGGCAAGAATGCTGAAACGGGTAGCCATTGTCTTCTCCAAGGGATCTTCCCAACTGAGGGATCGAACCCAGGTCTCCTGCATTGCTGGCAGATTCTTTACCGCCTGAACCACCAGGGAATCCCAGAAAGGATGTGTAGGGCCAGGTCAGTATCTGCTTGTCCTGTGAGCTCACTCTTCCAGAAACAGCTCTTGGCACTCTCCACTCAAAGTAGTTGGTTTCCATCAGCATCCCTTAAGCTCATCTAGGAAGGCATTCTGAGGGAAGCCAAAACAACAAAACAAAACAAAACGAAATCCGTGAAACTACTGGAAGAAGGTTCTGACCTCTCCATATGGATTCTGTGGGTTGTTTTATTTTTGTTTTTAACAGTTAATTTGTAGGGAGGAAATGGTGAACATATTACAGAGTAAAACAGGCAGAAACCATCCCGGGTGAGTTTGCATTCATCTGCTTTCAAAGTTAAAGTTTAGTCAGATGACTAAATCTTCAGTTCAGTTCAGTCGCTCAGTTGTGTCCAACTCTTTATGACCCCAAGGACTGCAGCACGCCAGGCTGCCTTGTCCATCACCAACTACCAGAGTTTACTCAAACTCATGTCCATTGAGTCAGCAATGCCATCCAACCATCTCATCCTCTGTCGTCCCCTTCTCCTCCCGCCTTCAATCTTGCCCAGCATCAGGGTCTTTTCAAATGAGTCAGTTCTTCGCATCAGGTGGCCAAAGTATTGGACTTTCAGCTTCAGCATCAGTCCTTTCAATGAACACTCAGGACTGACCTCCTTTAGGATGGATTGGTTGGATCTCATTGCAGTCCAAGGGACTCTCAAAAGTCTTCAACACCACATTTCAAAAGCATCAATTCTTCAATGCTCAGCTTTCTTTATAGTCCAACTCTTAAGAGCTATTTAAGGAAATTATTTATATGTAACCCACACAAATAGAGTATCTCTACCAACTAGATGGTTTTTCAAGGTCCACTTTCCTGCCTAGTACCTTTTACTTTCCTGAGGGGAAGGAGTGTAAAGAAAGATTGTTATCAGCCACTGTCTCACCAGATGCTCTCATCTCCACCTCTAGGTCTGTGGGGCTACCTTACTCCTTCTTTACTCTTCTTAGTTTATGATTTCAGCCATTGAATCTTGTCGTAGTATTTTTCCAGGTGTATTGTTTTCCAAGCCAAGAAATAACAGAAGAGTAGAGAAGGAAGGAAACTAATTCCCAGGGGAATGATGCATGGATATATCACTTTTGGGGGCAAGAGACAGCTTCAAAATGTCTCCCAACCCAGACCCACGATTTCATAGCTCCCTTGGCTGACTTGTCTTCACTCTGAGCCCCATAGTATGTGAGGTTAGGTGATGGGAGTGCTAACGTTGAACGGAAGAGGAGGGAAGAGAATATATAGAGAAGTGGACAAAGTAGTTAGATTCTGGAACCAAGTCCCTATGCCAAATTAGGGACTAACATTACAAAATTACAGGGAATCCTCTTGCCCCAGGGATCAAACCTGGGTCTCCTGCATTGCAGGCAGATTGTCTACCATCTGAGCCACCAGGGAAGCCCATAGATACATGTGTATGGAGATACATAAAATACCCATATAATAATATATGTATAATATGTTATGATCCTATGGGGTACCCTATGGTATAGCAAACACTTGTGGTGCCCACTAAACACACTAAATCTGTCTTCAAGGAGCATGTGTGTGAGAAGCAAGAAAAAAAAAAAATAGGCATCAATTAATTGTAGCATGAACCAAATAAATCAATGCAATGCATATTTCCATCTAATATCTGGTGAGTGCCTTTAATGTGCATTGTGCCCTCAAGGATTCATTACTTAGGAAGTTGTGTTGTGGGGTGGGTCAAGCAGTGTGCTGGAGATCAGAGAATTGGTGAGATTAATAAGGAAGGCTTCCTGCAGGAGGTGGATCTGGAGCTGGGTTTGAAACGCCAAATGCTTTAACAACTGGCACCCCCGCAACCCGCGTGAGTGAGAAATAATTAATACAAAGCACGCTCGATCGAAGGAAAATGCAGCTTGGCTTTCCCTCCTGTGAAATTTACGTGACCGCTGGTAAACCATTAAGTCACTTTCTTAGGTGTGCTTGACGGGCCTCCTAGAGTGGGCATCGTAAAGATTGGTTTATAGCTCAGATAGCTGTTACATTTTAATAAGGCTCGGAAACTTAGATGTTATTCACTGCAGCTGCCAATCAAGTACCTGTGTCGAAGCAAGACAAACATAACAATAAATGCTAAGCACTCTGGTGTTCAGCAGCCTGGCAGGATGCACTGCAGGCTTTATGAATGTGTGAGAGCGAATATACAGAAGCTTGGGAAAAGGTCATTGGTATTTTTGGAGCAATAAATCAAACATGGAAAGATTTGCATTTTGGCTGTATAACATACAGGACTGGATTAGAGAGAGAGAATACTTTGAAGTAATATTTCTCTGCTGACTTGTTTTATTAGCTTCCTTTAAACATGTTACATTATTGCTTATAGAATTTCATTTACTCGGATTGGCAGCTTGATAAATACGTCTATTGGCGATGATTTGGATTGCTCTGGGCATTAATATTATTAAAACCTGTCACAAGGAAATGTCTGAAAGATGACTTACTGTAAAGATTACAGCATGAAATAAATCATCCAGTGGTATTTGTTACCATTTATGGCCTCTTGGAGCTGAGTCAATCCCTTTTTATGTTGCATTATTTTTCAAGTTTTTATAGCCTTACATTATATATTGCTGTCAGGAATGAACAGATGGGGTGTCGAACACGAGCTCTCTGAATAATTCCCACCCTCCAGTTATTTGTATGAAGGGCAAATGCAAAACTGTGCATTCTCCAGCGAAAAAAAAAAAAAAGGAAAGAGAGAGAAGAGAAGCTGCTGTTGAGGAAGAGGGATCCCTTTGTCAGATGGTTCAGGCCAATTCCACCAGCTGGTTGGAATCCCTGACTGGCAGTCACCCTGTTTGGGTTCCAAGCAAGAGATGAGGTGGCGGTATCTGCTCCAGTGAAACAACAAATGCCGTCTTCAGAGGCATTTTATTTTCTTAGAGTGCCTCTTGCTGAGACAGCTCCCCATTTGGAGGTGAATGTATCATACTCTCTTCCTACGAAGCTGAGAAATTTGGGGGAGAAAAAACCTCAGAAAGAGCCAAGAGAACCAAAAGAAAGATGCATTGAAAGGATTTGATACGTTTTTGAGTGAGTGAGAGACAAGCAGGCATCCTGGGGGGTGGACATGGGGGTTCACAAAGGATTCTGTGCCATCTGAATTATTGGTTGGGGGTGGGGGGGAGTCCTTGGAATCAATGTAGAGGAAGTCAAAGGAGTCCCATGGGGATTTCGAGGCCTCTCATGGACAAGGCTTCCCTGGTGGCTCAGTTGGTAAAGAATCAGTCTGTAATGCAGGAGACCTGGGTTCTATCCCTGGGTTGGGAAGATCCCCTGGAGAAGAGAACAGCTACCCACTCCAGTATTCTTGCCTGGAGAATTCCATGGATAGGGGAGCCTGGCAGGCTATAGTCCACAGGGTCACAAAGAGTTGGACACGACTGAGCAATTAACATTTTCTTTCACTTTCATGGACGAAGCAGAACAGAGTCTCCAAGACCTAGTACACTTTGCAGTGTATATGCCCTGGGGAGCCCGTAGGTCTTCTCCCCCTCCTCTGAGGGGTCGGGCAGCTGCTTAATGGTCATACAAGATCCCCTTCAGGGTCCTGAGCTTCCGCCACCATTGGAAGAGGCGAGAAAACTAACCCAGTAAAAAGCCCACCAGCTTTTTAAGAGGACGCGAATGTGAATTTTATTCACTTACCTTCCTACACTCCACTCCATGCATTCTGAGAAGTTCTGTAAAGTGCTCCCATATTGTAGAGAAGCAGTAGACACAGAGTCTGGATGACTGGAACCCAGACTCACTGCTTCTGATCTGGGGACTTGGAGACACTTAATTTTGCATCATCCCAAATTGTGGACAGGATGTTTTTCCTGCTGACCTCACAATGTTGCTGCAAAAAGTCAAATCATACAATACACACACACATGCACACTTTAAAGGCTATTCACTCCTACATTTGTCAGAAGTGGGTTTTCATGGGTCAAAAGTTTTAACCACCATGTTGAAACCAGACTCTTGAGTTCCCTCCTATAAAGCTCTGCGTTTTCTCGAGTTTATCACCCTCTGGCTCATCTCCTCATCCCCATCATGTCAAACCCTCCCTCCACCACCTCTTTACATTGTCACCTTCCTGGGAGGGATTTGTAGACAAGCCATCAGAGCTTCCGCAGCTGCTTGAAGTGACCAGACCCGTTCTCTCGTGCTGAGCATCCGACTCCCTTGCCCCCCTTCTCTTCTTCTGTGTCATCTTCCCAAGGTCCTTCCATACGAGCTTCTGTCTGTTGATGTGTCACGTTTGCACAAGGATGCCATCTGGGTACACTCAGGCATACCTGAGTGAGACAGGCAGGACAGCAAGGACTGCTTCATTCTAGGCAGAATTCACAGCTTCACTATCTTGCATTTCAGTTCTCTCTGTCCGGCAGCATAGAAACTTTTTTGCCCTTAATTCCGGGAGAGAGTACAAAAGGGTAACTTTCAGGCAGTTCAGGAGTTGATAAGGGCAGTCAGTTAGTTGAATTTCCGTATTCCTGCACACATCTCTCTCGCCTGCCTTGTTGCCCTCATGGCTCCCCGCAGACGGACATCGACCTGACCACACTGGCAGTGCGGAACCTCCAGCGTCTGATGTGTAAACGTGTATCAGCTCTTGAATTTTACATCTGTCTTTAAAGTAGGCTTGTCTTTTTTTTCTTTCTTCCTTTCTCCTTCCTTCTCCCTCTCTTTTTATATCCCTCTCTTCTTCCTTCCTTATCTTTGAATTGTTATTTGCTTTTGCTTCCCCAGAAATGTACTCAAAGTTCTCAGCCTCTTTTGGATAGGCATTGCAGTATTTCTGTTTCCATAGAGCAGCTCCCTTATCTCAGCTGAAGCCACAATTCTCCAAGCCAGACAGTGACTTACCTTTCTTGTACTCTGCAAACTAAATGTGGACCTGCTTTCCATGTTCTCTCACCCGGTCCCATGCTGAGAAAACCCTGATGCTCTCCGATTTCCTCATCAGTCCAGGGCCTTCCATACATTAAAACAGACAAGCTTGGAACCTGGCTCTCTTATTCACTGGCAGCCACATATGTTCTCTAGGCTAAGTCCTCTATCAGTAAAACTAGATGAGATGAAACACAATCATCTAAAGCTCTTTCAAGATTTAAGTTATCACTTGCTCCTGCTCCAGCTGCCGTAGCTTGAAACATCCCCACAGTAAATGATTTCTTCTTGTGGTGCTTTGCTCTTTCTGATCAGAGAAAGGATCTCTTTCTCTGATCAACTCCAAGACAATGCACATGCGGCATTTGCAAATCTTTCTCCTCCTGGTGTTAGCTTTCGCTTAAAAAGTTATCATAAATCAGCTAAAACCATTATGCCATTCATTAAACCATCTTGCAGGTATGTGTGTGCATGAGTGTGTGTGTGCGTACATATGTGTGCATATTGTGTTGAGTGTGGGATCGGGAAAAGGTGCGGTATGACCCAGAGTGACCTTTTGTAATAAAGTTTCATAGTGAGGTCTAATTACCACAACTCACCTCTTTATTATTAATTCCGCAGTCCTGGCACATGAAATAGCTTAATCATTTTCAGAATTTGCATGACTAATGGAGTGAGTTATGATAGAAAGGATAAGTTTCATAATTAGATTTTGCTGGAAACTTGTGCAAACTAGTCTATGTATAATTTGGTCAGCTCTTGATTTTTAATGAGGGCACCGAGAGTGACTGAAGCCTCTGGCAGCCTTCGCTTCATGTTTTAATTACTCACAGTAATCCTGACAATTACATACGTGTCATAAATCACATCATAATGACTCATAAAGAAAGTATATTTAATTATTGAAGGGGGAGTTCTCAGATTAGACAGGTAGAGAGGGGATGTGCTGAAATGTGAGCTGTATTTGAAAACTGAGCTGCCTGATTCTGTGACATGGAGGAATCAGCCTCTGAAACTGGCATTATGGAGAATAAGGAAAGGCGTCACCAAATTTCCAGTTTCAGCTTCAACATGTGAAGAGCTCTGAAGTCATCACTCCTGTCCTTACAACAGGAAAAAAAATTGAACAAACTGAAAATTAGACTTTTCTTCCCCCATCAGAACACTGAGGTTACAAAGCAGATTGTCGCCCTGGAACGCAGAGAGTTACAGGTGAGGTCTGCTTTCCTGGGGGAAGGGCCGCTGGAGCCATAAAGTGGTAGGAACATGTAAATAGTAATTTTTATTAATTGCTGGAGGTTGAGTGGTGGAGAAGACTCTTGAGAGTCCCTTGAACTACAAGGAAATCAAACCAGTCAACCCTAAAGGAAATCAGTTCTGAATATTCATTGGAAGGACTGATGCTGAAACTCCAATACTTTGGCCACCTAATGCTAAGAACTGACTCCTTAGAAAAGACCCTGATGCTGGGAAGATTGAAGGCAGGAGAAGGGGGCTACAGAGGATGAGATGGTTGGATGACATCACAGACTTGATGGACATGAGTTTGAGTAAGCTCTGGGAGTTGGTGATGGACCGGGAAGCCTGGTGTGCTGCAGTCCATGGGGTCACAAAGAGTCGGACACAACTGAGTGACTGAACTCAACTGAACTGAGTGTGGCCTAGGTGAAGAGTGAGAAGGTCTGGGGAGCTGGAGACTTAGAGGGACATCCACACTTTGAGGGACTTTCACCTATAGGAGCTCTATCAAATTCTCCCACCAAACAAACAAACAAAAATCCCCTCAACAACTGGAAGAAGGAGGCGAAGGGTGACTATAGCAAAATATACCCAGAGGGTTTTCTGGAACAAAGTCCTACTCTCCCTGGGAAAAGAGTTTTCTAATGCTTATCTAAAACCTAAAGGAATGGTGAGGGAGTGGCATTTCTCCCACTCAGCCTCCTCTAGCCCTCCTATCTCACCTGAGCAGGGGACAGGCAGAGATAAAATATACCCTTAACAGTTACAGCCCCAAGATGCAGGGCCACTGAAAAACTGAGATTTAATCACAAAATTACACAATCTTCCTTTCTCCCATACATTACTACTGTGAAGCTCCAGTATAACAACAGTGAATTATAGACAAAAGAGCTTCAATGTAGACACTATTTAAGAAAGAGTTCTCTGAGAAACCCTAAGATGAGACAGAAGCACAGATGTTAAAGGAAGTTGAATCCTTGGAAACTACAGCTACAGCAGACATTAAACAGAGTGTAATTGCTAGCCAGAATATCATAAAATCTCATGCTACAGATCTGTTTGCCTTAGTTCCTATTATCTAATATGTCATATCCCATTGCAAAAAAAAATGCAAAGCATGCTAAAAGGCAAGGGAAAAGTGCTCTATGAAGAGACAGAGCAAGTGTTAGACGAAGACTCATCGGTGTCATCAATTTGGAATTAGTAAGAGATATAAAATGAGTGTGATTACTATTTAAGAGCTCTGAATAAAAAAGGTAGGCAGTGCAGAAAAACAAGTGAATAATGCTAGCAGAGGATTGGCATCTCTAAGAAAGAATCAGAAGGAAAAACTAGAAAATAAAAACGCTGTAACAAAAATGTCTTTATAGAATCACTCGTGGACTAGACAAAGCACAAGAAAGAATGTGTGCTTGAAGATATGTCATCAGAAACTCCCCAGACCAATATCAAAGAGAAGAAGGATTTAAAGAAACTCAGAACTGTGTTGAAGAAACATGGGACAATTTCTCACAATGTGTAAATATATGCATTATTGGAATATAAAGAGAACAGAGAAAGAATGAAGCAGAAGAAATATTTGAAGTGAATATTGGCTGAAAATGTTCCAAAATTAATGACAACAAATCACAGATACAGAAAGGTCAGAGCACACCAAGAATAATAAATATAAAAATGTCTACAGTTATGCATATCATATTCAAACTGCTAAAAAAAAAAATAAAAAAGACAAACCCCAAAACAAAATTGTGAAAGAAGGAAGAGGAGGAGAAAAAAAAAAAAAAACACTCTACCTCAAGAGAAACAAGGTTAAGAATTACAGTGGTCTTTGTGTCAGAAACTCTAAGGAAGAAGAGAGTGGAGTGAAATATTTAAAGTATTGAAAGAAAAAAAATATCACCTCAACCTAAAATTTTATACGCAGTGAAGCTGTTCTTCAGAAGTGAAGGAAAACTAAACACTTTCTCAGACAGACAAAAACCTAGGGAGTTTACATCACCAGAAGACCTCTCCTTCAAGAAAAATCAAGAAAGGTAAGAAAGTAAGAAGGTCTTTCCAAGAAGAAAAAAATTGATCTAGGTCAGAATCTCAGGTCTACATAAAGAAAAGAAGAGCATTAGAGAAGGGATAAATGCAAGTAAAATACAATATTTTAATTTTTCTTATTCTTAGTTAAACTAAAATATATGTGTTTAAATTACTAAAATTGTATTGGATGATTATAGCACAGAAGTACTTGAAATGATTAACTGTAGTGTCATAAGAGATGGGAACGAGGAAGAGGGGATACTCTGTTACGAGCACCAGCTCTGAACAGAAAGCAGCACAGTGTTACTGGAAGATGGACTTGGTTTAGTTAAAGGTGTATGTTGCACGTTTGAAGATAACTCCTATTGTTTTTTGTATTCTCTTTTTCTAATTTTTTATTGTGGTAAAAGTCACATAATAAAAAGCATACTGTCCTAGCCACATTTAACTGTGTAGTTCAGGGGCTCTACGTACGATCACCCTCATCCATCTCCTGAGTTTTTCACTTGCTTAAACTGAAACTCCAAAACAAACAAACAAAAAATAAACTGAAACTCCACCCCCATTAAACACTAACTTCCTGTTTCCCCTGTACCGCTCCTGCCCTGCCCCTGGTATCTACCAATGCACTGAGTCTGTGAAATTGACAATCCTAGGTACCTCCTATAAGTGGAATCAAACAATATTTGCTCATGTATATTGGAATGCACTTTTAAGCTGTAGGAGAACTCAATTTTTTTTTTTTTTTTAGTAGAATATGAGTAAGAGAAGAGATAAAATGAAATCTTATACAAAATGCTCAAACTAGAGAAGGCAGAAAAGGTAAGGGGAGAATAAATGCAGAAAATAGCAAACAATTATAAAACATAGTAGACAATCTAATAAATCAATAATCACTTTTAGTAGGTGGCACAGTGGTAAGGAATCCACCTGCCAATGCAGGAGATGCTGGAGACATGGGATCAATCCCTGGGTCCTGAAGATTGCCTGGAGGAGGAAATGGCAACCCATTTCAGTGTTCTTGCCTGAAAAATCCCATAGACAAAAGAGCCTAGCGGGCTACAGACGATGGGGTTGCAAAGAGACAGACATGACTAAGCAACTGAACATAGCACACAAATAAAATAACTCAAAGACCAATACTGTCCGAGTGGATAAAGAAACAGAACCCAATTACCTACTATCCATGAGAAACCCACTTTAAGCATAAGTATTTGCATAGGTTAAAAATGAAAAGATGGAGAAAGATAAACCATGCTAACACTAATCATAAAGAAAGCTTGAGTAGCTAAATTCATTTTAATCAAAAACGGTTCAAAACAAGGAAAATTGTCACAGATAAAGAGGGACTTACATGATGATGAAGAAGTCAATCCTTTAAGATAACAACCCTAAATGTTTACATAAAAATACATAAAGAACATAGAAATACACAGGGCAAAAAATTGTTGAAGCTAATAAAAGGGGAAATAGATAAATCCACTCAAAATTGGAGACTTGATGACCCCCTTTTGAGTAATTGGTCAAATTAGCAGGAAGTCATACAGGATGTAGTTGATCCGAACAGCATTATCAATCAACTTGTTCTAACTGACAGCAGTAGTCTCACTACCAGCAGTAGTGACATGCACATTCTTAAGTGTGCAAAGCAGCCTACACCCTGGGCTACAGAAAATACACTAACAAAAAATGGAGCAAATGAACTTATTTATGAGACAGAAATAGAGTCACGGATGTAAAAAACGAATTTATGGTTGGCAGAGAGGTCTGGAGGGAGTAAACTGGGAGATGGGGATTGACATACATATGCTGCCATGTATAAAATGGGCTTCCCTGGTGGCTCAGTGGTAAAGGACCCGCGTACAATGCAGGAGACGTGGCAGGAGACGTGAGTGTGATTCCTGGCTCAGGAAGATCCCCTGGAGAAGGAAACGGCAACACGCTCCAACATTCTTCCCTGGAAAGTCCCATGGACAGCCCGTGGGATCTCAAAAGAATTGGACATGACTTAGCAACTAGACAACAAGCAATACATAAAATAGATAACTGGTAAGGACCTACTATACAGCACAAGGAAACTCTATTCAGTGGTCTGTAATGATCCATATGGCAAAAGAATCCAAAAACGAGTAGATGTATATGTACATGTATAACAGATTAACTTTGCTGTACAGTACTAACACAGAATTATAAACCAAATATACTTCAATAAAAATTTAAAAATTAAAAGCATTGAAATCATAAAAAATATTTCTCAGAACACAGTGAAATTAAACTAACAGAAAGAAATTAGTAACAGAGAGCTGAAAATTTTCCCAAATAGGTAGAAATAACTTCTAAATAACACATAAGTACAAGAAGATGATCTAAAGGAAGATTTATAAAGAAAATGTAGGTTATCAAAATAGGTGGGATATGGCCTAAAGGGAAACTTATGACATTAAGTGTATATATTAGAAAAGAGGAAGTAACTAAAATTACTAACCTAAGATTCTACCATAAGACAATAAAGAAAGAAAAAATTTAATCCTAAAGCAAGAAGAAGAAAAGTAATAATAAAATTATAGGATAAATCAATAAAAATGAAAATAGGAAAACAAAAGAGAATCTGCTCTTCAAAAGACACTGTTAAGAAAATGAAAATATAAGCCACAGGTCTGGAGCAAATGTTTGCAAAATACATAACTGAACAAGGACTTGTATCCAAAATAAACAAAGAACTCGTAAAACTCAATAAGAAACCAATTCAGTTAAAACATGGGTAGAATAACTGAAAAGACAGCTCACCAAAGAAAATATGCAGGTTGAAAATAAGCATATGGAATAGATGCTCAAGTCATTTGTCCTGACAGAATTGCAAATTAAAATAATAATGAAGTACCACCACCTACCTATTCATTTAGCAAAAATTCAACAAAACTGACAATATCAAGGATGCATAGCAACAGGAACTCTCATTCATTGATGGTGGGAATGAAAAAGGACAAAGTTCTCTGGAAGATGGTTTGGAGGTTTCTTATAAAATTAAACATCATTTCAGTTCAGTTCAGTCCCTCAGCCATGTCCAACTCTTTGCGACCCCATGGACTTCAGCATGCCAGCCCTCCCCGGAGGATTAAGCATCAGTGCAGTTCAGTCACTCAGTCGTGTCCGACTCGTTGCGACCCCATGAATCGCAGCACGCCAGGCCTCCCTGTCCATCACCAACTACCAGAGTTCACTCAGACTCACGTCCATCGAGTCAGTGATGCCATCCAGCCATCTCATCCTCTGTCATCCCCTGCTTCTCCTGCCCTCAATCCCTCCCAGCATCAGAGTCTTTTCCAATGAGTCAACTCTTCGCATGAGGTGGCCAAAGTACTGGAGTTTCAGCTTTAGCATCATTCCTTCCAAAGAAATCCCAAGAACCTGAAATTTTAGGTCCATGAATCAAGGTAAATTGAAAGTGGTCAAAAAGGAGATGGCAAGACATTTTAGGAATCAGTGAACTAAAATGGACCAGAATGGGTGAATTTAATTCAGCTGACCATTACATCTACTACTGTGGGCAAGAAGCCCTTAGAAGAAATGGAGTAGCCCTCATAGTCAACAAAAGAGTCTGAAATGCAGTACTTGGGTGCAGTCTCAAAAATGACAGAATGATCTCTGTTCGTTTCCAAGGTAAACCATTCAATATCACAGTAATCCAAGTCTATGCCCTAACCACTAATGCTGAAGAAGCTGAAGTTAAACGGTTCTATGGTGACCTACAAGACCTTTGAAAACTTACCTCCCCACAAAAATGTGCATGTGAATGTGATAGCAGCTTATTCAGAATCACCAAAAAAAAAAAAAAAACCCTACAAGCAACCAAGATGGCCTTTAATAGATGAATTGATAACAAACTGCTATATCCACAGAATTGAATTTTATTTAGCAATTTAAAAAACTGAACTATCAAGACACAAGAAGACATGAATAAATCTTAAATTTTGTCTGTTTCTAAGAAGTCAGCGTGAAAAAGCATACATATTTTATGATTCAAATTATATGACATTCTGGAAAAGGCCAGACTATAATGATAGTAAAAACAAAAGACATTATCTGCCCATCAAAACTCAGGCTAAATAGTTGCTTATAAACAAGATCAAATTTATGTCTCTTTTGAAACATAGAGTTATATCCTGTTTGTTCGCTAATGAATTCATCATACTGCAGAAATGTGTGTGTGTGTGTTTTAAGGAATTTCTAATACTTTTGCCTTTCTTAATGTTGATATAAATGTTTGAATTGGAGAAGTTAACAATATTTGCTTGCTTTCAAGCCCTTTCGTAGGATGTTATTCATACTGGTTACTTGCCACACATCAGAATGTGGTTTTCAGCTTGATAGGCTTTGATTTGCCGTCTGGGAAAAGATGTGTACCAACCAAGCAGTTGTATATTACTTTACAATAAAACCACCTAAGAACCTAAATGCTCAGATTGGCGTGGCCAGTGCATCTCTCCTTATTCACAGAGCAATGACAGGATCTTAATGAAATTATCTAGCTCCTCCTCATCTGAAACTTAGGCAACTGCAGAGTCGACGTGAGGATTAGCGTAATACACATGAAGCACGTAGGGTAGGTCTTTCCAGGAGTGCTCATTCAATACATGGCCCCTATGATGAAAGAAACCCTCATCTGCCTGTGCCTGACCAACATGAAATTAGAGCAGAAGGGGTTGGTTGAAGGACCCTTAGGCTGATAACAGCCTGTTGCATTTACACGTCAGGCTCAGAGCCATCTTCCCAACCTGTTGCCACAAGAGTTTGAGTCCAAGAAGAAGAGAAACTTTTCTTATGGTAAAACAGAAGATGTCAGATAGGTGATGTTGGTTGCAGTTACTCATTTCCTAGATCAAAGGAAGATTTGTTTAGAGAAGATTTTGTAGAAAGTATTTATTAAGTTCACTACTAAATCACAATCATATTAAACTTGCTATCCTGAACCTTTATTTCCCAAGGAACAGGGGAGCTCTAGATAACCCGCTGCTTTGTTCTCACGAGTGTTGCATGGTATTCATCCTGTGGATTTTATACTTTAAGATTCACCTATTTTTTCCCAGTTTGTGGGTGACAGGAACACACCTTGCTATAATTACCATATATCTACAAGTAGATGGTGAATTTCCCTAAAATCATGGAAGGTGTAAACTATAAAGCAGTTGAATTTTGTTTCTGAATTTCCTGATAGTAGGAGAGATGCCCTGGACTTACTGTAACTTTCTTAAACCAGTAACATGGCAACACAACTGGCCAAGTTTACAGACAATGGCTTTCATCAGCTACTCATTCTCCGCTCAGTAAGTCAACAAATATTTACTGGGAATTCAGTGGATGTCCTCTGAATCATAATGTGCCAAACACTGTATTATATGCTAGATCACACACATGATCTGTGTTCTCATGCAACTCAAGCATGCAGAAGTTCTCTGTAAGCCTTAGAGAGGAAATGCCAGTAGTCTTTGATTTTCTGTCAATCTCAGTGTCATATGAGATACTTATAATAGTTGCAAGATATCTTCAACTTCAGTGAATCTAAAGTCTTGGAATAAATCATTCTGGATAACTTTTCCCAGAACTTATCTAAGCATCGTTATGGTTTACATAATTTTAGGTAGAAATATTCCTAGGAGCATAGTAGGCACTTTTCCTGATTCTTTATGGAAGAATGTATTGACTATAATTTAACCTCTGGATTGTTCAGTTTTCGTTATTAATGTCAGTGATTGGATGTATCATAGTACACAGTACAGTTATAGTTAACTGAATTGGAGGAGAATTTGACCCTGCAGGAAGGCAAATAGAATACCTCGCTTTGTCCCTTCTGTTGACTACTTTGTTTTTTTAATGAATATTTATTGAGATGTAATTCACTTACTATACTGTTCACCCTTTGTAGCTCAGTACAGTGGTTTTTTTATAGTCACAGAATCGTGCAGCTGGCACATCTAAGTTTAGAACAGGTTCATCCCTCTGGAAAAAACCATTCAACCCTTCCCACATCCTCTGAAATCATTAATATACTTTCTGTCTTTATGGATTTTCCCATTCTGAACATGTTGTAAAAATTGAATTAGGTCGTATAAGACCTTTTGTATTTGACATCTTTTATTTAGCAGAATGTTTTTAGGTTTATCCATGTTGTAATATGTCTAGTCTTCATTCCTTTTTAGGCCTGAATAATATTCCATTGTATATCCAATACTTTGGCCACCTGATGCGAAGAGCTGACTCGTTAGAAAAGACCCTGATGCTGGGAAAGACTGAAGGAAGGAGGAGAAGGGGACGACAGAGAGCGAGGTGGTTAGATGGCATCACCGACTCGGTGGATATGAGTTAGCCAGGAGTCAGACACGACTGAGTGACTGAACAACAACAGTATTCCATTGTATCAGCCCACTACGTTTTGTTTATCCATTCATTAGTTGGTAAACATTTGAGTTGTTTATTTCCTTGGCCATTATTAATAATGCTGCAGTGGACATTCATGTGAAAATATTTGTACAGATATATGTTTTCAGTTCTCTTTGATATATACCCAGGAGTAGGATTGTTAGGTTATGTGATAACTCTATTCATAGCATTTTGAAGAGCTGCCAAATTATCCTGCAATGCTGATACATCATTGGTGACTATGCCAGCAATGCGTAAGGGCTCCAATGTCTTTACAATCTCTCTGATACTTGCTATTGTCTGTCTTTTCTATTATAGCCATCCTAGTGGGAGTGAAATGGTACCTCACTGTCGTTTTTATTTGAATTTCCTTGGGGCCTAATGATGAGAATCTTTTCATGTGCTTATTGGTCATTGATATGACTATCAAGGCTTTTATCCATTTTTAATTGGGTTGTCTTTGTTGTTGAATTCTAAGAGTTATTTATTTTTCCTGACCAAGTTCTTTATCAGATATATATTTTTGCAATATTTTATCATATGTACTCTGTATGCATGTTGGGGAATGCCTTCAACACCCCAGCAGTGCCCATCTCTGCCTTAGCCTATACTTCCTGCCTGTGCAGTCTCAAAGTCACCCAGATATGAGGGTTGAAAGACGCCTCAGGTGTTTCCTGGATATCATGTGCAGAGCTTTGCACGTGCGAGCGGTTGATTTAGATTCCTAGAATGAATAAGTTCAAAGCCCCCACCCCCATGGACTTATTCTCCAGCTTTTCTGTTTAAGGATTTTGATTAGCCTCTTGTTTGCCACGCTGTTATCTTTGCCTCAAGTATCTACAGTTTTAAACAACTGCTGCTCATCATTTTTGGGAAATTTCCCAGGAGAACCAGTTATTCCCACTGAGGAAACTTGGAGTCAGGTCAAATAAAGGCAAGTCCTGTGATAGGGTGTCTCCAGGGAGCCGCAATAAGCTAAATGGTGACATTTTCTGTAAATAGGGCTTTGGGGGAAAGTTCAAATCCATTCTTCTCCCTCCAGTGGATGCTGAAAAGCTGGTTTTCCTGCCCACCGTGATTGTGAGGCTTTTGGACTTCAAGGCTACCGTAGAGATGGGGAGAGGGGATGGGAATAAGGCAAGCTACAATGCAACAAAACTTACCATTCTTATCAAGATCCTGTCATTTTTCTTGAATTGTACACTTCTCAGATTGCTTCAGGCATATGGCTAATTTCCAGAGTTCTGAAAAAGTTGATTTTGAGAATTTTTGTCAGTATTCTCATTGCTATTATGGAAGAGCGGAGTTTTGGAGGTCCTTACTGCCATCTGGAAGTGCTTTTCTCCAAGTCTACTTTTTCTAGTTTAGTTTTATTATCTTTCTATTAAAATTTCAGTGATCACTTAAGGTGATATAAAACTATCTCTTTGCAGCAACTTCTCTCTTCAACTATAATTTGACACTTTTAATTTGCAAATCAAAAAAAACCCAAGCATATTAGAATTAAAGATAACACGTGCAAAAATTTACCATTAGATGCCACGTGGACTTTGTGATATTTTTAGTCTGTGCAAATGTTGTTTTAAAAAATGATGTCAGGGTGTGTTCTAGTCAGGGACTAGAAAATTATGGCCTGCAGGCTAAATCCCCAGCCTACCACTTGTTTTGTATAATGGCTTGCAACGGCAAAGCAGTCTGTTTAATTCGCAGTGACAGTATTTCGTGGTGGTGACTGAATGAAATATATATTGATGGTATCAGATTAGGCACTTATCACGATATTCCTATTCAAAAGCACTTGTTACAATTAGAAAAATTTTAAAGACTATCTCATCACAACAGAATTTGCAAACAAAGTTTATTTATAAGTGGCTCATTTGGTAACCAAGCAAGGGAAGTCACTGACTGTGAGCCAGTTATATTGTTTGATTGCAACACCAGTAACAGTGTCATAGAAAATGAAATCATTTAATACCATTAATTTTCCAGCAATAATGGTTGTTTGAATAGTTGACCTTGGAAACTATATCAATAGCCATTTAAAAAATAAGACAAATGATTTTGAGGGGTTTCCCTTAGCTCATTATGAGTCAATAAATGTTACCGTTTAATTGTTGTGAGTTAAAGAAACAAATGCCGAATTTGAAGTAACTGAGAAAATTATCCTCTGTGAATAGTCTGCATGGCACAACGTCCACATGAAAATACATTCAGAAAAGGTGAGAAAGTACTCATTCAGTACAATCTGAAGTGGAATCTACTAAGATGTATTACAACTGATAGTGATATTGATAAAAATACATGTGGAGCAGAAATTCAGTGACACAAATTTTCAAAACGTGTAAAATGCAAGGCATGTACTGTGTGTGTTTATTATATTCATGAATATAATATATGTATTTTTTAATCAGCCAGTAGCTTGTGGAAAATGTTTTAATTTATCCTGAGTTATTAGGGCAGCAGCATCAGTAGTGAACTTCATTGGCTCTTCCAGACTTCACCATTGTTAGTCCTGTGAATTTTTGTCAGAAACAGAAGCTGAATATCCTGACTTACCCTATTGCAAAGCCATCTAAGAGCTTAGTAGTGGTAAGGATTTTTTGACAGTTTTTGAACTCTGGGTCAAGACTGAAATTTTTCTGAATAAGAATTGTCCTTGATCACTTTTACTGATCTCTTCAGAATCTATCATTCACTGTTTTTCTTAAACCATCAAACATAAAACTAAAAGACAAAGCAGCTTATATATGAAACTTGTTTTATGATAAAAGTCACTAAAATGACAATTATTGTTCTTTGAATCACAACTAACGTCATGCTCCTTTATACATTCCCCATGATGTCAGAAATTAAAACTAATGGTGCAATCGCTATTTCCACACATATTTGCAGTGAATATATTTTCTGATCTTGTAGACCTACCAGTTCCAGTAGTTAGTTCATTTGGACCTTGATGTGAGGGCAATGGAAACATCTGTATTTTAAGTTCATTTAGCAGTGCAAGTAAGGAGTTTCCACCTATCTCGGTTGCAGGTGATTAATCTGTCATATGATCACATGCTAAAGGCAGATATAGACAGAAGGGTTTAATAATGTCTCCTAAGTGATGAATATTCTCAATTAGAATCATATGTTCATGAGGCAGTATCAGTATTTGGCAGTACCTATCTGTGTGAAAACTTTTTTCAAGATGATACATTTTTGAATTAAATCTTGTTAGCATTAGCATGTGAGCATTTGCAATTGATTTTGATGATAACACTAATTTTGTTTGCCAGTTAATCAAAGTACTTTTGAAAATCTATTTCTTTTCATTATTAGATCTATAATAGAAAATTATATTTATTATGATTATTATTGGGGCTTCCCTGGTGGCTCAGATGGTAGAGAATCCTCCTGCAATATGGGAGACCTAGGTTCAGTCCCTGGGTGGGGAAGATCCCCTGGAGAAGGGAACAGCTCCCCACTCCAGTATTCTGGCCTGTAGAGTCCCCATGGACAGAAGAGCTGGTGGGCAACAGTCCATGGGGTCACAAAGAGTTGGACATGACCAAGTGACTTTCACTTTATGATTATTATCATGAATATCATCAATGAGAAATTGTGAAAAATTATTTTCTGTCTTGCTGTATACCTACATAATATCAGTTTTGTCTCTTGGCCTGCAAAGCTGGCCCTTTACAGGAAAAAAAAATTGTTTTGATCCTGTTCTAGATAGTTAAGCTGACCACTATTGCATCAGATGTCTGGAAATAATAGGCACAAATTAATTTCAGGATAATTTTGCAAAGACATTAATTCTTATTCCAAACTCTTACTAAAAGTTTTGTGTTTAGATTAATAGGGTGTTGAATAGCTTGGAAAAGTAGAAGTGAATAAAGAGTGTCATAACATGCAGTTGACTCCTCAATTCAGTTCAGTTCAGTCGCTCAGTCATGTCCGACTCTCTGCGACCCCATGAACCACAGCACGCCAGGCCTCCTTGTCCATCACCAACTCCAGGAGTTTACCCAAACCCATGTCCATTGAGTCGGTGATGCCATCCAACCATCTCATCCTCTCTCGTCCCCTTCTCCTCCCGCCTTCAATCTTTCCCAGCATCAGGGTCTTTTCAAATGAGTCAGCTCTTCACATCAGGTGGCAAAGTATTGGAGTTTCAGCTTCAACATCAATGCGGGAGACCTGGATTCAATCCCTGGGTTGGCAAGACCCCTGGGAAGGGAAAGGTTACCCACTCCAGTATTCTGGCTTGGAGAATACAGTCCATGGTGTCGCAAAGAGTCAGACTCCTCAATTATATAGCCTCAATTTCCCACTAAAACTAATATACACCCACAAAAGATACAAGAATCAAAGAGTCAAAGTAATCATCAAGACATCTGAAATTTGGTGTGGTTTTGTTCCACTTTTTCTCTGGAATCCTGAGTAAAGGAGAACAGGCCCCTGGCAGATGACCAAATAGAAGAGGCTGAGAAAAGAAGTCACAGGACATGTAGTTTATTTTCTCTTCTTTCACAGGGTGATGAGAGCTCATGCATAATTTAGAATCTTTTTCCATGGACATTTTGATATGGAAGAGAAAGATGATAAGAAAGAATTTGCATTCTTGCCAAACAGTCCGGAAATGACTCACTGGCTAGTTAAATATTACTTGTGTTTGTGTTAAGTAGCCATATAATTCTAAACAGATGCCAGTTTACTCTAATTTGTAAAAGCCAAAGCTTCTTAGATGAAACCCGTGACAGTGCATCCCTTGGGGTCTTCCATGTGGTCTCCAGAGGCAGTGAAGAGGGGCGTGCGTGCACTTCTCCCTGCTGGAGGCCTCGTGATGGACCACTGGGTGCCCTTGTCCCTGCTGTGAGACGCAGCAAGAAAAATGCAAGTTACAGCTCACTTACGTGCATTCACCATGGTTCTATGGGACAGGAGGCATTTCAATGTGTGTATATTTGGTGGTGATTTCATTTTTTGATTTTTGTAATGAGGTATAGTTGATTTATGGGCTTCCCCGGTGGCACTAGTGGTAAAGAACCTGCCTGCCAACACAGGAGACATAAGAGACAGGGGTTCCATCCCTGGGTTGGGAAGATCCCCCAGGGAAAGTCATGGCAACCCACTCCAGCATTCTTGCCTGGAAAATCCCATGGACAGAGGAGCCTGGCAGGCTACAGCCCATACAGTGACATAGAGTTGAACACGACGGAAGCGACTTAGCATGCATGCATAGTTGATGTACAACAGTGTGTTAGTTTCTGCTGTACAAGGAAGTGAATCCGCTTAATGTATACATATATCGCTCCCTCGTGAACCTCCCCCACCCCCCGCCACCCCTCTAGATCCTCACAGAGCCCCGAGCTGAGCTCAGTATGCTTTTCTGAAGGTTCCTGCTAGCTATCTATTTCACAAATGGTAGTGTACGTATGTCAATCTAATCTCCCAATTTTTCCCACCCCTGCTCCCTCCACACCATGTCCACACATCTGTTCTCTGTTTCCAGAAAGTTTATATAATCCCTCCCCCTCTCTCTTTCCCTCCCTCTCTCCTTCCTATAAATGACTGCACCCAAGTAGACAATATTGGGAAGGCAAACATGACTCCCCAAATTTTCCATCTGGACCTTAGGCAGTAGGGGTAAGTGATGGGGTATCCAGATGGTTTCCTGGTGCAGCAGGCCTCAGCCTCCAGAAACCCAGTGATAAGTGTCACCTCCATAGTCACACATAAGGAAAGTCAAGTGCTTGATGTGCTACAGGAACTTAATTTCAAACTGTGTGTGCATTCTCAATTACTAAGTCGTGTTCAACTCTTTGCAACTCCATGGACTGCAGCCCACCAGGTTCCTCTGTCCATGGGATTTCCCAGGCAAGAATACTGGAGTGGGTTGCTAATTCCTCCTCCTCCAGGGATCTCCCCGCCCCAGGGATCGAACCTGCTTCTCCTGCATTGGCAGGCAGATTCTTTACCACTGTACCACTGAGAAGCCCCAGTTTCAAGCTAGAGGTGAACAGAACAGAATCAACATTCTGCTCCTTTCCCCTTGTTGTCTCTCATCTTTAATGTAAAGACCTAACACCCAGGGGACATCTCAGTAACAATGCTCAAGACCTGTCTTCCCCCCTCTCATCCTGGGACTCCTGTCTCCCACCAAAGAAACTGGACTCTTAGCTTTCATCACTAAAATCAGCCCAAGTTTAATCACTTTAATCACAGCCATTTCTCTCCCACCAGAGCCCACTAATCCTAACTTTTCATTTTTAATCAAGGCAGACCACTTTTTAAAAATAGCCATCCTATAAAACCCAATGCAGGAGGAGGGCTTCGCATCACGACAGATGCCGAGCGGCCTCCACCTCCATGCCGTCCCTTGCTTCATAACAGGTCACAGGTGCTAAAGAAAAATGCTATTGCACCCAGAATGCCATTACTCCACAGGCTTCCCTCCAGAGATGGCTTCCAGATGTGGGGAAAAGTCTAAAGTCCGTGGCCCTCGACACATCATTAAGTCCTTCCAGGGTTTCCAAAAGTCTGTAATCACCAGCACACTAATAATTTGTCTCCATCTTGAACTTCAGCCTCAGGGATTTCAGAGAAACTAAGGAATGTAGATAAGAAGTCTTCGCAAATAACACCCTATTACCAGAAAATGAATCCAGTAATATCCGTATACCCTGGAATTATTTTATCTGCTCTACACAATTTGTGTCCCTTTCAATTTAATACCCCTCCCTCTCTTTCTGTCTCTTTCTTACACACACAGACACACACACTCAAGAATACGTGTACACTCACAACTGTAACATTTTGATGATGGATGCTGTTCATCAGTCCTAATTTCTTGAGGGGGGAATTATTATTAGTAATTGTCAAGGCCAAGCCTCTCGCCCCACTGCATAAGGAAAGCATTTCTGTCACCCTAATCTGACCCAGGCTCAACCCTTTAAAACCTCAGAAAGTACATCAATATAATGAAAAACAAACTACTTTTCAGATATTTCAGTTTCCTATTTCCCACTTGTATATCCTCTCCGCCAAAACGAAATCTTTTGCCTGAAATATGCATTTGTTTCCTTTAACGTGTTTTTTCTTTTCTTTTCTTTTCTTTTTTTTTTTTCTGTAATGTGTTTTCCTTTTAAGATCAAAAGTATTCGAGTAACTGACTCCATCATTCAGTTCCTAGCCCACTGAACAGGGAAAATTGTATCCCAATCTGTCTGAGGGAGGAACGTATTTTTCATTCCAATCTACTTCTGTGTTTACGGGGTCATTTGATATTTAGAACATGCTGGAAAGAGTACTTGAAAACACAACCTCATGCCACAAAGATTAGCTAAGGAAATGGTTCCCGGGAGAGGTGAGGCTTGCCCCCGCCCCACCCCACCCCAACCCCAGGCTTCTCGCCCAGGGCGCAGTCTCCAGCCTTATTAAAGGCATCCGCTGCTCCAGGTCATGCCTCATTTGTCCTCACGTTGTAGGAAATCCCAAATGCAATATCCATAAAATAAAAAGAGATTTAAATGAGGATCCATCTGGGGAATGGGTGAGGAAACAAGGAATTGTCCTTTTTTATCTTTCTCCTCCATCTCCTGTCTGGTAACAATTTTCAGTTCTGAGATGCCTGTATGAATGCTTTCACAGAATATGCTCTGCAGAGAATCCGTCAGTTTACACTCATCAGAAATATAGTAAAACTTAGCAGAGAGATGCTCGCATGTGAGCTCGGATGTGGGTTAATCTCATGGAAACACCCTCCCCTTCTTGCCTTCACCTGGGCCGGGGCCCTTCTGACCTCAGGTCTAACTTCTAAGGCAAGAGGATGGAAAGAAATGTCTTCGTGGAGATTTCACGTGATAAACATGGAAAATAGAGGCCGCGGATTTGGTCAACTCCATCTGGAAAGCAGCATTTACAAGCAAACAAAATGCCCTCCTCACGGCTGGCTTGGTTTACATCGGAACACAGTTTACATTCTCCTGAGTAGACTGAAAGAAGACTATGCTGATGTCCTGATGTTAACACCTCTCTTTTTAAAAAATACCATTTTGACTTTTTTAAAAAAGTCATACCAACACTCTTTACCACCGAAGTTCATCATTCTTCAATGACTTTGTGAAGACTTTACATATGCCAGGAATTAGGAGACAGGATCCAGAGGGAAGTTGGAAGGTGTAATTCACCAGAACCTACTTGTCTTAAAACATTCAGAATTCCAGTCACCCCAGTGTCCTTTCTTCAGTTGAACATCAGCCAGACTTATCTATATATAGGTAGAAGTGTGGAAAGTTTTCAGGGTTTCCCTGGTGGCTCAGTGGTAAAAAAATCCGCCTGCCAGTGAAGGAGACTCGGGTTTGACCGCTGGGTGGGAAAGATCCCCTGGAGGAGGACATGGCAACACACTCCAGTGTTCTTGGAGTTCTTGGAAAATCCTATAGACAGAGGACCCTGGTGGGCTACAGTCCACAGAGTGGACTACAGAGTTGGACATGACTTAGCAACTAAACAACAGCGGCAATGTGGAAGCTTTTCTGGGCTTTCAAGCTTTCCAAGGCTTTATTCTTCCTTCCTCCTTCTTCCTCTCTGTCTACGAGCTTTTCAGATTAGCAGAGAAAGTGTCCCCATTCTAGCTGTCAAGTGACCAGTATTAATACTTAAGCCTCTTGTCTGAGACACTAGAGTCTTTAGCCAACCACAGTCAGTCCCTAGCTGCCCCACAGTGGGTTTCTTTTCTTCTTATTATTAATTTTTATTGGAGTATAGTTGATTTACAATGTTTAGTTTCTGCTGTATAGCAAAGTGAATCAGTTACACATACACATGTATTCACTCTTTTTAAGATTCTGTTCTCATATAGGGTGGCTTCCCACATGGCGCTAGTGGTAAAGAATCCACCTGCCAATGCAGGAGACACAAGAGATGTGGGTTCTATGCTTGGGTTGGGAAGATCCCCTGGAGCAGGAAATGGTGCAGAGAATCTGACACAACTGAGCACACACACTTGCACACACTCTCATATAGGGCATCACAGAATATTGAGTAGAGTTCCCTCTGCTAATAGTAGGTCCTTATTAGTTACCTATTTTATATGTGAAAGTGTTAGTCGCTCAGTCATGTCTGACTCTTTGCAACCTCATGAACTATATAGCCTGCCAGACTCCTCTGTCCACAGAATTCTGCAGGCATGAATACTGGAATGGGTAGCCATTCTCTTCTCCAGGGGATCTTCCCAACCCAGGAATCAAACCCAGATCTCTTGCATTGCAGGCAGATTCTTGACCTTCTGCATAGTAGCGTGTATATGTCAGTCCCAATCTCCCAAATCATCCCTCCCGCCTCTGTGTTTCTTATTTCTTCTCCTTCCCTAAGATTCCCACATGAGAACCAAGAAAGCTTGGTGCTTTCTAGATAACCAGCCTGCTGTCAAAGTATGTGGTGGGTTTTCTCACTTTTACCCAGTAAAGGTTTCTCAGCAAGGAGATCCGGTCAAACTGGAGGCTGGGGGCAGCACGGAGCCTGGTGCGTGCTCTCCCCTTCTTGCTGAAAAGGATGCGACCCCTGAGGCCTTTCTATGAGGGAAGGTGGGATAGACCCTTTGCCTTCCTGAGCTCCCGCCACAGTTACTTGGTCCTGAAGGCTTCTCGGAGAAGGGAATGGCACCCCACTCCAGTACTCTTCCCTGGAAAATCCCATGGATGGAGGGGCCTGATAGGCTACAGTCCATGGGGTCGCTAAGAGTTGGACACAACTGAGCGACTTCACTTTCACTTTTTACTTTCATGCATTGGAGAAGGAAATGGCAACCCACTCCAATATTCTTGCCTGGAGAATTCCAGGGACGGGGGAGCCTGGTGGGCTGCCGTCTATGGGGTCGCACAGTCAGACACGACTGAAGCGACTTAGCAGCAGCAGTAGCAGAAGGCTTCTCAGTGCTCCCAGGGGCCCTTTTCTGCTTGCCTATCCACAGGTTCCTAGGTGAAAGGATTGCAAAATTTATCCATGTTTTTATACCTTAAGTTTCTCTCCAAGGTGAAAATAATGCTTTGAAATGAGTAAATGGCGACAGGGTGCAACCCAGAAAAATGAAATCATAATATGACCATAAAGGCTCATATTCTGAAGTTTGACTCTAGCATGCGTGTATGTGTGTGTGTGATGTATGTATATGTGTGTAAGTTTGAGAGAGAGGCGGGGGGAAGCAGAGAGTAGGCAAAATGCCCTCATGTTCCCCAATTTTAGGTGATTTCCTCTCTCCCAGAACACAAAAGATGGTAGTCCGAATTGATGATAAGTGACTATTTCTGGGTTAAATATGAACTGCAAAGCCCTGTCGCTACGTCTGTGCTGAGTCCTTGGGGAGAAAGCAGCTATAGCCCACAAGATTAAAAATCCTCCGCAGCTCCAGAGGCATCTGGGACTGAAGATTGCCCCCTCCATTTTTGGTGAGAACTTGAACACTGCTTTCAAGAAGGAGTAGCAGTGGATTTTCCCAAAGATTGAGCCTAGAAGGGCACTGGAACTCCCCGACACAGGGACCCATTCTTCCTCTCCTCCCCAACACTCGGCCAAGGGACTTGTCCTTCTCCCTGTGCTAAGACTTGACGAAGCATGTTATTTTTATTCAACTCAAGTCTTGAGCAAAAAAATATATGGTTCTGCATCCAGGCCAGCAACCTCTCTCCTCAGAATTTACAAGCCACCTGTGGAGTTTTAGAGAGGTTTTACATGGAAGGGTGGCAAGCCAGGGTTTCCTAACACATCCAAAAATGAACCCTGCAAAAACAAACCAAAAAAGGAACTGTGGGTGCCTTTTGAACTTTCTAATAGATGTTGTGATCAGTGGAGGATCTCCTCTATTGGATCATTTTCAAGAATAATCAGAGTCAAGAATGTTTGTTGGAGGAAATATGGAAGCCTACTTACATTCTGGGAAACCTTGCTTCCCAACCTGGCCCTGAAACCTCGCCCGCCTTATGCATAGAGGTTTCCCTGCACGGCTGGATCTCTGTCACCTCAGGCGCCACCAGTGGAAACCAAAGGAACATGGTCCCTTATTTCTATTTTCCTTTAAGTCAGGGGTCTCCACTCCCAGAATCTAAAGCCTGATGATCTGAGGGGGAGCTGATGTAATAATGTTCAAAATAAAATGCATGATAAACTTAGTGCACTTGAATCATTCCCAAACCATCCCCCCACTCAGACTATGGAAAAAATCGTCTTCCACAAAACTAGTCCAGGGCGCCAAAAAGATTGGGGACGGCTGCCAAGGGACAGGATTCATACACGATAGGTTGCTGTGGCCCCGGGCAGAGTAGCAGTTTTCTTCAGAATGGTTCCAGAGAGCAGAGAGGAAAGAGCCTGCCTTCCTTAGCTGGGACAGGTCCAAGCTTGGGTTCACAAGATGTTTGCTTCATGAACATCAAAGCAGCCTGAAGCAAGGCAGTTGTCAGCAAAGATCGCTGATGGCTTCCTCCCGGTACTGTTCCCCACGTCCCGGGTGGGCGGCTGCCATGCTGTTCCCACCCAGCACACTAAGCCCATCAGCTCCCCAAGGCACAAGGCGAGACCTGACTCCAAGGACATATCAAGGTTCAGTGCCTCCTGGGGTCTCCCCTTTGGAGGTTGGTTCTCCCACTTGGCTCAGACAACAAGAAGCCGGTCTTGTGACCAAACCCCCACTCTCATCCCAAACAGGGCCCTCTCAGGGGACTCCCACCTGGCTTCTTGCCAGGCTCTCTTACACAGAAAGTGCCCTCACCCAAGAGGCTCCTCAGGTTGCTCTGATAACCTGGATGGTGCCGTGCGGCTACCTCTCCGTCCAACAGACCTGGCCTTTATGTTCCAGTCCTGGTTTCTAAGTCCTCAGACTGCTGGTGCTCCACATTCTCATGGATGATTTATTCGTCTCTTTAGGGAAGTATATTTCTGCAAGGACCATGTCATTTGTGAGACATATGGCAGGAAGGTGCTTTAGTTAAGGGGTGGTGAACTGAATCACATCAGGTTTTGCTTTGGCGAAGACACCAGATGGATGCCTTTATGATGAAGCGGGTCTCCTTCTCAGCCTTCTCTTTAATGCCGGTCTCCAACAGGTGTTTCCTCTAAGGCCTATCTGTTTTCCATAACGTCAGAATGAAGAAAGACGTTGTCTGTGACAGCTTGCGTACATAGATCATGCTTTTTATTATGATAGAAATGTGTACAGTGACTTATTTGCTACTCTGAGTCAAGTTAAAATGTGCTTGGAAGGAGATCATCTTCCATTTGCCAAAAAGGCATTTCATTTCCAGACCAAGGACGCTTTATTCATTATGGGGGGTGCACTTGGGAGAGGAAGAACGAGAGGAAGCGGAAAAAAAAAAAAAAAAAGCTGAAGAAAGTGAGCAGAAGAGTAGGCACAGTTGTTGCAGACTTGGGCACTGAGGGCCGCCTCCTGACGGTAACTTAGCTACGTTATATTAGCACTTGAGGCATAGTGTCGAGAAAGCTACACATGATGGGAGAAGAAGATTCTATGAATGAGTAATACAGTCCATTCTCCAAGTCCTGATAAAAATCAAAACCAGATATGGGTCTTTGGTGTGTTCCCCTTAATGATCACCATGGTCCTGTTTAGCCATCACCATTAAGAGTGTGCCTGTTTGGCTCTTAGGGTTCTGGGTTGGGGCTCATGACTTATGGATATTGAAACCACAAAAAGCCACATTAATTTGAATGAACAAGGTAGCTTATTTTAGTCAAGCTGACTTTGAGGCTTATATTACAACGTCTTCTGGCTAGGTAGATGACTGGAATCACTAAGCTTGTAGGGAGATTAAATGGAGAGGAAAATTAAGAATTGCACCTAGTCCTTGGCTGATCTCATCAGCAATTAGCCTCTCTGCTTTTCCAAACCCTTCTAAACCCTTCTGCCTCAAGCCTCCTACCTCAGCTTCTCTATCTGTGTCCTCTCTCTATCCCATTACTTTAGATCTGACATGTCAATCTAAGTTCTTTTGTCAGAAAAATTATGGTTTTACATAGCAGTTTAGAAATTAACCTGGTCAAAGAGAGCAAAAATTGCTTGTTATTATGTTGGAGTCTGAGTCTTTGACCAGGTATCAAATAACAAGCTGTGTTAATTCACAGAGAATACCCCTAACCCTTCAGCACAAAGAGAAATAGGTCATATTACTCTATGGATGAATAGTAAAATCTTACAGGAGAATGCTATCTTAAGCTACAGGTTACCAGGGCTGAACCCATAGCGTGCCATGGTACAGTATTTGGAAAAGGCATCGTAACAGACGTGTTTAAATAAGTATAGGTAGTTAAGTAAATAGTAATGTTTCTATGGTCAAAGAAGTGTGTAAAACACTGAATTATACAAATTTCAAATGATATCTCTTTTGCAAGACTTTTCAGAACCTTTCATATGCTAAGGTGTGGGGTAAATTTCAAAGAGGAGCTACTGTTCTCAAAATTTATTTGCCTCCAGAAAACATGTGTTAGGGACTTCTTCAGTTGCTCACATTATGGAATATTTTGGAAAAGGTAATTGTGTTAGAATAGGGCTGACTAATACTGTGGTAGCAACCAAGAAACCTTAGCGGCTTGGCACAACCCATATTTCTTGTTCATGTTACATGTCCAACATGGGCCAGGAAGGCAAGGAATCAGCTCATCATCACTCATATACTCAGGCTGGTCATCTCTGCAATGGGTTAGGAGGAGGTATGGAGGCTCACCTGAGGACTTCTCCCTATGTCAACCATGACTGCTCACATGTCATTGGCCAGAGCGAATCACGTGGCCTCACCTAACCTGTCCATCTGCTAAGGCAGGAAAGGAGAATGGGAAATTGTGAATACCAGTAATCTCAACCTCATCAGTATATTCAAGTGTCAGGTTTCAGTCTGTTAGCTCTTTGAATTTTATCCATGAACTAAGGGGTAAAGTCTCTGAAAGAGACAGAAATGCTCAGCAGATATTTCAAATGCTTCCCGATTCCTCAGCCCCATAAAGCCTGCAGGAGCCCCGTGACTCGTTCTGGCCAGTGAAATGTGAGGTACAATGGCTGGTTGACTTGGGCCAAGGCAGTTAAATGCCTGAGCCTGACTCTCTCATCTCTTTCTCTTCTCTTGCCTTGATGACAAAGGAGGATGTGAGTTCCAGGGGGGCATGCCAATCAATTTAATATGGTAGATCCTCTTTCCTTTTAAGACGCTGAGTGACTGTGTGGAGCAGAGACACCTGTTCACCTCAGTAAAATGAATAGTGTGTGTGAGAAATAACCCATGTTGGATTAAGCCCTTGGGATTTTGAGGTTGTTTCTGCAGCCTGTGCCTGGATTCTCTCAACTTGAATAGTCCTTTCTAACCCAAACCTCTCGGTGATCCCTTTAGGGTGTCCTTTCTTCTCTCACAGGCACATGTTCCTCAGGATGGGAGTGGAATTTTTCTAAGCCTCCTCCAGCCTTTTTGGTGATTGACTCTATGGCATGACAAGTGTTGTGGCTGACTGCAGTGTGGGGCGATCATATGGAAGGGTTTGCCAAGACTTAGACCAAGGTTTGAGCAAGTTTTAGTCAAATGCAGGCCAGTGAGATGCAAGCTGTAAAGGATGCAAAATGCATTTAATGAGTAAGGATGTTTCAACCGGGACCCATAAGAAAAGATCTGGACAGGAGAGGAGAAGAAAACAGGCTAAGGAGAGAGATATAGCACTCATGACTGGATCTCCTAACGCTTTAAGTTCTAGATTAGGGTGCACAAAACATCTCTCATGATCTCTCCCAAACAGCAGTAGCATCAAAACAGTAACAAAACTAAGGGCAAAACTTAAGCAGACATAACTACCTTTAGAACACATCTAATCTAAGGTAAAAAGAGAGACTGGTATGTCACACACACACACACACGTGCACACAATTCTTGTTGGCTTTTGCCCCAGCGTGCTTAATGTGCCTTCAGCTCTGAAGACATGACCCCTTGCTGTCCTTCAGACATGAATCTTTATTCTGGAGTCTCACAGACCTAAGGTTGCTTTCCCTGTGTTATTCCCTTTGGGCTCAGGGCTCAACAAGTTTGGTATCAGGCATTGTTCGCCAGAGCCCCGAGTGTTCCCAGGCTAACTGTCCCTTCTCCACATTTAGGACTTTTTTCTGCGAAATGGAAGAGGAGTCTGACCGCCTCGATAGCAGCGGCATGTTTCACTGGTGTAGAGCCACCCCTTTGAACAAGATGATTCTGGTAGGTGACCTGGCGCCAAATCTCAGATAGACTCGAGCTTCTCTTAGGGTAGACGGTGTCCTCCTGCTAGTCATAAGCACTTGCCCTTTCTCTTTGTAAACTGTGCATTTTGAAGGAAAAATACAGCCTCACGAGCCATCTAAATATATGCAGGTTAACAGATGGGGCATTTGACAACAACCTTGTGGGTAATATGCCAGGGTTTAAAACACGTTAGCTCAGATTCTTCAACCACTTTCTCCTTCCTTTAATAGTTCAGCTGAGTCAGTTATTCAGAATAATGTTCTCCTGAAACTTTTCTGTTTTGCTAGTAAATCTGGTTAATTTACATGTACCAGGGGAACATACTGTTTACAAGAACTCTGCAGTCTTTCCCTTTTTTTAAAGTAGATAAATGTTTCCTTAATTTATTGTTTTCAAAGTTGGAATTTTTTAATAGTATTTTTTCTTAAAGCTGGTTATACGTATACTGAATGTATTAGCCACGGATGTAGCTCTGTAGTGCTTGGCCTTCCCACAGCACACAGCATGGGTGAATTCATATAGATGTAGAATTCTGTCCTTGACTCTGTCCTTCCAAGGAGACAAACTAACTGAGTTCAGTGAAATGCCGGCAACCAAGATGTAAACACCTCAGATCCTAATCCCAGGCTCTGACACCCACTTTCTCGATCTCCATCTATTCTCAGAGTTGGAAACTCAAGTACAATCTCAGTGGTTTACTTTCAAGCAGTAGCTGGTAAATTTAACTAACAAAAGGTTATTTTTTTTAATTTAAAATAAGCTAATAAAAGATTACTTACATGTTGTAAGAACCCTGTATAATTTGTTCAGCTATGACTAATTGGTAACTATGTATTTTTCTTGCTTTCCAAAAGTAGTTTAGTTCACTTTTTTCTGTTACACACACACACACACACACACACACACACGCAATCCTTGTGCTCAGTGCCAATGTCCTGACAAAATACGTTCCAGTTCTTATAAAAAGCATAATCAATCATTTGATCAGAAGCACAAAGTTGTCAGAGCTGTCATATCAACTGGAAGACTATTAGGACTGCCTAAGCTCATCATTTTAGAAAGTATGTCTTATTTTAAATGAAACAAACATCCGTTGAGCAGGAAGGCAAACATGTTTTCAGTGGGAGGGACATCTTTAGAAAGGTTGGGAGGTGACTGCAGATGGAAGCATTCAAGAGACCAAGAGATGGAAATAGCAGATGTTTCTTTATCCCGTTTAGTAAGTCCCCAGATAGCTTGCTGAGAGATGTCCCCTTATGGCACTTGATGTGAAATATAACCGAGTCTTCTGATGAATTTAGAAGGGCTTCTAGTTTAAGAGGTTCTAAGAGTTTTGAAACTGTGATCATAGAGGAGAAATGTATAGGTTGCAAATTTCTGGCCAACTTTGAACTTGGTTCGATTTGCAGAAAAGTAACAACTTGGAGCAAATAGTGCACTCCCCTCTTTCCTACTGAAGCCACCATCTTTCTCAGTGGGAAGACAGTTTTGTGCCACAGTTCCCTGGAGAAATTGCCTTGCTAGCTGTGCCCGTTAATGCCCTATGCCATGTATCTTGTTCCTAATTGTTTAGTTCTACTCAGAAGAGCGATTTCTGGACTTCAGAGCTGTTCCATTAAATACTGTTAGAGGCATCATTATTCAAGTTAAAACTAATCGGATTAGCCAGAGACAATTATTTAATGGATTTGGTTAAGATTCATATCACTCTCTAGAAAGGATCTCCAGATGAGTAGCTTCGTGTCCCCTCACGGGGCCATTCCCTTCAGAAAGAGTATTTCCCAGTCTATGCTAATAGAACAAACTCTAATTGTTGAGATGTCAGATGTGACTTATCTATCCTGTTAAATTTCAGCAGCCCCTGTTTCACAGAAGCTTGTTCTTTAACCAGCGATGGACTGGCATAAGGATGAATGATACATCCCTTTGAAATATTTTGAGTTTTCATCTACTCAGGAATGTAGAACACTCTCAAGCAGGAACGGCTTGTCAATGCATTTAGCAAGTTCTCTACCAGTTTCCAAGAGTCCTTCTCTGAAAATCTAGGAATTCAGTGTGATTCAGATTGGATTAAATAGTTATTGAAAACAGTTAAAGACAGAAGTACTGAAATTTCAACCTATTATCCCATTTCCACAACAGAATTAACTTTTATTTTTAAATCATTTAAATGTAAAGAAATTGGGGCTTAGAGAGGCTAGCTAGTTTATGGTCATACATGAATGACAACCAGAATACAAAATCAGTGCTTTTTCTACCCATCCCAGCACCACGAAAGATGACATTGACTCATTCCCTGAGATCAATCACAGAGACTTAAAATGTTTCTTACAGAAATATTCCTTTTAAAAATATTCCTTTCAATAAAAGTGATGCTTACTGTTTTTAAAAGTCTCTGTGAATGTGGGAGAAACCTGATCTAAATATCCGTCACATATATTGTTTTATCTTAGCTTAAAAGTATAGGAGAGATGCTAAAAATCGGCCATGCTGATAAGATTCTGAGGGCATAATCAGATGACTGAGATGAAACAGAATGTAACCTTTTATTTTGTGTATTTTTCATGATAAATTTCCTCAACTCTGGAGTTCTCTGGAATCCATTTAGTGTAGCTGGTGGAACCACATGAAGTTGCCAGTAGTCAACCATTTTTGACCCAGAAGAAGGCAATTTCATGTGGTTCAAACTAATATATGTGTCTTCATATGTATGAAAATCCACTGAAAACTGCATCATACTGTACAACGTGGTGTAATTTTCAAGATTCGCTAGAAGACGTAAGTTTAGCAACAGGATTTGGGATGTTTTAAGTTTTCAGGGAGTTGTACGATAGTGTGTGTGTGTCTCTGTGTGTGTGTGTGTTAGTTGCTCAGTCACGTCTGACTCTTTGCAACCCCGCAGACTGTAGCCAGCCAGGCTCCCATGTCCATGGAATTCTCCAGATAAGAATACTGGAATGGGTTGCCATTCCCTTCTCTAGGGGATCTTCCCGACCCAGGGATCAAACTCAGATCTCCTGTATTGCAGGAAGATTCTTTACCATCTGAGCTACCAGGGAAGCCCACTATAGCACGCTGCTGCTGCTACTGCTAAGTCGCTTCAGTCGTGTCTGACTCTGTGTGACCCCATAGATGGAAGCCCACCAGGCTCCCCCATCCCTGGGATTCTCCAGGCAAGAACACTGGAGCGCATATATGAGGCTAAAAACATGTAATGAAAATGAGAGCTATTTTCCCCATTTGGTTCAGTGGTTTCACAACTTGAGGAATGATACCAATCTGAATTTTCATGGAGGCACTCCAAGCTAATATAAAACTGGAAAAAGTGAAATAAGCAGGAACACCAGGAAAAGATATAAAGTATAATTGTCCATGTTCCATATTATTAGGAGAATTTGCAGAATCTGATTACTGTTATGAAAGTGCTAGTGTTAATACACCTGGAAGAGTTGGAATGTGGGGAAGGAGCCTTCTTTAAGGGACTGTCATCTTGTTTCTAAAAATGACCAGAGTCTGGCCTGCTTATGCTTAGAAACGAACTGACAAGGCAAAATACGAGTTTCGAGACCACATTGTAGCATGTATCTTTGGAGATGCCCACTCAACACTGATGGGACTTCGGAATTTTGTAATGCCATTGAGAGCTAGCAACTATACCCGTCAGGAGCTGAAGGACATTGTGTTCATTGGGTCTCTGGATTACCTGCAGAGAGAATGGCGATTTATCCGGAATTTTCCCCAGATATACATTCTGCCTGTAAGTGTCACAGTAAGGAATAGTGAATGGTTATAATGATTATAATAATAACATTATATTATTATATATTATATATATATATTACTATAATACTAGTTAAGATTAATCATGATACTAATAATACATCAATAATGTATTGTACAGTATTTTATACAATTATACAGTGCTTACTGGTACCAGAAATGGTTTGAAGCAGGTTGCACATACTAATTCACTTAACCCTCCAAATAACCCCATAGTATAAATTTTAAAGATGCTGAACTGTAGGCACAGAGAAAGGAAGTTACCTGTCCAAGTTTTCACGGTGGGTAAGTAGCTGGACTAGGATTTGAATCGACATATTTTCATGTTTATATTAATGACCATGTGTGTGGCCTTTATGTAAAGAGTTTATCTGCATTTCTGAATCTGATTCTGACCTAGTGTCTACACCTGAGCTGATCCTAGCCAGCCTTCCTAGGCTGTGCTCTGCAAACTCGTCTTTTATGGAATGCATAGTGCCATGTGGTCCTTGATAGACGTATGAAAAGGAGGAATTCTGAGAAACGGGTCCATTAGGCCCCTGTGGTACTGTGGGTTGTAATCGTCTTTGCTCTGAACCAACATAGAGATCTGTATCTCATTATAGGCCGCCATTTTCCTGGATTAAAATATACATAGGCAGTGTGAGATGCACCAAAGCGTTTGATTTTTCAAGAAATGCTATCAATATATCAGAAGTATTCTTTAAAAGCAGCTGTCTCAGGAAGCAAGTTGTATTGCTTTTAAAAAAGTCACCATAAAATTCCCTGCACCACCTCAGTCCGTCGAAAGGGAGGAAAGAAAATGACCAGAAGTCTCCAGATTCAGCTGGTGTCAGGAATCACCAGTAACTGCATCTCAGCCACCTAATGGTGGGACCAGATCTCTCCCTATTTCTCCACCAAAGGAGCAACCGCCACTTTACTAATTGATCCAGGTTCCAGGTGGGGCCCCCAAAAGCAGCATTGTGAGGATGCAGAGGTGACCTCCCGATCTTTAGATGCGATGTTTTCCTCACCACTGTTATCCTGAGTTGTCGTTCAGCCACTCAGTTGTGACTCACTCTTTGCGATGCCATGGACTGTAGTACTCTGAGCTTCCCTGTCCTTCATTATCTCCGGGCATTTGCTCAAGTTCATGTCCATTGAATTGACAATGCCATCCAACCATCTCATCCTCTGTCGCCCCCTTCTCCTCCCACTTGAGTCATCTAGGTGACTCGATGCCAGCTTTGGTTCAGAAGCTTGCATCATCCCCAGTGCACCAGCGCCATCTGAGAAGTGTCCTCTCACCGGATTTTCTCTCCTTAGGGATCTGCACTCTATTCCGGGGACCTCCACGCGGTCAACATAGAGGAGTGTTCCATGTGTGCTGTCTTTTCCTCCTCCTGTAAGTCACCCAGTGGCCCGACTTTGGTGGACACAGAGCCCATCATGGCCACGCTCAACATTGGATACCTGCGAATTAGCTGCTCGGCCCGGACACCCTCAGGGCCACGTAAGAACCACACCCCGATAGAAAGGGGCTGGAGAGGATAGGATGAGGAAAGGGAGTCAACTCCTCTCTAAAAAACGCTCATGATGGGGAGGAGGAGAAATGGAGCTGGATGGCTTGGAAAATCCCATCCAGCTCTGAGAATTCTGTACTAGGATTAGTGGTTAGTGGACAGTTCAGTCCTGGGGAACCCTAGTCCAGTGAAAAGTGACGTTCATCTCCTAACTGGAATGCCCCTAACACTGTTTTCTCATATTAAGGAAAATCATGGAGTCGTAAGTGCTGTTTATTGTCACGAATCAATTATCAGTGAACATGGCCATTGGTATTTCATTATTGTTAATAACAAGTATTATTATTGCCAGTTAGTTCTCGTTGGAGCTAGTAGATGTTAAAGTTACTATTCTTAGTTTTGTGCTTGGACAGAATGAAGCCTAACTCTCTTTCAGTCTTCAAGATACTTTCACTACATGAATTTTTAGAAGATTAGCCCTAAAGTCCTTTCTAATTGCTATAAACTAAAAGTGTCAGGTTGGGAAGCGATGGTGAGAAGTGGGGAAATCACTTCAGGATGGGGTTTGCATCTCTTCCTCCTTTATACTCCTCTGAGTACAATTATGGTCATTCCGTAGATGCCTGAAGTGAAAGTTGTTCAGTTGTGTCCAGCTCTTTGTGACCCCTTGGACTGTACAGTCCATGGAATTCTCCAGGCCAGAATACTGGAGTGGGTAGCCTTTCCCTTCTTCAGGGGATCTCCCCAACCCAGGGATTGAACCCAGGTCTCCCACATTGCAGGTGGATTTTTACCAGCTGAGCCACCAGTAAAGCCCTTGTGAAGCATCTGTGGATGCGTAACATGCACTTATTAAGTCAACTTAAGTGAGCCAGTAGGTGGACTGTGAGGAGTTTTCATGCATCTCACTTGCCCAAAATGTGCTTCAGGTATATTCCTGCGGCAGACTCGTGGCTTACCTTCTCCCCAAATTGGGAAAAGGCTTAGCTATCAGTCCATTTCCAAAAATTTATGACTAGCCACTTAATATGAAAATATTATGGTGAATAATTTTCAGTATTTAGAACAGATTTTCAATTCATGAAGTGAACACAACCCTTGGTTGGAGGCGCCTCCCCACCCCAGATCCAACTGTTTCCCTTGGGGATGTGGATGCTTCGTATTAAGATAGGGCACTCTGTCCTCTAACCACGTGTCTTGCTGACCACAGCTGTCCTACTTCACATGGAACTTGAAGAGGGCAGACAGTCCAGCCTTCACAAAGCTTTCATGGTCATGACAGTGGATGGACATGTTCACGAGTGAAATCAGGAAACCCAAAGACCACTCTCTGACTCCTAGTACTGTTGCTAGGAAGGAAAATGGAGGGCTCTTGGGACAAAGGAATAAATGAATAATCTTGTCAAATCTTTGGTGGGTGAATTAAGTCAGCTACTGCATAGACCTGCACTACACAGCCAAACACCACTCAACCTAAACCGGAGTTTCAGGGGTTTTTGTTAAGTGAAATAATAGCAAAGCAGTTCCTGAATATCAAACTACATTGAAAATCCTCACTAAGAAAATGTGAACTATACCTTTGCTGAGCTAATCTGGAGATGCATACAAATGACATTGTGTTCTTTATGTCAGTCCTTAGCTTAGCAATGAGGGCACTCAGATTTACACAAAATTTGTATGGTGTGTGTGTGTGTGTGTGTGTATCGTGCTTTCAACTTTCTAAAATTGGACAGAGAAGTATTCACTCTGAAGGCAATGTCATCAATATACAGATGAAAACGCTCACTCAGTAACAACTGGGGGTGGACTGTCGTAAGCCACCTAGCTAATCATCAGGTGACTTGTCCTTCTATTATTTTTTAATCTTACATCCTATACAGGCTAAACCATATAGAAACCTATGATTTTACTTCTAGTCTCTTTTATTATGTATCTAGTGATTCTTCTCATTTATGCATTTATTCATTCAACAAGAATATATTCATTTTGTATGTGTCACATACTCTGCTGCAGGCTAGGTTACCCTTAAAAGAGCAAATGATGGGTTTAGTAGAAAGAGAGAGAGAAAAGAGGGAAAAGGGTTGGGAGGGAGAAAGATGATGAAGAGATGTCACAGTGTTTGAATCATCGCGAAGTATGAGTAGGTACTCTCCCCAACGACAAAAGGGACGGTTTAGAGAAAAGTATATTGTGTAGACCTTGCTTATTTCCTTGTGTGGTTGTCAATGCACCCATTGTGTGATGAGGAAATAGAGGTCCGGACAGGCTCTCCTGTGCTACCTAAGAGAGGTAGCCAGCAGTAAACTCAGGTTGTACACACATGGAGATAGCCAAAGACTGTCACTTAGAAACCTCATCAGTTGTTCTGGCATCACAGGAATCTCCCTGGAGTTTGCATAGAGAAATTCCCAACCCTCAGAGAAGCCTGATCAGTTCTCTTAACCATTCTTCCCATTTCATACTAATATTCCCCTTGCACCAGACCAAGCAGGTGGCGATGGGAATTATCACCTCCAAGAACTGAGAGTATAAAGGATTGTGAAATTCCACAATTTCACAATTGTAGAAAGGAGGAAGACAAAGGAAGGGAGGGAGAAAAGCTCTTCCACGCTGAGCACCAACATGCATCTAGCATCCTGGCAATTTTCTTTTCCTTCCTCTAAGACAGTGGTTCCCAACCAGGGGCAGTTTTACCCCCATAGGTCAGCTGACAATGTCTGGAGACAGTTTTGGTTATCACAGCTTGGGGGGTGGTGCTATTGGCATCTAGTGGGTAGAGGTCAAAGATGCTGCTAAATATCCTGCAGTGTACAAGTGCGAAATGTCGATAAGATCAAGACTGAGAACTCTTGCTCTGGACATGTCTGCTGAGCCTTTTGTGGCCTCAGCATGCTTTTCCATGTCTTCATGACCATGCCAAAGTTACACATAAAACCTGTCTAGGACCAGCAAGGCTGTTGCATCCAGTGGTCCCCCAAGGGACGGTGGACATGGAAGGACAGAGAGACTGAAGACTCGCTAAAGGATGACATCATGGCAAACTTAAGATTTTTCAGCTGATGCTCTAATTACTGCCCTGTCATGTCACAAGAGCAGGTTGGCAAACCTAGGTACTGAACTAAATAATCTGTGGCATAATCTAAACATATAACGGTAATTAAGTCTGACAACTTAATATGCTACTGAAATTTAAACGTACAGCAGTAATCTACAATTAAGCAATCTTTTGTAATAGCACCCTGCCAGCCTGGAAGATTTCAGGTATAATACTGTGTACTACTAGGTGGCAAAAATATTGACATTAGTAGAATGTACCCAGGCTGTCATCAGATACATATTCAAATTGCCATTCACATTAACCATTACTTTACAAGGAAGGATGGAGTTCAGGCAGAAACTGTTTCTGTGCCCCAGCTGGTGTCAGAAAAGATACTTATACAGTTACGCCAGCTGATGTGGACACATCTCTATCCAAGAAGAAGATTTGCCTCTGAAAGTCGGGATTTTCCAAGCCCTTTTAGAGGGAATTGGAATCAGAAAGTGGAATTTGAAGGAGGATTTCCCCTTTAAGGGAAACTGATCTCAGTGTTTTATTGAAAATGCCAACCCAACCTGGTATATTTTAATAGGGCTACAAAGGAGCCCTTAAAAGAGCGTGGGCTTTGAAATAAGTACTAATTGGTGAGTAAGAACCCATCCCTCCTTTGCAAGCAATATAATCTTGGGCAATATAATCTTTGCAAGCAATATAATCTAGGAAAAGGAGTACGTCAAGGTTGTATGTTGTCACCCTGTTTATTTAACTTGTATGCAGAGTACATCATGAGAAATGCTGGACTGGAAGAAACACAAGCTGGAATCAAGATTGCCAGGAGAAATATCAATAACCTCAGATATGCAGATGACACCACCCTTATGGCAGAAAGTGAAGAGGAACTCAAAAGCCTCTTGATGAAGCTGAAAGTGGAGAGTGAAAAAGTTGGCTTAAAGCTCAACATTCAGAAAATGAAGATCATGGCCTCCGGTCCCATCACTTTATGGGAAATAGATGGGAAAACAGTGGAAACAGTGTCAGACTTTATTTTTCTGGGCTCCAAAATCACTGCAGATGGTGTCTTCAGCCATGAAATTAAAAGGCGCTTACTCCTTGGAAGGAAAGTTATGACCAACCTAGATAGCATATTCAAAAGCAGAGACATTACTTTGCCAACAAAGGTCCGTCTAGTCAAGGCTATGGTTTTTCCAGTGGTCATGTATGGATGTGAGAGTTGGACTGTGAAGAAGGCTGAGCACCGAAGAATTGATGCTTTTGAACTATGGTGTTGGAGAAGACTCTTGAGAGTCCCTTGGACTGCAAGGAGATCCAACCAGTCCATTCTGAAGGAGATCAGCCCTGGGATTTCTTTGGAAGCAATGATGCTAAAGCTGAAACTCCAGTACTTTGGCCACCTCATGGGAAGAGTTGACTCATTGGAAAAGACTCTGATGCTGGGAGGGATTGGGGGCAGGAGGAGAAGGGGACGACAGAGGATGAGATGGCTGGATGGCATCACTGACTCGATGGACGTGAGTCTGAGTGAACTCCGGGAGTTGGTGATAGACAGGGAGGCCTGGCGTGCTGCGATTCATGGGGTCACAAAGAGTCGGACACGACTGAGCGACTGATCTGATCTGATCTGATAATCTTGGGCAAAGTATATAAACCTTGAGTCAGTTTCCCTGTCTTCAAAGGTGATCTTGTGGGACATAATTTATAGATTGCATGTAACCATTCGATGTCATCATTCTTACTTCCTTGCCGTTTCTACTGTTCACAGCAGCCAGAGGGATTTTTTGAAAGTATTTATTAAATAATAAATTTATCAGTTTCCTCCTTTCAGTCCTATAATGGTGACCCATAACAATTATAGGAAAACCATGTAGGGTCTTGCAGGCCAGTAAGGAGCTTGAACTTCCTCCTCGTTCAGCCTGTTTATACTGGCTCTTTCCTGCCTTTAGTCCCCTCTCGTTGGATGTCTTTTGTTTATCACTCAGGATGGCATTTCAATGTCAGAGAAACCTCTTCACACCCTAAGTAAGGCCACCTCCCTTGTCAGTCCCGAAAACTTAGGTTTTTTCATAGTGCTCTTCACTATCTGAAAATATTTTGTTTATTGCAAATTTATTTGCAAATTGCAAAAAAATTTGCAAATATTGCAACACGTAGTAATTGGGGAAAGGGCTGTTCACAGTTCTAACCTGGAGCTGATACTCTTTAAAGAATCATAGACAGAGGACAGGTAGAAAGGAGATGAGGGTGGAAAGAAGGAAGGAAGAGAGGGAGGGAAGAAGGAAGGAAGGGACAGAAAGCAAATGAAACGCCTTGTATGGCTCTGAAAATCAAATAGAATCTCAGTTCCCCCAAGACTCTCTGCATGATGACAATCCCAGAAATTTAAGAAAAAGAGTTGAATGTATTCAGATCCCATCAGCAATAAGATTTCCCAGTGAGTTTGGATATCTGATCTCTAGCCATCAGGCAAACCATCCTCTTTAATAGCTGTGTGGGTGAGGTTTGCCCCAGGGCATCTGTTTCCGCCCAGAGAGCAAAAGGGTTTTGCTAACATCCTAAGGCCATTTGCTTCCGGATCTAACTGTTAACTGCATGTGTTGCCCCCACCCCGTGTGGCTTCTGTGTTCACCCTAAATCTACTCAGCATTTTGGTGGCAATCAGAAATGTACTCAGCTCTACTCTGCATTAACAGGAGTGGCCCTTTTACTGACTGTTTCTGGGGGAGATGGGAGAGGTGGTAAACACTGCAGAGCTTAGCATTCCATCTGGGAACAAAACCTCCCTCTGGATTTCCCCTTTTCCAGACCTGTCTCAGTGGCCAGCTTCCCCATGACCACGCCTCGGTCTGTTTCTCAGACTCTCTTACCAAACCAAACTTGTTCATCTCACTCTCCCTCCCCACCACTTCCCTGGCTTGGGAAACAAAAGATTCTCCACATATTTCAACTTCTTCCAAGGCAACAGAGAATCTTGATGACAAGTAGACTGTTAAGTTTCACGATATTTTTTCCCTCTTACATGCATAGTGTTCTCAGTACAGTTCAAGAAAGGTAATGAGCATTTTTTTGGTTGTTTTGGCTGCACTGGGTCTTAGTTGGGGCACACAGCACTCGGGATCTTTAGTTTCGAAATGTGAGATCTAGTTCTCTGACCAGGGATTGAACCTGGGCCCCCTGCATTGGGAACCCAGAGTCGTAGCCACTGGCCTGCCAGGGAAATCCCTAACCAGCAGTTTTAAAGCAGAACTCCCGATGAGAGCATCGTATATTTGTTTTGCTTGGTTGTGTGTCTTTGCTTTTAATCAGGATCCTAGATTCCTATTTCTCTCTTCCGTTTTCTTTCTTTACCTTTTTTGAGGGTTTAACTTGGCGACCAAGACTCTGGTGTCATTCTTGTTTTCGAAACTCCTCATTTGTCAACACGAGCTGAGGCTGTGTTCTGGGCCGGGGCTGGGCACCGACTCTCTCTGGCATTCGAGGCTTGTGGACTGAGAGGAAGGGCCTCGTCTCCTAAGGCAGGAACTAAAAGCAAAGTACGGAGGCCCCTGTGACCTCCAGTCCTAGTCTTTAAGGCATTCCCGAGACATTACGGATTGGGAAGACCAACCAGACCTGGAAGGCAGGCAGTCTTGCTGAAGAAGAAAGAGGATGTGGGCAGAGCCTCAGGCCAGGAGGACCCCAAAGAGGCAGAAGCACCAGGAGCAGAAGCCCTCCAGTGACTGTGTATCCCCAAGCGCTCCTGGGGAGGCACTCCTGCTTATTCACAGTTTCCTGAAAGTTCTACAAGCAAAAGGATGTGGTTTGAAGCACTGCCTGCCTGAGCCATCACCTGGGACCCCACACGGTGCAGAACAATCATGTTTAAACTTTGTTCGCCAATAAACAACTATGGGGAGAGCGCCACCTGTTTTCACAATTCACCTGAAAGGTCATTTAGGACGGGAGTCCCCAACCTCTGCGCCACGGACTGGTAACCCCCATCAGATCAGCCGTGGCTTTAGATTAGACATAAAGTGTGAGATAAATATAATGCACTTGAATCATCGCAAAACCATCCCATGGAAAAATTGTCTTCCGTGAAACCAATCCTTGGTGCCAAAAAAAGTTGAGGATTGCTGATTTAGGGAACACACATACACCACTAAACTGGAAAGCAGAGGCTGAGACTTGTTTTTTTTTTTTTTTTCTAATTATAGAAAAGGATTTGGGATTTGGGCGTGAGGGTCGGTTTGCTAAGATAAAGCACCAGGAGCCACGGTGTGCTTCCGCATCCTTGTCTGTGTCACCAGCCACCGCCTTTATGTTTATCGACCCCTTTTCTCCCTGTTGTCTGTTCTGCAGAGTTCGCCCAGTGCTTCAGTAGCAATCCCAGGAAATCAAAGTACCGAAGGATCCCCATTCTCACCGAACTGAGTAAGTTGTGTTTCAAGGGCAGAATTCAAGGGAGAGGTCTTTGCCTGTGTGCTCGATGACCCAGGGTTGCCTTTAGGATACACCGGCAAAGGACTGAGGACCCAGAAGGAGACTGAGAGACCATTCTGTGCTTGCAGGACGTTATGTTAGGCTTTTACTGGATTGGTGATGTTGACGTCATCCAGCAGAGCCTGTCGTGTGTGTGTGTGTGTGTGTGTGTGTGTGTGTGTGTGTGTGTGTTGCGGGGGCCCGCGGTTGGGGCAGAGGTGGCTCCTGACTTCCCCACTTCTGCAGTTTCCAGGGGAAGGAGACCAGCACTTGTCTCAGCCTCATTCAGAGGGAACCCCCGCGGCAGTTGGGGGGGGACATTGATTTGAAAACTGTTAGAAAGGCTTTCCCTGAACCAGCTTCTCTGCCCATCAGGCTCCTTCCTCTCCTGTGATGACCCCAGGGCAGGCGCTGGGGTGAGGCCAGTGAGGCCCCGGGGTACAGACTTTAGGAAGAGGCTTGCTCCTGAGTCCCCTGTGTCTTCTTGATCCCAGCCCTGAGCAGTGCTCTTATAAAACAGAAATGCTCCATAGCAGAAATAACAGATCAGGCTGTTACCTCTCACCAACATCTTATGGAAAACGAATGTATATGGAACCTCCCCGGATGTGAGCAGCCCCGGGGGCAGCAAGAAAGGCAGGGGCGGAGGGGGGAGGGGTGCTCGAGGACACTGGGGGGTGTTTGTGAGGCACTCAGGGAGACCCTGGGTTTAATACTGGTAATAGTTGGTGAGAAAAGGGGAGGTTACGGAAGAAGGGGCGGTACCTTTAACATAGGTTGGATCAGCTCAAAGTCAGTCTCTAAAGTTGGCCCCAGGCATGAGATTTGACTTGATTCAAGGATGTAACAAATGTGTTAGTGGGAATTTTATGATTCAGAGTATGTAAGCCAAATGAAACTTTAACCAAGCAGATGAGCAGAAGTCAGAGTTCCAGAAATGAAGCAGGTGAACATAGAGAGGAACCAGTGGGTGACACTACTCTGTGGTTTGGGAGTGGCTGTGCATAGGAGGGCGGGCAACAATCTAGTCCCTGTGCCCCGGAGCCCTAGCCCTTCAAATCCAGGTTGGAAGATCTCAGAGCCCTTGAGTCTGACTCGTCCCTGCCAGTCTGTCCGTAACCACCCTAAAACTGTTGGCTACAGTTCTCATTTTTTGTTTTATTTTTATTCCCTTTTGAGCCATCTGTCACCCTGATGTGTATATACCCTAAGTTTTGTATAAGTTAGAGTGGTTGGGAGGGGACCAGCGAGCTTCTCACTGGCCCCAGAAATGCATCTGGTCACTCTCCAGGGACATACAGCTTTGTTCAACTAAACACTTTCTGGCACTTGGCAGCACCTGTCAAATTAGCCGAACAATTCTCCTGCCAGTTCACTCAGTTTCTGTTCTTTGGCTGCAAGGAAGGATCACAGTGACATAAGAGCTGCGGATTTGAGAGCCAGCATTTCAGTACAGAGTGTACAATGCAGGATAACGACTGGGAACACTGAAGCCACTGGTTTAGGATGACACAGCAAGAACGGGACAAAGGCTTCTGGGGGGTGTGTGTGTGTGTGTGTGTGTGTGTTGAGGGTTGGCAGTACAAGAGGAAGAAAGTATGTGTGCATAGGAAATTTGGGTTGATATTAGTCATACCTCCCTCATCTTTTGTAAATATACATAGTTCTTGGAGGAAAATTATTCCCTAATACCAGAAGTCTATTGCTTCCCCCAAACTTGACTAAGGAATAATTTTAAGAACGAGGAACCAATCCAAGCTCAGGAAAGAGTGTGCTCTGAGTTGCATGTCCAATAGATTTGTTTGGATCAGTAATAGGACAGTCAAGAACTTTGAAGGATCTAAGACATCATGCAACTTGCAAGCTATAATAACAGGTTAATCTGCCCAGTTTATGGAAGACACAAGACCACTGGGTCAGAGAGAGTGAATAGTTTAGCACCCACAGCAATAGCAGTAGCATCCTTATTTTTTTGCTGGTTTCCCTAGCCTTAGTTCCCACAAAGGGGCATGAAGAGGACCAAATAACACCTGGATCCACCATGAATTGCTTGTTGGAGAGGAACCCTGAGCTTCGGGTACCAGAATCTTTTATAATGGGCAGTAAGCGTGACTTCCCTTTGCTCTGGTAGGAGACATTATCACTGTCTGCCAATGCTGTCCTCTATACAAAAACATTTTTCAAGCAATAGTCATGGAACGAAGACAGTCAGTGCCTCTGCTGTCCTAGAAATGAATGATTGCATTGAGCTCAGAGGTTGCCTACAGGGGTCTGAGCTGTAGCTTGAGGCTGGCACGGATTTGCTAATGGATAATCTGGCCGCTGCCACCCTGGTTTGGTTAGGATGATTCTCGAAGCCCTTGCTACTCAAAGTGTAGTCCACACATCAGCTGTAGCAGCAGCGTCTGGAAGCTTGTTGGACACACGGATGCTCAGGCCCACCTTAGACCCAGTGGATCAGAAGATGTGTCATAACAGGATCCCCAGTTAGTTCACTTTGCACACTAAGTTTTGGAAGCCCTGATTAACTCATTCTAGACCCACATGACTCTAAGAACCTAAGTAAATACCAAGCCATCTGTGAAACAGTATATGGAGAAAAAGACAATGACAGGGGTGAGCAAATGTTCTATTTATGTCTTTTATACCTGTGTGATCATTGAAAGTGTTCCCCACCTTCCCCTCAAAGTGTCCTGGCTTGAAAGACAAATTATACAGAGTGATTTTCAGGATACTTGCTTGGAGAAACTGAGCCTAAGATCCAAGAATAACTCCTTGATTGTGAAGGTACTCAAAAGGATATCCCATCTTCAGGGGATGAAGATACTCGGAAAGAAAAAAAAAAAAAGTACTAAAATTGAGGCAGGTCCCACATGGACCCCATAGTGGCATCTGTCCCTTTGAGCAATGGTTCCCCCCTCCCTTCAACCCCCCGCACTTGGTCAGTCTGCTCTGAAAGTCCTGTGTTCCTAAACTTGTCTGCCTGCCTTTCCCTTTTGCCTCTTTTCTTGCAGAAAATCCTTCCAACATCCACTTTATTGAACAGCTCAGTGGGATGGAATGGAACTTCTCCGGAACGAACCTGCATCTGAGCACTTCCTTCGCCACTGGCACCGTCTTTTCTGGCAGCTTCTTAGATTCTCTCCTGGCCACGGTGAGTGCCACGAAGCCCAGGAGCCTGCACGACCAGCCCCTTGCCTAGGGCAGAGCACGTGGGGGTCCAGGGATGATGCTAACTGATGCCTCGCAATTCTGCATTCTCTGATTTTCCAGAAACACTTGACATTATTTTGCCTTTTCTCATAACTGTGTGGCAAGGGAAGCTTGCATTTTTAAGATTAGAAACGTAAAGCCCTTGGAGCCAGGACACTCAATACCAGGGGGAATATGCACATCAACAGCATAGAACCCGCCTTGTAGCGTGTGTTAGTCGCTCAGTCATGTCTGACTCTTTGCGACCCCATGGACTGTAGCCCCCAGACTCCTCTGTCCATGGGATTCTCCAGGCAAGAATACTGGAGTGGGTTGCCATTCCCTTCTCCAGGGGATCTTCCTAACCCAGGGATCAAACCCTGGTCTCCCGCTTTGCAGGCAGACTCTTTACCATCTCAGCCACCAGGGAACCCACCTTAGGAACAGTCATAACGTCATCCCTCAGGCTTTTCCTTGGGCCCAAGATCTCAGCTAAATGCCTTACCCACATTATCTGTTTAATTCTCCCATCCACTCAATTAGGAGGATATAATTCCTAGCCTTCTTTTTATTTATTTATCTAGTTTTGGCTGTGCTGGGACTTCATTGCTGGGCATGGGCTTTCTCGAGTTGTGGTGAGCGGGGGCCTCTCTTCATTGTGGTGCCTGCGTAGACTCTGGGGTGTGCAGGCTCAGGAGTTGTGGCTCGCCGGCTTAGTTGCCCTGTGGCATGCGGGGTCTCAGTTCCCTGACCAGGAATCAAACCTGTGTCCCCTGCATTGTCAGGCAAGTTCTTAACCACCGGACTACCAGGAAAGTCCCACTAGCCTTGTTTCCTAGATCAGGAATCTGAAGCCTAAAGGGGTAAATAAGGTGCCAAAGGTTACTGCACTCACACGTGACAAATCCCTAAGGTTCCAGAGTTAGATCTTGCAACCAGATCCACTGCTGCTCTAGAAGTCTCTTTCTGTGATGATGAGTGTGTTTTCAGTACACTGAGGTTGTGCTTGGAGGAATCTGCCTCCCGGGGTGCTCCAGAGCTGCCATGGGATGGAGAGGGAGAAGGGGACCAGGGTGCTCCAGCTCCCAATGTCTCCCCACCACTTTCCCCCAATCAGAACAGCTCTACTCTCAGCTGGATCCCGCATGAGGTTTCTGCATACGGCTTGATTAGAAGAAGGATTTCAGTTGTAAAGAAGACTTTAGAAACTACTACTTAGAAGTTAGAGAATCTGACCAACAGGCCGAAAATAAGAGAACCAGATTCCTGTTCCCCTCTGTTCTGAGTCATGTCTCCAGGTCCCAGTCAGGAGTCTTGTCTGCCACTCAGCCGCATGTCCATTTCGTCCCATCATTTCCCTCCCCAAGGAGCATCTTCTAGACTGGGCTCTTCCTGCCTGCTGTCCAGCTTGATGCACCAAGAGCTTGGTTTCCATGGCTGCAGAGTCAGAGGTTATAATTAGAATCAGAATGTGTGTTTCCCCCGTGCCCTCCTCTGCAGAGGGCGGGGCTACCGACAGGTGTGTTCAGGACAGGCTGCCTCGGATGAAGGGGGCTGACGCCTCTGCAGCTTCTGGAACAGGGTGAGGTCCCTCCTCGACCCCAGTCTAGGTTGCCTCTATTTCCTCCCCCTCCTCACAAGTCCTCTGAAAACTGCTCTGTGCTAAATCACCAGTGAGAAACACAAGGAGAAGAAACTCACATGTCCTGGGAGAGAGCTGAGCCCGAATAAAGTGGTGTGAACTCATCCCTACTTGGAAGCACTGATGTTATGTTTGAGATTTTCATGCACTTCCCCCTTCTATCCCCTGATACATCTGTCATTTTTTAAAATAAAAAAATAGTGGATTTTTCCTCCAAATATTCTGATTCAGCCAACACAGTACCTTCAGGTATCCCCTGGAATATTACTGTAAACACCTGGCCCAGCTGGAGAAACACACCTATAACGTGTAATTTTAATCTCTATATTTTATAAAGGATTTTGCCAACAAAGGACTGTCTAGTCAAGGCTATGGTTTTTCCAGTGGTCATGTATAAATGTGAGAGTTGGACTGTGAAGAAAGCTGAGCGCCGAAGAATTGATGCCTTTGAACTGTGGCGTTGGAGAAGACTCTTGAGAGTCCCTTGGACTGCAAGGAGATCCAACCAGTCCATCCTAAAGGAGATCAGTCCTGGGTGTTCATTGGAAGGACTGATGCTAAAGCTGAAACTCCAATACTTTGGCCACCTCATGCGAAGAGTTGACTCATTGGAAAAGACCCTGATGCTGGGAGGGATTAGGGGCAGGAGGAGAAGGGGACAACAGAGGATGAGATGGCTGGATGGCATCACCGACTTGATGGACGTGAGTTTGAGTGAACTCCGGGAGTTGGTGATGGACAGGGAGGCCTGGCATGCTGCAGTTCATGGGGTTGCAAAAAGTTGGACGTGACTGAGCAACTGAACTGAACTGATAAATCCTTTATAGTTCGATGCTATAAAGATTAAAATCTGGAGGGGGCCCTGGTGGCTAATGCAGGGGACACGGATTTAATCCTTGATCCGGGAAGATCCCACATGTCATGGAAAAACTAAGCCCGTGTGCCACAACTACTGAACCTAAGCACAAGAGCCCGTGCTCCGCAAAAAGGAGCCATCACAGTGAGAAGCCCACGCGCCACCACCAGAGTAGCCCGCATGCTGCAGTGAGGATGCAGCACAGCCAAAAATAAATACAAATTTTAAAAAATTAAGTATAAAAAACTCTACGGGTGGGGCACCCAGACCACACCCCACACACACATCCATGGGAGCAAAACTTTATAATAATAGAATTTCAGAACTAGACATAAAAGAGAAGGCATTTTCCTTTACTTATAAGAAGGTAAGGACAGTAACAGAAGTTATCTGGTTTCTCAAGTTCACTCAGTTTTTCCTCCCATATAGCCTCATTCTCAGAAGTATTACTCAAAAAATCTTGGTCTTCAGGCCTTTTGAGAAATTCTCGGAAGAAAAAGCAGCAAGTAGCTAGGCTGCTAGCATCTGTGTTGTTAAGGAGTGATATCCTGGGTTAAGAGAGAGACCTCAAGCTTCATTGTAGTTCAAAGTTAAAACCCTTTTCTACAATATTTTCTAGTATTGGAAGTCCAAATTCTAGTAAATCTGATTATATTAGAAACATTCTCCAAGTTTAGAAGCCCTAGACTATTTCAAGCACATTTCAACTTGCATATTTCCTTGACAAAGTAAAAAAAAAAAAAAGAAAAGAAACAATGAAGAGAGGGAGGGAGGAAAGAAAAAAAAGAAAGAGACCCATAGGGTAGTGCTATGAAATCCTGAATAATAAGGATATTAGATGAGCTCGCAGGGTAAGGGTGACATGTAAATCCCATTATTTCCCCCAATATAGAATTGCAAGCCTTTTGATGTCAACACTGAAGAAATGATATATTCAAAAGCTAAGCCTCTCTCCATTAAATATGTAAAGTACGTTTCCCCAGAGCCATGGACACCAGGATAACCCTAGAAGTTACACCTTTTTCTTTAATCAGTGGAGAATTATCCTAACAGCATTATGTTTGATCATTCTGCACCGCGGCCACTTGTTCTTAAACGGATTGTGGCCCAGCCTGGATTTACAACCTCTGCACCCTCCTGGATTTCAGGGAGCCGGATCCTTAAGCATCCTTCTGGGAGGTCACAGGACACAACAGAAAGGAATGTCACTTAGGGAATCTTTGCAGTCTGGATGTGAGGATGGAGAAAGCATTTGAAGTCATCTTTAATCTGAAAAATATTATAGAAATTCTTTTTATTTTCTCTTAATTGACTTAGATTATATTCTTTCCCAGCTTACCTTCTCCAGTGGTCTGTATATTTTCCTAGAAATACACATTTACTTGTTAAAAATCAGCTGGAGTTGCACTCAATATTCTTACAGCTGTTTTTGCACTCAATTTTTAAAATTATTTACAATAATTAATTATTTGAAACCATCTTTGCACTTAGTATTTTTACACCTGCTTGGTCCAATGCACTCCTGAGAACATGAATATTGAGTAGATTATGTCTGTCTGAAAGACCACTTCATTTAAGGCAGCGTTGCTCCCTCCGTATGGTTTGAGGACCACCGGTGTCCAAACCACCAAAGGTGTCCTTTAAATTTTGATTCCAACTCCTCTTTGGTAATTCTGATCCAGTAGATCAGGGGTCTTGGAAATCTGCTCTCACAAATATCACTCCAGGTGATCTAGGTCCCTGAGAACCAATGTCAGAGATAATAGAATTCAGTGTGCACGCTGCGTATCTCATTTAATCCCACAAATAGTGCTCAAAAATGGGTATTATCATGTCAGCTTTAAGATCATAAAACTGTGGCTAAGAGAATGCATGACTTGTCCAAAGGTATTCTGCTAGAACACACCAGCCCAAGATTCAAACCTGGATATGTTCCCTACAAACAGTTAGCTCTCAAATGCAGAATAAAAGCCAGTGACCATAGTATCGCAAAGCAAGGAAAATTTCACTCTGATAAGGAGGCCCGTGAAGAGTCTGCCAGTTTCATAAAGGAAAGATGAAGCCGATGTTCCAAAACAAGAGCATGAAGGAGTAAGTGTGTAGCTTGAGCAGCTGCAGAGAGACCAGTGTGCCCTGGAGGGAACGTCAGATCTTGTGCATCTTTGAATGCCACAGAAATGAGTCTGAGCTCGGTTTTCCAGCAGAGGTCTGACAGTGAAAGTCCAAATTTGTATTTCTAGACAATCTTTCTGCAAGCATTTTGAGTGATGGATCGCAAATGAGAAGAAGACTCGTAAAGAGGCCCCTCTCACAACCCAGGCTTCAGGAGGCAAATCCCTGAATTTGGACAGAGAAAGTCAATGGTAAAATTTCTCAATAGCAATTAAGTCATTCCTATTGTTTATAATGAAAACAAAAGTACTGATTTTTACATAAGCGCTATATAGCCACGTAAATTATTTCTACTGGAATGAAAGCCCAATTTAACTAAGACAAAGGTAGGAAATTAAAAACTTTACATAGATAACAATAGATTTGAGAAAACCTCATGGGCAGTTATTACAGTGATGTTTCCATGTACGTCACTGCCTAGTCAACACACTATGTAGGAATCCTTTGGAAAAGAAGCTTAAGAAAATGGCTATGCTTATTCCGACTCAAGCTAGTTTCAAACTAAGTTGACCACACATCAATCTCTGGCTTCATTTTGATGTCAAATATTCTAAAATTCCATTCATTTACTCAACACATACAGTTTTTGAAGTGTTCTATAATAGCTATGAGAGATAATACCTGTCCTCACATAGGTCAGAATCAAAAGGAATGTAAGTAGATCCACATCCAGAAGATTCAAGAATAGACAATAATAATATCTATAGTCCCCTAAGGAAATGCTGAAGCTGAAGCTCCAGTACTTTGGCCACCTGATGAAAAGAGCCGACTTATTGGAAAAGACCCTGATGCTCAGAAAGATTAGGGCAAGAGGAGAAGGGACCATTAGGAGATGAGATGCTTAGATAGCATCACTGACTCAATGGAATTGAATTTGAGCAAACTCCAGAAGATAGTAAAGGACAGAGGAGCTTGGCATGCTGTAGTCCATGGTGTCAAAAAGAGTCAGACATGACTCAGCAACTAAACAACCACCACCTAAGGAAAATGTATTGATGTCTCATTAAATGCATATTTTTAAATACATGTTGATATTATTAGGGTGTCTATGGCCTGCTATTCTCCTCTGATCATTTTTGGAAGTGGGGACTACCATGGTGTCAGTATCATTTACCCATTAATTTCTTCTGCTAGAGCCCTCCCTCAGGAGCGGGAATACGGTAAGTGTTATTTTCTCTGCACTTTGCTTAACCCAGCACCATATCCAAACCACCAGCTTTTGGTTGATTTTAATAAGGATAATGATGGGACTTCCCTAGTGGTCCAGTGGTTAAGACTTCACCTTCCAATGCAGGTGGTCCAGGCCCAATCCCTGGTTGGAGAGTGAATAAGATCCTACATGCCTCAAGGCCAAAAAACAACACATAAAATAGAAGCAATATTGAAACAAATTCAATAAAGACTTGGAAAGTGATCCATGTCCAAAAAAAAAAAAAAAAATCTTTAACAAAATTAATGATAATGAGAGACAGAGCTTTGAACCATCGGATCCATTTCAGACAGCCATACCCAGTAATTCCCACCTCTCTCACCTCCACGGTCTACAGAGCAGCTCTTCTGATTTTGTATGTGCCTTCTCCTTGCTCTCCAGGCTTTCTACAACTACCATGTTGTAGAGTTACTTCAGATGCTAGTGACAGGAGGGATGAATTTTCAGCTGGAACAACATCTGGATAAAGAAAAGTTACTTGGGCTGAATACCAGCTACTCTACGATTTTACCTGGAAAGATGCGGTGTAAGCTGGGGCTGCTCTCCCTAAACCAGACCGTCCTGTCAGACATTGAAGTGAGTCAGCTCTTCTTTAAAAAAAAATAATAATAATTTATTTAAATTGGAGAATAATGACTTTACAATATTGTGATGGTTTTTGCCCTACTTTGACATGAATCGGCCACAGGTATACATGTGTTCCCCCCAATTCTGAACCCTCCTCCCACCTCCCACCCATCCTATCCTTCTGGGTTGTCCCAGAGCACTGGCTTTGCGTGCCCTGCTTCATGCAGCAGACTCGCACTGGTCTTTATGTACTTTATATATGGTAATGAACATGTTTAAACACTATTCTTTCAAATCATCCCCCCCTCACCTCTCCCATTGAGTCCAAAATTCTGTTATTTACATCTGTATCTCCTTTGCTGCCCTGCATGTGGGATTGTTGTTACCGTCTTTCCAAATTCTATATATATGTGTTAATTTACAGTGTTGGTCTTTCTCTTTCTGATTTTCTTCACTCTGTATAATAGGTTCCAGGTTCATCCACCTTATTAGAACTGACTCAAATGCATTCATTTTTATAGCTCAGTAATATTCCATTATGTATGTGTACCACAACTTCCTTATCCACTCATCTACCAATAGACATCTAGGTTGCTTCCATGTCCTGACTATTGTAAACAGTGCTGCAGTGATCATTGGGGTACATCTGTCTCTTTCAGTTCTGGTCTCCTCAGAATGTATGCCCAGCAGTGGGATTGCTGGGTCATGTGGCCGTTCTATTCCCAGTTTTTAAGGCATCTCCACACTGTTCTCCAAAGTGGCTGTACAGCTCTTCTTTCTCACAATAGTTTCCCATGTCCTTACCTCCCTGAGTTTTGGAAAGGATCCAACCTGTCTGCGTTCCTAGACAGCTTATACTGTATAAATAATAACAATGATAACAAAAATTAATGTAACATAGTCATAGTTATTTCCAGTTTACAGTCATTTTCACATGTTATATTTATCTTGAGCTATATCAAGCAGTTGATATGATCCTCATCTTCCAGGCAAAAAATAAAGTGCGCTGGAAGCATCAGAGGGGTTCAACAACTTTGTCCTTTGACAAGGATACTAATGATAAGTGTAATGATTAATATTCACTGAGCATTTGCTTAGACCTGTCTGCTTTTTTTTTTTTAAATCACTTAATTTATCCAAGGATTTACAAGGTAGGTATCATTTAATTTCATTGAACAGATCAAGAAGCTGAGGTACTTACCTGAGACCATATTGTCTCCAAGTGGCCAAGCAGGGTCCCTCTAAGGCACTCTGACCAAGGGCCCGCCCACTCTCCCTACACTTTAGCTATTAAAGAAATTGGATCATGTCATCTGAAATCAGGCAGAAGGACTCCGTGTTTGGTCTAAGAATCTTATTGGGCCAGCCAGTGAAAAATGCTTGAGTTTTCTCGATCCTCAGAACTAGCAAACAGTGGAAAGGAAGGAAGGAAAAGATACAGCAAGGAAAAGATAATTCTGGAAAATTCTAGTGAGGCATCTGGCATTTGGGGATCTGAGTCAAGTCCAGCCCTGCAAAGAGGAGTCCACTTGTCAGTGTGACGCCCCTGGGTTTGGTGTTGAGTGGCGTGGCCTTCGGCTCCCCAGTGTCGCTGTCAGAGTCTGGCCTTTATAGGGACATGAGCAGAACCCCTTCTTCACAAACCTCCAGCCTCTGTGCCTGCCGTGTCTCAGCAGGTACCACCAAGAAGGGTGAACCCCATGCCTTGTGCATCTGGTTGCCCAGTACACACAGCATTCCAAAGCTCCCTCCGTGGTCTAGTCCTTCAAATCTCTGTGGTCCTGGGCTCCTCGTCTAAGGTTGACTTGTGAGCAATTCTAAGCCCAGGACGGCTGCCGCTGGCCACATCCTGTTGGTGCCAGAGGTGTCAGTAGATTGGTAAACCCTTTCTTCTCCACTGATGTGTGGGCCTCGCTCTGTTCTTTACCCTGAGGTATCACGGACCTAAACAGACTGTTCATTTTCAAATTCCCAGGATCCATTTGCTGCTGCTTTGGAAAGCTGAGGTCCACTTGTAGCGCCTTGTTGGCAGTAACCTGAGAGCAGGGTCAAAAGAAGACTGCTCTCTGGAGATCACTTAACATCCCAGCTCATGGCATGCCTTGAAAACAGCATTTCCAACCTGGCGCTCATTGTTCCTTGTTAGTCGTTACCAAAACATATCAGTGTTGATAAAAGCGAGCATAACACCTCGCAACACCCCGTGCATCAGAGGCTCTTCAAAGACCAGAGTGAAACAGTTGCTGGTATGAGATGCTCAAGACTAATGGTAAACCTGGTTTCCTGGCCACTTACCACCACAAAGGTACTAGGAGGTGGCTCTCGGGTCTGCCAGGCTTCTACCGGGAGGAAAGGCAGATGACAACTCCAATGCTTGCTGTGGCTTAATTTTAAGTGCCACTGGGCATGTGTTTTTCTCTTTTCTCTCCCCAGCCAAGAAAAACTTTTGGACAAATATTCTGCGGCTCATTAAATAATCTTGGAATCCTGTGCCTCGGCTTATACCGCATGATAGATGAAGAAGAGCACAATCCAGAGCACAAAAGGGAAGTACGCTGGTGCAAAAGGTGCTGGGCCCCCATCCAAGCATAAAGGCCAAAGCTACTTCATTCAGGAATGAAAGGGGTGGCCAGAATTCAAGGCCTCTCATTGCAATGAAGGGTGTGGGGAAGTAGATATGTAGGATCAGTATCAATAATAGGAATGAACCCTGATGATTGGGATCCAGTTAGTACTGGCCATGTGAAGAGAATGGGATCTTTATCCCCAATGAAGTTTGAGATGTACACCCAGATTTTAAGTCTGAGTTATTTTGCAAGTTACCCCTGACCCATGGCTATGCAACTTTTTAAAGCTGAAAGCCACTGTCCACTTTGAAAAATCCACTTGTTCACTGCTGGGCTCACTGGGTAAGTATTTATTGAGTGCCTCTTCTAGCCACTGTGCTTGGTCCATCTAAGTCTTGGGAGCGATATGTAGAGATTTCAGTTTAAAGAAAGATCAATGTGACAGCAGGAGGGAAGACAGAGAAAATGTATGTGGAGGGAGGAGGAGTAAAAAAAGATGGTGCCGTTTGTAGACAGCAGAGCGATGGACTTCCAGGCTGAGAGTCTCATGGTGGGAGTGCGCAGGATTTGGTAGAGAAGGAGAAATTAAAAATACCAGAGTGGAAATGGACTGTTTCAGGAGAAAGGGGAAGGAAGTCAAATCACTCCAAGTGGAATTGTGGTGAATACAAAGAAAGACAATTTCTCGGCTCAAAGGAGAAGAGAAGGGAAAGAAAGGATGCCAAGGTCAACCTGGCTGCAGATGAGGGTTGAGCTTCCGGGAATGTTTACATAACATAACACTAGGATTTCTCAGCAACAGATGGCTAAGCCCCTGCTGAGAGAAGAGAGGGGAAAGTTCACAGGGAGTGGAAACAGAGGTAAAAGGTACAGTAATTGCTGCAAAGGATGGAAGAAGGAGTTTATGGTGGATTCGTAGAAGCAAAACTACAAAAGGACAGGGGAATGGGAAATCCTGATGAAATTCAAGATCAGTGGTCCTCAGAGTAAGGAAACAAGAGAGAGAAAGAGTGATGGGAAGTTGCGGGCAGAGAGTGATTGATTGAAGTGTAAGATTGTAGCTGGCAGGATATGTCAGGAAGTCATAACATCAGTATGTGGCCAGGAAAGTGGTTAGGAGATAAAGATCGCTGGGGAGTGGAAGTCAAAGAAATTGGTCTGCCTGTTGGAGTCATAAATCATGCAGGCACTGCAGGCACGTCAGGTGACGGCGGCCCTGGAGTTGGAGAGAAAACGCATCCCACGTGCCAAAGGCTTAAATAAACATGGAGCTCTGTGGATGACACTGATGAGTCAAGAGGGAGGGTGGTATGGCTGTAGAGCGTTGACCACAAAGATGGCAGAGGAGTATGATGCTCAGGAAATGGCACTGGAAAGCATGAATGATACTGACATCTCCTCCCTCCATCTCTGTCTGTCTATGTCTGGGCTCCATCCGCTTCCCCCCCAACACCTCTGGAAATGCTGTGGACTGCGGTGATTGGGAGAATAGGCAAGCCCAGAGCCTAGAGTTAGAAAAGCCATCAGAAAATGACTAGCCCAAACCGTGGTCCTACCTCACTCCCATTAAAATGATGGGAAGAGCAGGACCCAGAAGGGAGACAGCATGTCCAAGATCAAAGATGGTTGGTTTCAGAGGAAAGGATGAAAATACTAGTCTCCCAGTTACTAGTCCAGGGCCTCTCCTATTGCACCACACCAAAGATTGTTTTTTTTTTTAATTATTAATCAGAAACCAAATAAAGCAAAGCAACACAAATCTTTCCTTTTCTGTCCCCCAGCCAACTGACTTTCTTATTTTGGTCACTCCCTGCACCCACACTGTCCCAGCTGCAGGGGTACAGAATTCAAGTTTGGCTTTTCTTACAGGTTTGTGATTACCCGGCCAGAAAATGAGTTCAGCCTGCTGCCCTCGGATCTCGTGTTCTGCGCCATCCCTTTCAGCACCTCTTGTTACAAAAAGGATAGTAAAGCTTCAGCTCCATATGAGATTATAAATATAATGCCACTGAAAAAAGAGACGGTCCCAGACGTAAGTCCTGACCAAACACCTCTAGTTGCCCAGGCCAGGGAGAGTGTATCACAACTGCCCCATAGGCCAGTCCCTTTGTTGGAGCCCAAACCAATCCCTGCTACTGATTCTAAGCAAGCAATATTGACTCTGGGCAGTAAACATTCATCTCATCACCACTGCACATACCCAGGTGAAACTGTGGAAGAAAATGGAAAAGAAAGCATGGAGGAAACCACAGTGGAAGATGCCTATGCCTTTCACCATTAGACTAGACTTTCACTATTCCCCAGGGGCCCCTGGCTCACTCTTTACACAGCATCTCCAGAGATGGTGACTTTGAACACGGAAGATAAGCATGGAAGTCTGCCATGGTGCGCCAATTGTGCAGTGGCGGTTAGACCAGCAAGCCCACACTGTTTAGGAAGAGACAGAAGTTTGATTTAATCCCACTGGACTTGGTGTGATAAATAAAGAAATAGATGATAAATGCCTCTGTAAGGGAAGTGCATCGCTCTGTATCTCTTAGGCAGGAAACATGATGGTTGGAGCTATGTCAAAGACGTTCTTCAGTACTTGACTGGGTTTCCTCCAGACAGGGGATATGAGTCATCAAGATAAAAGTGAGAAGGACTTAGACATAAGAGACAAGACATAAAGAGCCCCAAATCAAGCATCTTACATTCTTTATCTTCAAACAAGCAACTAGTGAACTAGTATATTATCATCTTCTCTTTTTCCCTCTTACTTTTTGTTTCCTCATCTCTTTCTATAGGAGATGAGAGTGGCCACTTGGAGAGATACTTGTTTGAACTGGAAAGCAATTTGTGTATAATGAAAGCCTAGGCATGGCCTGGCACAAAAATGAATATTAGAGTGTCCTCAAATGGGGTACCTGGGTGAAGTCAGGTAGGTTGAAATATATAACCCTCCGGATCCTCTTATTGAAGAACAAAGGCAGCTCACAAGAGGTAATAAAACATTTCCCCGTGTTCCAAGAGGAACCAGTCCACTTCCTTGTAAACTGCATCATTAGGTCATTTTGCCTGGGTATTACTCTGTTAACAGAGTAAAAGTTCAGCACATTCAGGAAGTATTTACTCCCAATTGGTGAACCTCATGAGCTTCCCAGGCGGCACTGGTGGTAAAGAACCCACCTGCCAATGCAGGTAGACATAAGAGATGTGTGTTCAGTCCCTGGGTTAGGAAGACCCCCAGGAGGAGGGCATAGCAACCCACTCCAGTATCCTTGCCTGGAGAATCCCATGGACAGAGGAGCCTGTCACCCAACTATAGTCTGTAGGGTCGCAAAGAGTCAGACAAGACTGAAGCAACTTAGCACACATGCACGGTGAGCCTGGTAAGAAGTGCCTTCTTGTGTTATAAATACGATACAGGGAAAAAGGAGGAGGAAAGAGAATAATAAACTCTATTTCTCTTAAGTGGTTTTACATAATGTTTATGATATCCTTGACGTTTTTCACAACATCCTTGTCAATTTGGTATCACTACCTCCATTTGACAAAGGAAGAAACCATGTCACAAATAGAGTTCCCAGAAAGGATACCCAGTTAAATTTTAATTTCAGATAAACAACAAACTTTAGCATGAGTGCATCCAAATTACTGAATTTAGCTAGTAAGTGATCGAATCCATATTTAAACCTAGTTAATTCAACCCCAGCACCTATAAACATGTGCCTCTAAGAACACAAGTAGAGGAAATGAAACAAAATATTCATCTATGAGAAAAAATTTGGATTGGGAAAGCTTTCATTGTAGTGAAATTAATATACGTAGGGAAAAAAGAGTGATTGTAATAAAAGTTGTCAGAGACCAAGGATCCTTTTTAAAATTTTTCAAGTTTAGCTAAGTCATCTTCATCTTTCTCTTTTTACAGATTGACTTTCTTTGTTTTTCTGTATACACGGCAAAATATATTTCCTTGCAATTTCAAAGTTACAGCTAGAGTTGAAGGCACATCAGAGATTTAACTGTCCTGTTTCTGTGTATCAGATCTTGATTTCTGAAAGAAAGTATGAAGAGGACTCAGCTTTGGCTTCTCCATCCCAGCTATCAATGGATGAGGAACAGGGTACCAGATCTTGATTTCTGAAAGAAAGTACGAAGAGGACTCAGCTTTGGCTTCTCCATCCCAGCTATCAGTGGATGAGGAACAGGGTACCAGATCTTGATTTCTGAAAGAAAGTACGAAGAGGACTCAGCTTTGGCTTCTCCATCCCAGCTATCAGTGGATGAGGAACAGGGTACCAGATCTTGATTTCTGAAAGAAAGTACGAAGAGGACTCAGCTTTGGCTTCTCCATCCCAGCTATCAGTGGATGAGGAACAGGGTATCTCTGAATGCAGGACTTGTCCTCAGGGAAGGAAGGCTAGTTCATGACCTAGGAAGAGGTACCACCAAATATCTACTGCAAAGACAGTACTATTTCTTTGCCACATTTCCCTGAGCCGTTTTATCCATATAGCAGTTTCAGTAGAAACAAAATATGCCTAGGAAGGGATGGACAAGCCCTGTGCATATTCATATGCACAGACTAATAGTTTTTATATTTATTTTCTAATCTAAACTTAGCCTCTGGACCTTCAGAGTAAAAACGTAGCCCTCAAATGGTCTCACTTTCAATGTAGCAGAGAAATTTGAATGAAAAGTTCTTTACTTGCCAGCATTTTAGAGGAATGGGTACCAAAAATATGGCTAAAGAAATATGGCGGTATATGCAACCATTGCCAGTATGTGAGCGTTTCTGTTGCCAGTCTTGAAAAATAAAGTTCGCAGAGGGCCTCCTAGACTTAGTGCCAAGTGACACCATAACTCTAGAACCAAACCCTTTACCTAGAGATATAATGTACCCTTTACATTTTAATACAAGTCATAACACTAGATCCTTTGGTAATATGGCAGATACTTAATTCATAATGATTATTCAATTCTTATCAATTGAAGGACTGACATGAAGACAAGATAAAATGTACAATGAATTTAACAGTATGTGACTCAGTGGTTTTTATGATTTTTTTTAAAAGACATTGACCTTTCTGAAATTATATGAAAGCTACAGTCTTCCTCCCCAGAGAAAATTAAGAGATGTATGTATTACATAAAAGATATCATATAAATGAGAGGGAGGTCATGGGTCACCCTACAGTTTATCCATCATCTTCCCAGACCCCTGATATAGACCTTCAATAACCAGTGCAGTGATCACCAGAAAGGACATGGGAGTCAGGAGACCAGAGTACTTGTTTCAGATATTTTGAGAAATAGCAAAAATGCCGCCTATCCAATGGATGGTTCACGTAAGCCTAGAGAAACACTGGAGCAGCATTTAAAGGACTAAGAAGGAGGACAACCAGGTTACCCTGAAGAAGCTGGAAGGCGATGTGTGATGATCTCTTTAGGATTTGGTGTTCAAAATGTGGTCCCCAAACCAGCAACATCTACAATACCTGAAGGTGGGCTCCATCCCAGACCTGTTGAATCTGATTCTGATTTTAACAAGATGTGTAAGTGATCCATACATTTAACTTTGAGAAGCAGGGCTTTCAAGGAGTATATATGTGTTTATGTATATATGTGCAACATAGATATATGTGATATATATCTGTAATATAAATTGCACATCCACATAAACACCTACATATACACATATGCATACACACATAAGCACATGCACACGTGGTGACTCCTGGCAAATGAGAAGATCTGGAGGTTTGGATTTTAATAAAAACTATGCCCTGCAACATTTAGCTCTTTGGCGTGTTCACTCCTATTTAAGACCTACAATACATTCCAAACATCTCTAATTAGTTATAAAATCCTTAAGCTGAGTACCTTTCAAACCATAAAGGAGTTAAGGGAGGTTAAAGTTCAGTCAAGTTGGTGAATATTTTCCTGGAGGAATAATAAACAACCTTCAGCTCCAAGGCATGGGTTATTCCTTCCAGGTCAATGAAACAAAGAGCGGAACCTCTCAAAGCCGGCTGTGTGGGTTCCTAGATTGGCATGCTTAAGGATCACGGGCAAGAGAGGAGAGGAGGCGAGAGAGAGGGAGGAAAAGCCCTCACACTAATGAGGTTTGAAAGGATACAGGATGAGTCCAGCCCTGCCTGCTGAGAAGAAAGGAACCTAGCAGCTGATGCTAAGTTCAGACTAAACTAACCGCAGTCCCCTGGGGACGTCAAAAGGTAAACCTGATCGTCCCTGTCATTTACAATCATTATCAGGCAGACTGCTCCTGTAATTTTACTGGGGCGCCAATTAACAGACCCCTGAAGCTCGAGGTGGCGGGGCGGGGGGTGGAGAGCGGGGGAGGGAAATGTCCCAGGCCTCCTCTGGTTTTTGAAAAGGCAAAACCAGGCAGCCTTTTCGCTGCTGTCTTCTGATCATTACCTCTGTCAGGGCGGGGGTGGGGGATGACTTCATACAGGGCAGGGCGGCTCAGCTCAGGTGAGTGGCTAGAGTCGGGCTTTTCTCTCTGCCTTCACTTCCTCTGTTCTCCAGCAACCTCAGGGAGCCTCCAGAGAGCCGAGCAAGCCTTGTTACTTTCTTGCCTGAGATATGAAATGTTGATCAGCTTTCCCTCTTTCTCACCTTAAAGAAAATATCTTTGCCACATTTCATCTTGCAGGAAACCCGGGAAAGGCCAGCAGATGCATCAAGAAGGCAGCGAAGAAGGACCACTGAAATGTATTCCTTGGCCGCCTTCCTTCCTGACGCCAGTCTTTCTCTTGCCTTCCTGACACGGCCAGGCTTTTTCACTAGTCATCTACATCACTGCTTGATTCCCACTGCTCTGATTCACTCCTTAAGCCACCCCAGGCTCTGGTTGCAACTCCCATGATTCTGCTAAAAAGACCATAAGATCATCAGTTCTTTTGAAGTCACTGGGTTGAGGAGAGTATTAAGTACTGTCCAACTTGCAGCCTGAGTGGGATTCAGCACAGCTGATCCTCCCAACCCCTGTCCCATTCGGAAACATTCTCTTCTCTCGAGTTGCGTGATACAACCATCTTTTAATCGTCCATTCACTTTCCTGACTATGCATCCTCAACACTCCCTTCAACTTGCCTTTTATACAACGTGATTAGGTATTAGCATCACTCAAATCTTGACTGCGGACTTCTTTTTTCACTCTCAGGGCTCAGTGAGTGATCCACATAATAAAACTGCAGAGCATCTTACCTAAAAGTTGAGGACAGAGACTACTTACCTGTAGCCATTATTTCTATGCAAGAATGTGGGTCCAGATGTCCAGAATTTTTTTTTTTAATTTTAAGAGAAATTGAGAATTCTGATTTTTACATAAAATATGATGCTGTTAAATATGTTTCTCATAGTCATGAGAGAGTAACTATAGCAGATGAACCCCTACTCCAAGAAAAAATGTTTAAAATTGGTTTAAAAAGATTTTAAAATACCTGTTTGAAGTAATCATAGAGCCAAACAGTCAGTAAGAACTTCAAAGGCTAAGATCCAAGAGAAAAGAAAAGCACTGAGGTGAGTTCACCATTCTCTGATGTTTTTCCCTCAGGGCATTGGCCAAGTGAGACCAAGCAAGAGATCAGGTTGGAATTCAAGGTTAAGGGCATTCAGCAGACACATGGGGGTGGACGGGAAAAAAAATGGAGGTGAGGTTTATCCAGGCAGGTGGAAATTGAAGGGACTAAGTTTTAGAGAAAAGAGAATGGAAACAATGAGTGTGTGCTTGAGGATATTATTTATTACTAATATTTCCAACATAAGAGGCTCAGCAAACAAAAGGAAAGGCCAATGAAGAATCTAAAAAGCCAAGCAGAGCTTCGGCCAGTTTCAAAGTGCTGGTGGGGTGAAGTTGGCATCCAAGGCTGGGTGAGGGCGATGGGCCCAGTGTTCTCAGTTGAGATTCTTGAACGCTTTTCCTTCGGGATTCAACTTCAGACTAGAAGTAGACCAGTCCTCACAAAGCCTGAAATCAGCTTTAATGCCTCCCATTCCTAAACTGTATCAAGGGGACCAACCCCTACTCTAAGTAACTCACTGAGTAAAAAAGTCAATAGATTCTTTCTGCTGGAAGTTAGCATGATTCAGAGTCTCTACACTTTTTTATGTACAGAATCCAACATTCAATAAAAATAACTGGAGTCAGTCTCATATCTGTCTTGTTTGATGCTTTTCTTGAGCAAGATAAATGAGCCTCCAGACAGACCAACAAGCCTTGCTGCCTTCAGGTTTCTGAGACGCAGCATTGTCCACAGTATCTTTTATTTCTTTTTTTGCCTTCAATAAATAAGTAAATAATTACCATTTACTGAAGCTAAGATGCTTCAGTCACGTCTGACTCTTTTGAAACCCTATAGACTGTAGCCTGCCAGGCTCCTCTGTCCATGGGATCCTCCAGCCAAGATTACTGGAGTGGGTCACCATGCCCTCCTTCAGAGGATCTTCCCAACCTGGGGATCGAACCAGAGTCTTCTGTGCAGGCAGATTGCAGGCAGATTCTTTATTGCTGAGCCACCAGGGAAGCCCAGGAATGATATTAGAGAGATTCAAATGGCCTCAAATCAAGAGGAAAGAAACAGATAATGGAGACGACTCACAGATGATCTAGATATACTACGCAAGACAGACTTTAAAGTAACTGTAACAGACACGTTCAAGAAACTGGATGCCACTTCCCACAGGACACCAGTGGCAGAGCTGAGGGATAATGTTGTTCTGACACAGGGAAGGAGGGGTTTCTGCCTGCTTGCTAACCAGGAAGGAGACAGTCTGGGAGGCTGGTGCAACAATGATCCCAAAGGAGGGAGGCTTAAGAGGGAGGGGATATATACACAGTCATGACTTATTCTGTACGACGGAAACCATCACAACATTGTAAAACAATTATTCTATCATTTAAAAAAAAATTTTTTTAAAGGTTGCTGGGGTGCTTTGGGGCCTGGAGCAGCAGGACAAAGTGGAGCAGTACCACAGAAGACAGGTCCGGAGAAAGGCTTGTGTGAACTGAGGATGCTATCCAGTCGTAGTTGGACGGCGAGCCATGCGGGGAACCACATGGGCTGGAACCAGCTTCAAAATGCACTGAATAAAGTCACAGACATCGCGAGGGCCCTGGCCAAGATCGGCAAGGACTAGAGAGGGAGGGATCATCCACACCATCGGTCGACAGCATCAAGGAAGTGAAGGACGGGGCCTTCCCTAGTGGTCCATCAGTTAAAGAACCCTCCTTCCAGGGCAGGGGACACGGCTTTGAGCCTTGATTGGGAAATTAAGATCCCATGTGCTGTGAAGCAACTACTGAGCCCCCATGCTCTAGAGCCCATGCTCCAACACAAGAGAAGCCATCGCAATGCAGAAGTGCTTGTGCCATACCAGAGAAGCCCTGCGTGCTGCAGTGAGATGCAGCACAGCCGAACAAAAAAGTACGGATGGAGGATGCAATCGTGCAGCACAGACAGCTCACTACAGCTGTGGAGAACCTCAAGAATATCTTCTTGGGGCCCCAGATTGTGAGGGAGTCCCTGGACTTCATTAAGCAAGGGGTGCTCCTGCAGGCCCCCTGGAACCTGAGGGACCTGAAACAGGGGTGCCCCTGGGATGAGCTGATGCATAAGCACTACCACGTGGACATGACCCTCATCCATAGCTCCTTCAGGAGAAAACAGGGGATCTCAGTTGAGCTGGCCAAGCAGCTGTGGATGATGCTACAGAAGTCCCTGGCCACCGTCCCTGTGACCCCATTTTGCTGGTCTCTGTTGTCTGGATCTGGCAAGGAAAGAAAAATTGGTGCATATTTAACCATAAAAAAAAAATGCAAACTAGCTTTGTTCTTCCTAGAAGGTCCAAGAATTGGAAGGAGGAAATGTTTCCAAAGAGCCGACTCATTGGCAAAGACCCTGATGCTGAGAAAGATTGAAGGCAGGAGGAGAAGGGGGTGACAGAGGAGATGGTTGGATGGCATCACCAGCTCAATGAACATGAATTTAAGCAAATTCTGGGAGATAGTGAAGAACACGGGAGCCTGGTGTGCTGCATTCCACAGGGTCACAAAGAGTCAGACATAACTGAACAACAACCATGTTTGTGCTCTTGGACAGAATCAAGGCTGCTAGAATTGAGGGCACAGAGGCAGACCGCAGGTTATCCAACAAGGAGTGGTCCATCTCCCACCTGGAAGTCATATGGAAGCATGTCCTGGATGACCTCATTGCTACCAAAAACCCCACGATTGAGTGCTTTCCTCCCCATTATGAGATTTTCAGAAACCTCCTCAACCACCAAGCTCTGAGAACCTGGATACAAATCTCGTGGGAAGATCTAGAAGCAAAAGAAATGATGAGCCTGTTTGACGTGGGTCTTGAACACCAACACAAGCACAGAGATGGTGGGGAACATGGAGCTGGTCCCAGAAATGGACGTCAGTGCCTAGAGGTTATACTTCCTTCAGATGTGGTGTCTGAACTGCTTCGTATGTCCATGTCAGCTCCTTCTTCAAACACCGTTGTCTGGCTGCAGAAATCACTAGATGCAGACACTAAGGATGGCATGAAAGAGACTGAGCCCAGAGCTGACCCACGTGGGAACACTCCCTGCCATCATCTTCTAGATTTTCCAACAGATTCTTTAAGTTGTTACCCAGATAAGTGAAGATTTTAAGATAAAGGAACTAGTTAGTGTTTTCAGTAAATGAATTCTTTCTTTTTAAAAAAATGTTGCATTTGGTAAAAGTCACACAATATAAAACGTACAATTTTAACCATATTTAACTGTACAGTTCAGGAGACTAAAGTACATTCGTATTGTTGTGCAGCTCTCACCGTCATCCATTTCCTGAATCTTCCACCTTCCTGAACTGAGACTCTGTCCCCATTAAACACTGACTCCCCACCCCACCGCCCCAGGCCCTGGCATCTACCAATGTACTTTCTGACTCTATGAATTTGACTCTTATAGAGATGAAACTCAGTTGTAGATAGAACATCTGAAATACTGGCAACACCCACGCTGTTACGGGTTATGTTATGTTCAGGATATGACAGCAATTGTCACAACTGCCAGACATTTATGGAACTCCTGGTCAGTTTAAAGAGAAAGTATTTTTAAAATGAAATGGAGGCTATTCTCTCAAATCATCCCACCCTCACCTTCTCCCACAGAGTCCAAAAGTCTGTTCTTTACATCTGTGCCTCTTTTGCTGCCATGAATATATTCCCATCTTTCTAGCATTGAAAAATGCATATTACCATGTGTAAAATAGAAGACCAGTCCAACTTTGATGCATGAAGCAGGACACTCATAGCCATTGCAATGGGACAACCCAGAGGGATGGGATGGGGATGGAGGTGAGAGGGGGGTTCAGGATGGGGGGGGCCCCATGTGCATCCGTGGCTGACTGATGTCGATGTATGGCAAAAACCACAGTATTGTAATCATCCTCTAATTAAAATAAATTAACTTAAAAAAATGAAATGGAAGAGTGAACCAAATATGGATGGGGTTTTAGATACCATTGTTGCAAGGAGGCTGCAGCAGTTACCTGGAGGAGGTCTTCTGGGATCTGGAGCAACATCTAGATGAGCCAATGGCAAAGAAGTGGCTGTTAGGCTCAAAACTGTAGCCATTGTCTGTGTTACTATGGAAGCATATTTCAATGATGTTGCCAAAATTCAAAATCATATAGAAAGAGGGTGACAGCAAGTGGGGGTGGGGTCCCTATCGGCCACCACGCAGAAGCACGTCTCATCCTGGAGCGCCAGGTAGCACAAGACCGTCAGGGAGGCGGAACAGCTCCACTTCTTGTTCCGGAAGTCTCCAGATTTGGTAAAGATGCAGGTGGGCAGAGTATCACTACTGCCACCCTTGCAGAAGTCATCAAATTAGCAAACCCTCTGTGCTCTGCCTGGAGGTTTCAACTTTGATCAGCAAATACCCAGACACCAAGGATGACTGCATTGGCCCACTGCTGGCCACCCAAGGGGGCACCTACCAGGACATGAAGTCAACCATCAGTGAGGCTCTGGAGCAGGGCCTGATGGCAGGAAATCCAAGCTATGTGCCCATCTTCAAGGGAATCATAACTCTCAGTCTGAACGTGGTGTGACTTCTCAAGTAGCCTGACGGTTTCCAGCTTTGTGTAGCTCATTCTGCATGCACCACCCCCACCCTCAAAAATGTGCTAAAGCGAGAGATTCTGGTGATTCTCAGTGGGTGTTTCAGGCCCTCGTGTTTGTTTGCTGTGGGGTCTAGCTGATGTCTGCAAGATGTCAGAACACACAGCTTTTTGAAGAACAAGTGCCCTACTGCCTGTGGTTCCTTTAGCTCTCTCATTTCTGTGTAAATATCCTTTGAGAGGCAGGACTCTGCTGGAAAATGCCTTATGGTTGAACGTTTATCACAGTGGAAAAGACATGTGGAGAAGGAAGAGGCTCTGTCTTCCTTCCCTGGGGGTCTCCACCCTGCTGCTTAATAAAAGAGTTGAAACTTCTCCACAGACCTGAAAACAAACTGGAGAAATTTACCAGAGAATTATAATCTATCAAAAAACTATTTTAAAAGTACAAGAAATAAAATTATAAATGTCAGAGGTGGGTTAACAGCTGTTTGAGTGGAGAGGAAGGTAAAATTAGTGAATTGGAAGACAGGTTAGTAGGGGGAAAAAAAGTACAGAGTAAATCCTGGAAAAGAAAAACATGCATGAACGTGTTTAGGAGACATATGAGACATGGAAATAAGGTGCAAAAATGTACTTAAAGTCCAAGAAAAATAGGAGAGAGAGAAAGCGTGAGCATGTGGGACAGAGAAAAATATTTGAGGAAATACTGAAAATTAGCCTAAACTGAAGACATCAACACATGCATTTAAGTCTCTGTGAACCCCAACCATGACTAATGAAAAAAATTCCTAAACACATCATAGTAAAAAATCTTCGAATTAAACCTGGAAAATCCCATGGATGGAGGAGTCTGGAAGGCTACAGTCCATGGGGTCGCTGAGGGTAGAGCACAATGGAGCAACTTCACTTTCACTTTTCACTTTCATGCACTGGAGAAGGAAATGGCAATCCACTCCAATGTTCTTGCCTGGAGAATCCCAGGGATGGGGGAGCCTGGTGGGCTGCCATCTATGGGGTTGCACAGAGTCGGACAGGACTGAAGTGACTTAGCAGCAGCAGAAGAAGATTTTAAAGGCATCTGAAGTTTTTTTTTTTTTTTTAAAGACACATTATACCCAAAAAAGTTACAACAGGATTGAAGGTCGACTTTTCTACAGAAACAATGAAGCAGGGAAATAGCACATTTAAAGTTCTAAAAATAAGAAAGCTGACCTATCATTTTATGCCCAGAATGATAATTTATAGATAAATGCCAAATATAAAAATTACCAGACAGACAGAAAGTAAAAGATTTTATCACCTTCAAACTAATATTTTAAAAGAAATGCTAAAAGGAATTATTTAGACAAAAAGAAAAGATTCATAAATGGAAATGCAGTAAAGAATGAAGAGCAGAAAAAGGAAATATATAGATAAATACAAGTTAACATTGTTTTTTTTAAACAATCAGTTCAGTTCAGTTCAGTCACTCAGTCGTGTCTGACTCTTTGGGACCCCATAACCACAGCACGCCAGGCCTCCCTGTCCATCACCAACTCCCGGAGTCCACCCAAACCCATGTCCATTGAGTTGGTGATGCCATCCAACCATCTCATCCTCTATCGTCCCCTTCTCCTCCTGCCCTCAGTCTTTCCCATCATCAGGGTCTTTTCCAATGAGTCAGCTCTTCACATCAGGTGGCCAAAGTACTGGAGTTTTAGCTTCAACATCAGTACTTCCAATGAATACCCAGGATTGATCTCCTTTAGGATGGACTGGTTGGATCTCCTTGCATAGTAATATCATTTTGTGGAATTTAAAATAAACATGGGAGAGAGATAAATGGAATTTAAGATAACTAACATTTGTGTCTTGCTGGAAATTGATAGAAGACAGTGGTGAAAATACTACTTTTTAGTAACTTTATTAAGTGAGAGACACACATCATAATCTCTTGGATAAACACTAAGAGAATGATACAAGGAATGCATAATGAACGCGGAGAGAGCAAAACGAAAAAAAGTTTGATTAATCAAAAAGAGGAGAAGCATGTAAAAAAAATTTAAGGCCAGTAACAATCAACTAATAAAATAGTGGCCGCACCAATTTACATTCTTTCGTGGTTTCAAACAAATTTCAGAATTGTTTGCTCAATTTCTGTGGGAAATGCCCTTTGAATTCTAACAGGGAACAAATATAGTCCAACAAAGAGAAGTCCAGGATAAGATGGCTTCACTATTGAATTCTACCAAACATTTAAAATGTACGTAAGGCCACCCCTTCTCAGTCACTTCCAAAGAGAGGCAGCTAGCGATGCCTCAAAGCACGTTTTCTCTGCAGGGTGTATTTATTCTGCAGTGAGAGCGCCTCCCCAGAACACCCATCGACCCTAATGACAGAAGCAAAAGTCCTAGCTGATTTTGGCTGGAAAGCAAATGAACTCTGGCCAAAAGCAGTGCTGTGCAGGGCCCGAGTGAAAGTGTGACCTGGGGGCAGGGTCGATGGATGCCAATCAACTATTCTTGAATTCCCAAACTATCTGACATTTGAGGAGTTACATTTTGAAGGAGTTAGGTAAGAAAAAAGCCCTCTTGGTGTGTACACTGGCATCCTTATAAAGGGCTTCGCTGGCAGAGATCGTGGCTCAGTGGCTTCTGTTATCAGATTGAATGCTGTCTGTAGGGAGGGAACATATACAGTTTATTCCATAACATTGTTTATTTGCTTCTGGAGTTCTTATATAATTCCTCTTTCTATGCCCTTTCTTTTACCTTTCTTAAAATGTGACTTAAGGTAATCTATTACAGAAGCAAGGAAATTATATTTCCTGTTTCTACTCCCTGCATCTCCTCTGGGACCTGCCAGGTTGTCGGTCTCTCCATGGTAACTGAGTAGGGCTGGTATTAGACCAGACTAGTGCCTTTGCATCCAGGAGAGGACCTGGATCTCCTGAGTCCCCCTGTATCTGGCTGCCTTCTACCCTAGCAGGGACTGCTCCATTGTTTTGAACAGGAAAGGTCACCTAACAGTTGAACAATTCTTCTGAATGGTCAGTTGATTTTACACAGGGATTTTTTTCCTGTGTTTGGTATTTGGATCTGCTGTCACTAGAGAGGCTACACATGAGGACATCAGCTGATTCAGTTGATTTTTCCAAAATTTTAACAGGGACAGAAGGTGGTGGGGGTTGGGCATAGGGGAGGAGGGCTCAGGAGGTGAAGCAAGGGATGGGGAGGGATAGGGAGAGGCAGATGAGGCTTCACTCACTTGCCTGCTGCTCACCTCCTGCTGTGTGGCTGGGCTCCCAATAGGCCATGGACCCAGTCTCCCGGGGTTGGGGACCCCTGACTTAAGGCAATGACTATTTACCAACCATCATGGAAGTTTGGGGGGGGTTGATTTTTAGATCACGCTACGTACATGCAGGATCTTAGTTCCCCAACCAGAGATCAAACTTGTGGTCCCTTACACAGGAAGCTCAAAATCTTAACTACTGGACCATCAGGGAAGCTCCTTAAGGGAACTATTTTAATGATATATCAACCAGCATTGCCATACAAATGCTCATACGGCTGTTACCCTTCCTATTACTAGAGCCCAGGGACAGGGCCTCCCTCTGCCCAGAATCCAGACAATTTGAGGATAATGTCAAACAGGGGAATTCTGAAATAGCTGGAAAAAGCCTCACTCCTTAAATGAAATCTAGTCACCTGAGCAGTCACACGAGAGGCAATCAATAAACTTTTCAGAATGAGTTAATAGCCGGAGATGGATGTTTTTGCTTCATCATTTACCTACTAGAGGCATCCGGCCACATTGTCATCAGTTTGTGCTGCTTCACAGGTCGGAAACTCTTAGATTCGCGGGCTGGTACACAAAGAACTTCAGTACCTAGGGAGTGGCTGCAGAACAGGAAAGGAGGGGGCTGGGAGGGCTGGGAGTTGAGGGGGGAGTGGAGATTTGATTCTGAAGAGAAAAATCCTTACTGGGTCAAGGCCGCTTTTGCATAATTCTATTATCACCAGGAAGAAGAGAAATAATCATATTAGGTGAGTGCTGCACCGCTCGACGTGGCTTGTCTTACCTTACTTTTGAAGTCAGACAGGTTTAATTGCTTTGTGTGAGTGAGTTGTTCAGAAGGCACCCAATCAATAAGGCAGGTGCTGCCAGAGCAAAGCGGGGGAAGTTTTTGATGTTGACAATGACATACAATCTTGTGCAGAAAGGAGTAATCCATTCGGTCACAGCTATGGGGGGGAAAAAAGTTATCTGTGTGTTGTTCTGGGGAGCAGAGGCAATGTCACCCGGGAGGGTGGGCTCCAGGCAGGCTGGCCACAGGGCAGCAGTGTGAGGGCGACTCAGCCCAAGAGCAAGGGCTGTGCTTTCTGTAGCCTCCTGGTCTTCTGTGCATAGTGGGCCTCCACAGCTGCACAGGAGGTTGTCAGCATCCACTCCACTGCATCTTCTGCTTACAGAGCCCAAGCATCTCGTCAATTTGTGTTTCAGTTTCTGCCCATCATTGCCTCTCTGTGAAGTCCAGTGCAGTCCCCAGCAAGGCTCTACTCATCCACTGCTCAGTTGACTCCAGCTGAAGCTTGCCAGAAAGTTCCCCTACAATGGACCAGAGGTGGTCAGGGAATTCATTGTTTTTTTTTTTAGCCTAGATCCCACTGTAGAAATACTCAGTATGAGGAAAGAGAACAAAAGTTGTGATTGTCAATTGCAAATGTCTTCCAAACTCAGGTGACGGTTGCTTGAAACTGGCCCTAGTGGTAGTTTTTGTACTACAGAACCCAGTACACTCTACAAATGAGGGGTTTGTTTATTTTGTGAGAGTTAGTTGTTAAGCACCTACCAGCACAATACTGGGTGAGGGCAGAGGGCAGAAATAGGAGCCTAGAATTGACATCCTTAATTAACCCTCTATTCTCCCCTTCCTAGCAGCTGCTCAGATGGCTCAGTTGAATCTCTCCTCTATACCTTGACGAGCACCACAGGTCATAGCTCACTGCAGAATATTTCACGTGTGCTTTTGTCTTCAATCAGATTTGTATTTTGGAAAGGTGACCCTGGCCACAGTGTGTTGGATAGACTGAAAGGGTATAAAATCAGAGATCTTATCAAAGGCAAAGACATCAGATAGTAATATAATTGCTTTTATCCAAATAGAAGATGAGACCTGAATTAAGGCAAGATAAGTGGGAAGAGAGGACAGACCTAACAGATGCTCAAGAAATAGAATTGGCAGGATTTATTGATTGATGGGGTGTCAGGGTGAGAAAGGATAAGAGTAGATGATAACATCCAAGTTTTTTATAATTCTGCCATTCCTCAACACAGAAGGAATAGCAGACTTTGGTGGGAAATTAATGACTTTGGAGCAAGCTGAGAAGCCTAAGAAGCAGATAGATGGAACCAGCTCTCAGAGGAGAAGAGTTAACTTGAATACATTTTGAAAGGAAGAACACGGTGGTAAGTGACAGCAGGTGATAAGAAGGTATCACCCGGAGATGCTGTGAAATGCGAAGAGTCCAAGGAAAAAGCAGTCATAGAAAACAATATGAAAAGGCACTTGAAGAGAATTAAGACTCCACAGATGACAGGAGAAGGCTGGTCAGTGAAGCAGTAGAGATCTAGGAAGAAGCAAAGTGAGACAAGTCATAGAATTGAACAGCCAGTTAGATAAAATACCAGGCCATCACAATATTGTAAAGTAATAATTCTCCAATTTAATTAATTAAAAAATAAAATATCAGGCCCGTGATCAGAAAAGATGAACTCAAACATAGACTGCAGACGTTTGAAGAACAAGTGAGCAGAAAGTAGAAATAACAGAAAAAAAAACGCAAAGAAGGAATTCTAGGCTTGGAAGTTAAGGAGAGTCATTCCCAATTAGACTGTGGACAACACACATGGAAAAAACTACTTGCTGTTCCAAACCTGAGCACTAAGTAGCTAGTACAACGCAGGGTCAAGGGAGGACTTTATTTCTAAGATGGACCCCAGGCTCGGTCATAATCGAATGCTATGCAGAAGGAACCAATGGGGACAAAGTTGGCAACTTGGGAGGGAGAAAGAGAGCAGAGATGCAGTAAGGTCAGATCAGTAGGTCTGATCTGATGTAATAATAATAGTAATAGAAATAAAAGTAATGCACTTGAATCTTCCCCAAACCACCCCCCACCCTCAGACAATGGAAAATTGTCTTCCACAAAATGGGTCCCTGGTGCAAAAAAAGTTGGGGACTGCTGGCAGAGTCAGTCAAGAGGGAATGGCCTTAATGCAAGAAACGACATCTCTTTCTGCAAGGCCAGAAATATGGATATGAGAATACATGCAAAAATAAATAGCTTCTGGATGCTGGAAACTGAGGGAGCTTATGCCTCATTTTCTCTTAAAGTTCAAAAAAGTTAAGGAGAGTGGCAGATTTTTGAAATAAGCATCACGAGGAAGGGGGCATAACACTCTACTCTAAGGATACATTATAGTTTAATGCCCTAATGCACAGACATAATTTTATTGTTCTGTGTTTTTTATATGTATCAGGCCCCCTTTAGCATGAGTATTGTCATAGATATAATAGCACATCTTACCCAGAATTACTATTATTCATTTGTCTACCCGCCTTTCTATCTAGAAATAAACTTCAGTTCAGTTTAGTTCAGTCACTCAGTCATGTCCGACTCTTTGCGATCCCATGAATCGCACCACACCAGGCCTCCCTGTCCATCACCAACTCCCAGAGTTCATTCCAACTCATGTGCATCGAGTCGGTGATGCCATCCAGCCATCTCATCCTTTGTCGTCCCCTTCTCCTCCTGCCCCCAGTCCCTCCCAGCATCAGGGTCTTTTCCAATGAGTCAACTCTTCGCATCAGGTGGCCAAAGTATTGGAGTTTCAGCTTTAGCATCAGTCCTTCTAATGAACATCCAGGACTGGTCTCCTTTAGGATGGACTGGTTGGATCTCCTTGCAGTCCAAGGCACTCTCAAGAGTCTTCTCCAACACCACAGTTCAAAAGCATCAATTCTTCGGCTCTCAGCTTTCTTTACAGTCCAACTCTCACATCCATACATGACCACTGGAAAAACCACAGCCTGACTAGACGGACCTTTGTTGGCAAAGTAATGTCTCTGCTTTTTAATATGCTATCTAGGTTGGTCATAAGTTTCCTTTCAAGGAGTAAGCATCTTTTAATTTCATGGCTGCAATCACCATCTGCAGTGATTTTGGAGCCCAAAAAAATAAAGTCTGACACTGTTTCCACTGTTTCCCCATCTATTTGCCATGAAGTGATGGGACCAGATGCCGTGATCTTCATTTTCTGAATGTTGAGCTTTAAAGCCAACTTTTTCACTCTCCTCTTTCACTTTCGTCAAGAAGCTTTTTAGTTCCTCTTCACTTTCTGCCATAAGGGTGATGTCATCTGCATATCTGAGGTTATTGATGTTTCTCCCGGCAGTCTTGATTCCAGCTTGTGCTTCTTCCAGCCCAGCATTTCTCATGATGTACTCTGCATATAAGTTAAATAAGTAGGGTGACAATATACAGCCTTGATGTACTCCTTTTCCTATTTGGAACTAGTCTGTTGTTCCATGTCCAGTTCTAACTGTTGCTTCCTGACCTGCATACAGGTTTCTCTAGAGGCAGGTCAGGAGGTCTGGTATTCCCATCTCTTTCAGAATTGTCCACAGTTTATTGTGATCCACACAGTCAAAGGCTTCGGCATAGTCAATAAAGCAGAAATAGATGTTTTTCTGGAACTCTCTTGCTTTTTTGATGATCCAACAGATGTTGGCAATTTGATCTCTAGTTCCTCTGCCTTTCCTAAAACCAGCTTGAACATCTGGAAGTTCATAGTTCACATATTGCTGAAACCTGGCTTGAAGAATTTTGAGCTTCACTTTACTAGCATGTGAAATGAGTGCAACTGTATGATAGTTTGAGCATTCTTTGTCATTGCCTTTCTTTGGGATTGGAATGAAAACTGACCTTTTCCACTGCTGAGTTTTCCAATTTGCTGGCATATTGAGTGAAGCACTGTCACAGCATCATCTTTCAGGATTTGAAATAGATCAACTGGAATTCCATCACCTCCACTAGCTTTGTTCATAGTGATGCTTTCTAAGGCCCACTTGACTTCACATTCCAGGATGTCTGGCTCTCGGTGAGTGATCACACCATTGTGATTATCTTGGTCATGAAGCTCTTTTTTGTACAATTCTTCTGTGTATTCTTGCCACCTCTTCTTAATATCTTCTGCTTCTGTTAGGTCTATACCATTTTTGTCCTTTATCGAGCCCATCTTTGCATGAAATGTTCCCTTGGTATCTCTAATTTTCTCAAAGAGATCTCTAGTCTTTCCCATTCTGTTGTGAAATGAACTTAGAATTTAAAAAAAGCCTTCTAGCGCAGCAGATTGCCTGATGTATACTGGGTGATTAACAAATATTTGATGAATGATTGAGTAAATGAGTCAATGTTGAATTAGTCCAGCCTTCCCAACTCAACTATAGACTGCATCGTGTCTTAAAGTTGGTAAGCTTCCTCAAAATGAACTGGGCATTTCTAAACCAAATTGTTGTTGTAAAAGATCAAGAAATGCATTCTCAGAGAGAAGCTTCAAAGGAGGGAGGAATGGAATACAAAAGCGGCCCCAGCTAGGGACCTCCCTGGTGGTCCGGTGGCTAAGACTCCACACTCACAGTGCAAGGGAACTGGGTTCGATTCCTGGTTGGGGAACTAGATCCTGCATGCTGCAGCTAAGACCTGGTGTGGTTAAATAAAAAATATGCTTTTAAAAGAAACAGCTTTTTTCTGTCTGACATCTTAGAGAGGCGACAGCAGTAGCAGCTGCTCTCCCAACTTCACTCTGCCACCCGAGGAGCACAAGAAGAAAGATTCCAGAAAGTCAGCCAAGCAAGACAAAGATCCAGTGAACAAACCTCAGGGCAAGCCTAAACAGAAGTGTTCCAGAAGCAAAGTTGGAAACGAGCTCAATAACCTAGTCTTCTTTGACAAAGCAACATATGACACCCTGGAAAGTAGCTCCCAACTATAAGCTTGTAACTCCAGCTGTCGTCTCTGAGAGACCGAGAAACCCTAGTTCCCTGGCCAGGGCAGCCCTTCAGGAACTCCTTAGTAAAGGACTTAGTACACCGCTTTCAAAGCACAGAGCTCAAGTAATTTATTCCAGAAACTCTAAGGGTGGAGATGCCCCAGCTGTCGGTACAGATGCAGGAACCCAGTCCACCAACTGCATTTGGCAAAATAAAACTATATGAAATCAGAACAAACAAACGGCTCAACCTGTAGCAGAAAATACAACGATGTTCCCCCTCCCAACTGTTCAGTTACGGATTTTTTTTTTTTCAAGTTTTAGGGAACATACCCTGTGAGCATCCAGAAGCCTTGGGGTTTCTGTTTCTTAGTGGAATCAGCAGGTGACATGCCAGGGTTATCAGCATCCCTCACCCAACCTGTTGGCTGGCTTCTTGAACCGTCTTCCCCACAATCTATAGAGACTGAGGCCCAGAGGAGGTAACCAGTTAGTGTCAGATGTGTCCCTGCGTCGTGGGTTTCCCAGTTCGAGGCCTGGGCTCCCTATTGCCAGCTGTCTGTGCTGACAGAGAGAAAAATCCCTCAGGCAGGTTGTGAGAGGTGGTCTCTCTCTGCCCTGATCTGAGTGTCCCACAGCAAATGCTAGTGACAGGGAAACGTCTTAATACAGCATGTTGTTTAGCATAATTGATGTGCAGATGCGGCGGCGGGAGAAACAAGCCCAGTTAATTGGTCTCTCAACCTACATTAGCTTTTGCATCTCAGCCAATTAGGCAGGGGCCAGAGGGCCCTGTGCGTGGCCATTAGATCCTGCCATGCGGGGGCTGGAAAGGTACTGGCAGTCAGGTTCAGATGACTCTGATGCGCGCTGTGTGCAGATGCACTGAGGCCAAGCCATCTGTCCATGTAAGAGCAGGAGACCTTAAACAACCAGCCCGGAGGTGAAAAACAAGGAAGGGGATATTCAGGAGAGGAAAATCTGGGCTCTCGCACGGGCTGGAGGCACCTTCGAAGCGTCTGGATTTGAAGGGTATAAACCTAATACTACTCCTACAGCCATCTTCCTAATGAACCCAGAGTCCAGCTCTGTTCTCTGAGCCTCAGGGTATTTGGAAATGCCCAGGACATAAAGGAAGGGCATGTTCCAAGGAGACACTATAAGATCGCTGCTCAAAGTGAGGTCCTCAGATCAGCATCAAGACCACCATCTGGTTGGAGGGTCAGGAAGGCAGATCCCAGGCGCACTCCTGACCAGCTGAATCAGAATCTGCATTTTAATTTTTTATTTATTTATTTGGCTGCATTGGGTCTTAGATGTGGCACTCCAGGTCTTTGTTAGATCACGTGGGATCTTCACTGCAGTGCATGGACTTTCCAATGGTGTGCGGGCTTATCAGTTGCTCCATGGCAAGTGGGATCCCCAACTGGCGATCAAATTCACATCCCCTGCATTGCAAGGTGGATTCTTAACCACTGGGTCACCAGGGAAGTCCCAGAACCTGCAGTTTACCAAGATTCCTAGGCGTTTCCTGTGCCTGTGAAAGTCTGAGAAGCAGCACTCCAGGCCAAGGGGCAGCAAATACATTTTATTGGAACTCAGCATGTCCATTTGCTGATCTCTTAATTCGGTGGCCTTCTTGCTGCAGTCATGGGGCTGAGAAGTTATGATGGACATCTTGTGTCCTGCATGCCTGAAATAAAGAGTTGGCTCTTTACGAAGAGTTGGGCTACCCCTGTTCTGGGCAGAAAAGCTGCCACCAATTCATGTGGCCAACATTCCTGTTAGTCCTCAGAGGGCAGGTGAGTGGCAGATGTTAAATTTACTGTATAAACATTGTCACGGGCATTAGGGACAGTGGAGAAAATGTCAGATGATCTTCAATTCAGGTGCTGAGGCATTTGTAAGATTACATAGATACCAGCAAAAGTTGGCCAACACTGAACTTTCTGCTACTTTGAGTCAGGTGGTTTGAAGGATCCTTTCTCTCCCTCATATACAGAGTATAAAGAAAAAATGAAAATCTTGCACTCTCAATCAAGCAGTCATTTAATTTATATTTCTCTGTTGCATCCTTGAAAGCATGTTCATTGTGACTGAGAAAGATTCCCTTTTTTCTAAATATACTAAGAGGTTACATTGATTTTATGTCAATTTGGGGAGGTAATTTTATACAGGATGAATTTTGAAAAGAGACTACATTCTCCCCCAGTTGAATTTCACCAGGGTGAAATATGAAAACAGGTGTGACTGTTCTGCTTTATATATGGCAAAAGGCTTGTTGAAAATATGCATTCCTTGGTGCACAGCATAAAGAGCTTATGCAAAGTCTCCACGAAGACTGCAGTGGCTCATGGTAAGGAAGAGGCCTGCTCAAGCAACATTTCTGAAATTGCTGAGACAGTTTGATAAAAAGATCCTGTCCTGGAGCTTTTAGACTTGTGCTTGCAAGCATATTTTTTAAAAAAGCACCTCCCTGGTTTTGGAAACCTTTGGAGTTTTCCAAGCTAGTGCTTCCCAAGTCAGTCTCTGTCCTTCTATCTCTCTGTCTCTGTCTCTGTCTCTCTCTCTCTCTCTCTCTCTCTCTCTCTCTCTCTTTCACACACACACACACACACACACACACACGTACCATCAACAAAAGCCGGGCTGCAAAGACTCCAGACGCACGCATCAATCATAATTGTACTAGTGCCAGCAGTCATGTAACTGCTTAAAGACCTCAACAGCCTTCTGGCACTTAAAGGGGGAAAAAAAATCATCTAATTAATCACAGGTGAAACAGCTTGGACTGTCTCCAAAAGACCCTGAATTTACTGCCAAGCTTTGATGCTAATTTTCTTTCTAAGTAACCCCCTGAAGAAATTTACGATTAGGTAATTAAAGTAATGAATAAAGAGATACTTAGGTAGAGGGGAAAGAGGAGAGGGAAAAGTCCATATTTCCATCCTGTAATAAACACATCTGGGCATGCACCATTTGAAGACCCCAACTTAAAGGTCCCCAAGTGGCTTTCTCTTGGAGAATATTTTAAAAATCAATATTTGAAAGACTAAAATGAAGCATACCAGTGAAGTTGGAGCAGGTCACTTGGTAGAGTCTGTAAGAGAAAAAAGGAAATCTGCCTTCTACCAGATATTTGCTCTTGATTCTTTTTTTTTTAGGGCCATAGCTCGTGTCCTATTGGGAGGTCAATGCCGGTTTCTCCCTGTGAGCTGATTGGCTAGCATCACAGATTGGAGGTTAGCCAATTCCCCCATCTCCCTGCTGTGATAGATCCTAGTTTTCTGAGTTTAATTGGCTGGAAGGAAATTGCTCTCATCTCTGGTCAGGAAGCGTTCAGGGGAAGGCCTTGAATTTTCTCATCCCGGCCCTGATCCTTCCCTCTGTCTCTGACGCTCAATACTGGAACATTCCAGGAATGGGAGCTTTAGTTAATTGGCTGCTTTGGGTTTCAGAGTTAAACAGTAATACCCCTCATTTAAAGGAATTAGAGTTTCTGCTAGCCTCCAAAGTGCCTAGAGCTTCAATCCTCCCTGGAAGATCTTGTTAGCAAGTCTTGTTCATCTTAGAAAATATACTGTGATAAGCATAATGCTTTTTAAAAAATAATTCAGAATCGCGACTTTTTGAATGGAAAGTTCTTTGCTCTGATTTATATCTTATACCTTCAAGATAGTTTATATGGTTTTTTTTGCAGGTCAGATCAGAACAGGTCTTTTTCAGTTCCTTACTGAGTCCAGCAGAGGGTGGTTACTATTTTCGGACTGTTACTTACTTGCATCACAGTGTTATATTAACAAGGTATTCAGAAACAGAAAAACAAATACTATATGTGAACGCATATATGTGGGCTTCCCTGGCGGCTCAGTCAGTAAAGAATCTGCTTGTAATGCTGGAGATGTGGATTCAATCCCTGGGTCAGGAAGATCCCCTGGAGAAGGAAACAGCAACCCACTCTAGTTCTTGCCTGAAGAATCATATGGACAGAGCTGCCGGGTGGGCTACAGTCCATGGGGTCACAGAGATTTGGACATGACTTAGCGACTAACCCACCACATGTGGAATCTGGAAAACTTGGTATAGACGATCTTCGTTACAAAGCATAAATAGAGACACAGACACACAGAACAAAGATATGGGTAGCAAGGGAGGAAGGAGCAGATGGAATAAATTGGGAGACTGGGATTGACATATACGCACTGTTGACACCGTATATAAAATAGGTAACTAATGGGAACTTACAATATAGCATGGGAAACTCAGTGCTCTGTGGTGACCTAAATGGGAAGGAAATCCAAAAGAGGGTGTGTATGTATGGCTGATTCACTTTGCTGTACAGTAAAAACTAACACAACATTGTAAAGCAACTATACTCCAGTAAAAATTTTTAAAAGAGAAGATACGTATAATGGCTACCCACTCCAGTATTCCTGCCTGGGAAATCCCATGGACCAGAGGAGCCAGACAGACTATAGTCCATGGGGTCGTAAGAGTGGGACATGACTTAGTGACTAAACCAGTAGTAGTTTGTGGGCTTCTCTGTGGCTCAGTTGGTAAAGAATCCGCTTGCAGTGTGGGGAGACTGGGGTTTGATCCCTGGGTTGGAAAGATACCCACTCCAGTATTCTTTCTTGCCTGGAGAATCCCCGTGGACAGAGGAGCCTCGCAGGCTGCTGTCCATGGGGTCGTAAGAGTAGGACGCAACTGAGCGACTAAGCACAGCACACAGATCGTACTGACTCAAAGATATACCCTGGAAATTTACTTTTAATTTTTCACTAAGTTAGTGTTTGACTTCATGTGTCTACTTTTGTTCACTCCTGCAGGCGGAGGGGTGAAAATAATAGTCAGAATTTTGATGTAGGAGGTTAGATTTCATCCTCTTGAGTTCATTTCAGAGCTGAGGGGAATGAGGCTCAGAGAGGTGAAATGATTTAGCAAAGATGCATAGGTACCAAGAAGGTAATTAAGATTATAGACTCCGAAGCAAGATACATCTGTACTGGTAAACTGCTCTGCTACTTACCAGCTGCAGACCTTAAGACACAACTTGCCTTCTGACAGTTTTCCCCTGATTTACAAAATGAACACAATGATGTTCTTGAGTTGGAGTAAAGGTTAAATACGCTAATATAGGTAAGATAATTAGCACCATGCAAACACTAGAAAATAGCTTTTATGAGTTTTATTTATTGATTTTTAATTATCACGCAGTTCGTTGTAGTTTTATTTTTATGGAGTGGATTCTTTTCCATTATTCACAATTCCTTACTGCCTTCCAAGGGAAGTAAGCTCACCCCAAGGGTGGCCTTTGGTTGCTTGGGCCAGATGGGAGGAGTCAGTGTTTCTATGTAGAGGAGCTGAACCACAGCTAAACTGCTCTGTGTAATGAAATGTCACCCATTTAAGAGGCCTCTAAGTCAGACCTTCATCTTCTTCCTAGCCAACGCAGAATGATACAAGACTTGAATCTCATTCCTCATTGAGGAGTGAAAGATATTTTTCCCCAGAGAAAGCAGTGTCAGGATGTGTGAATCCCAGAAGAGAGGTGAGGGTGGAATGGGGGTCATTTAGCAATTTTTGTTCCTTCCTGGGTCCTCCTGAATCAGCCAGGGTTGAAGGTCCTTATTTACTCAGCTTTCCATCACCCCCACCTACTCCCTGCTCCTAGAGGCCTGCGGGCTTAGTTCTCCTCTGAGCCTGTACCGAGGGAGTAGGAGAATCCTGCCAAACAGGAATTAAAAATGACAAAACAGCTGATTAGATCTGAGGTGACAAGAATGAGAAATAAAAGCCATTAGAGCCCATTTGCAACGTGCCCTCGGCAAGTCAAGTTTCAAGGTGTTCCTCCGAAGGTTATTAATGGCATGACAGTGTTTCTCATGCAGGCATCTGATACATGAAATCACACCAGTGTACACACGCTGCATTCTAGATGCTAAGAGGGGCCTGCCCTCATTTATTTAGCCTCACAGATTTGAAGAGACACCCTACCTTGGCTGTCAGAGCGAGAGCTGGTGTCAATACCTACTCAGTGCTAGAAAGAACAGATGCCCACAGTAAATAGCTTTCTTCTACAGCCAGCATCGGTCCGCCCATTGGCTAAGCCTGCTCTGCTGCCTGATTCTTGTATGGCCGGTGAGCAAGAATGACTCTTTTGTTTTTATTTTTAATTAATTAATTTTGGGCTCTTCATGGCTGCGTGTGGGCTTTCTCTAGTCACGGCGCTTGGCCTTCTCATTGCAGCAGCTTCTCTTCTTGCAGAGCGCAGGCTCTGGAGCGTGGGCTCAGTAGTTGCCATGCACACGGGCTTAGTTGCCCCGCTGCAGGGGGATCTTCCCGGACCGGGGACCAACCAGTGTTCCTTGCATTAGCAGGTGGATTCTAGACCACTAGACCACCAGGGAAGTCCCTTATATTTTAAAATGTTTTTTTTTTTTTAATCAAAACGTATTAGGACATATGGGAAGTTTATGACCTTCAACTACCAATGTCCATAAATAAAGTTTTATGGGAATATGGTAAGGCTCATTTGTTGCCACATAATCTATGGTTGCTTTTGTGCTATAACAGAGTCTGGGTGGCCCAAACACCTAAATTATTTAATATCTAGACCTTTACAGGAGAAGTTTGCTAATACCTATTCTCTAGGATTTCTTCAAGCAAACAGCCTTCCTTTGTAAAAAGTAGGCACAACTTAGCAGAATACTGTAAGGGTTTTCTGCAGAAGAATATAGCTTGGTTTTAGAGTCATAGCATGAAAATAAATGATTCCATGTTTCCCAAGGACAACCACTGAACCCCAAGAGCAGCAAGTTCCAGGCTTCATGAAAGGTCACTGGAGTTGAGGTCCAGAAGGCCCCCTGTGCCCATCCAAACACATAGGGAAGCAGCAGTTCTAAAAGGCAATGGCAGCATCCTATTCTTTCAGAAATCATCGCAGGGTATTGATCAGATATCTCTCTGCACTTTGACGCCGTCATATTTTACCTTCATCCATAAGAGATGAGTGAGAGCCCAGGAAAGACTTAATGCTCAATATTTTCATATCCTCTGCTGCGCCATCTGGCGTCCCTATCTCATTCCTAGATCCAGACATTTTGCCAAGGTTTCTCCATGATTTCCTTCCCTTCTCGAAAATGGTTGTGTTTCTCAACCTTCACTGATATTTGTGTCCAAGAGATATGTTGTCCTAGGGTCTCAGATTGCTTCCAAAGTCCTTTTCCAATCAGTATTTTTTTTATGCACCATTTATTTTTTATGTGGACCATTTTTAAAGTTTTTATTTAATTTGTTACATTATTGCTTCTATTTTATGTTTTGTTTTTCTTTTTGCATCGAGGCATGTGGGATCTTAGCTCTCCGACCAGGGATCGAAGCCACACTCCTGGCGTTGGAAGGTGAAGCCTTAACCACTGGACCACCAGGGGAGTCCTTCCAATCCTAGTTTTTATAAGTGAGGGCAGTTGCAGTGATCCTGAGATGGAAAACAGAGTGGCTGTTGTTTGGAGGCCAGGACAGAGGGTGCTGGTCCAGGAGACTTGGACACCATGTCCTCCGAGGATCAATCATGAAAGCCTTCACTCAAAGACATGTTCAGAAAAGCTATTAGGTGTCAATGACCATCAGGCTCATCATCTAATAGAACAGATGCACTGCAGAACCCATGGAAAAAGGACAAACCAAGGGCCCCTGAGGAGGGCACAGCCCCTGGGCAACTTAATGGAAAAGGGGCAAATGGAATTGAGTGGAAAAGTGGGGCTGGAGGGTGCTAGTCAGAGAGGGGAATTCATGGTGTTTTTACAATGAAAAAAAAAATCTTTTAGAACCGAGTTATTTAATACCTTCCTGAAATGAATTGGTGGCAGAACAAGTCTTTTGACTTCCTAATTGAATGCTCTTTCATTAAAGCAAAGAGTAGACAAAGGACCTTTAGCCAGTGTCTCAAGAGCTTGAGGGAGGGGATTTTGTCATTCACTTCAGTTCAATTCAGTTGCTCAGTCGTGTCCCACTCTTTGCGACCCCATGAATCGCAGCATGCCAGGCCTCCCTGTCCATCACCAACTCCCAGAGTTCACCCAAACTCATGTCCATCGAGTCAGTGATGCCATCCAGCCATCTCACCCTCTGTCATCCCCTACTCCTCCTGCCCCCAATCCTTCCCAGCACCAGGGTCTTTTCCAATGAGTCAACTCTTCGCATCAGGTGGCCAAAGTATTGGAGTTTCAGCCTCAGCATCAATCCTTCCAATGAACACCCAGGACTGGTCTCCTTTAGGATGGACTGGTTGGATCTCCTTGCTGCCCAAGGGACTCTCAAGAGTCTTCTCCAACACCATAGTTCAAAAGCATCAATTCTTCGGTGCTCAGCTTTCTTTATAGTCCAACTCTCACATCCATACACGACTACTGGAAAAACCATAGCCTTGACTAGATGGACCTTTGTTGGCAAAGTAATATCTCTGCTTTTGAATATGCTGTCTAAGTTGGTCATAACTTTCCTTCCAAGGAGTAAGTGTCTTTTAATTTCATGGCTGCAGTCACCATCTGCAGTGATTTTGGAGCCCAAAAAAATAAAGTCTGACACTGTTTCCACTGTTTCCCCATCTATTTCCCATGAAGTGATGGGACCAGATGCCATGATCTTCGTTTTCTGAACGTCATTATGTTCTTTATTTTTAGCTGTGTTGGGTTTCCATTGCTATTTGAACTTTTCTCTAGTTGTCAAGAGTGGGGGCTATTCTCTAGTTGCGGTGCGGGGGCTTCTTATTGCAGTGGCTTGTCTCGTTGCAGAGCACAGGCTCTAGGGCATGCAGACCAGTAAAGCGACACGTGGGGCTCAGCAGTTGCGGCTCCCAGGCTCTAGAGCACAGGTAAATAGTTGTGGTGGCACTGGAGTAGTTGCTCTGTGGCATGTGGGATCTTCCCAGATCAGAGATCAAACCTGAATCACCTGCATTGGCAGACAGATTCTTTATACCACTGGGCCATCAGGGAAGCTGGCCATTAGGTTTTTAGAACACAGAATGCTTCTCCGGGAGTAGCCATGTTTTTGGTGAGGTAGAAGGAAGACCAGAAGGATTTTGCACCCTGCTGTTTTATCAGAAGAGATACAATAGGCATACTGTCACTCCTGGACTAATGGACTCACAGAAGCTTCAGTGTTTAGAGCCGCTCTGCAGGATAAAGTATCTCTGGTTTACACTGTCGGATATGGGCCAAGAGCCACCCAAGGGAGTCCCGAGCCAGAGGCAGGAGATGGATCCTGGAATGGCTTTTTCATCCCTTTCATTTCCAGAAGTTCTTTCTCCTAGGTCGTCGTGGTGTTTTTCTCCTTTCCGTGGTGCAGAATCTCTTACTGATGGCTTTTAAGGTTTCTTTCCATCTCACTTTTATTATTTTAAAAATACATTGTATGGATACGATGGTACCTGAGTTATAAGCAGGTACCGTCACATCCAACAGGATGGAAATTGTGAAATGCTCAAGTTATGGTCTTGCCAAAGAGCAGATCATAGAGGAAGCTGGCAGAAATGGTGCCTGAAAGCGGGGACCATGACCTAGTACCCAACTCGCAAATAGTGTCATCACCTCTGAGCATCACAGGGAAACAGGACCCCTAAGAAAGAGGCTCCACTTCAAGAAGGGCCCCCTGGACCCCACCTCTGGGGGGTTGCCAGCAGGTAAACCTTTGGAGGCAGGAATTTTACAGGAATGGGTCCCTGCCTTGGGATTTCTGCATAGTCCTGCATGTGCCGTTAATTCCCGTCCTCTGAAAAATGCAAGGACTCTGCATGTCAGTGGGTTATGGCCTGTGCTTCAGGGTAAATCTCCCAGTAATTGAGACCCCTGCCAGCCCTGTCACCTGGTCATCCCGCTAATAGAAGGGCAATTTCACCAGAGACTCAGCAGTAAGCATGTATTTCTGCTCACTGGCTCCCAAATAACCCAAATGAATCTTCCAAAAGGCTCAAGACCACCTCGAGCAGAGAAAATACCCGCAGAGAAATGAAGGCAGGAACGACTGCTCTATGTAGGCATCAATGTCTACTGCTATATAGAGAAGGCAGCTACCCTTTCTCCATCACGTGGCCTGGAATATAAAGGTGTTCTATAGGGTGACTACCCTTCAGGAAAAAGAGAAAACACTAATTGGCAGTATGCAATTGTTGCCATTGAAAGTCTCTTGAACTCGCACCAAACTTGTTTCTGTTGAGACTCAGAGGAGGCAGAGGAAGCTGAGAGTTTCACTCAAGGAGTGTCAGCGGGTTTGAACTCACCCCTCTCCCCGGCTCTCTCCTGCCAGTCACAGGGAGCCTGAAACCCCTCTGACACTCACTGCAAAGACGATGACAGATGCTCCCCCGAAGACTCGCCAGCCGCCAGCTAGTGCATCGTTCTCTCTGTCAACCTGCTCTCGAAAGGTGATCCACAGCCAGCTGCAATTGGCTTCATTTGTTAGTGTTCGCAAGCATGAAGCGGAAGCTTTTTACCCCAAGAAAAGGGAGAATGGGTTCCTGAAATCAGGGACCTATCATCAAGCCTGAGATCTGAATGCGCCACCTCTGGCTGGTGACAGAGACTGGCTTGTCCCTCCTTGAGCACCTGCTTCTTCCCACCTCAAATATCCCACCTCCGTGAAGTGCAGTCACAGAGGTGTGTTTGGGATCCAGAACACAGATGCTTTATTTTCTGGTCCGGTTTTCTTTCCATCGCTACATGCTGCCTCCCTGTGGAGGGAGGGAACACAGGGGCTGTGCCTTTAGAAGCACTTGGACACGTGGCCTCAGGCAGAAGTGGCCTCTCTGTCATCCTTGTCCCCACGCACCTTTCTAACAAGCTGGTAACCTAGTGAGCGAACGGGTTCCTGAGTTCTGTGAGCTGCTCTAACAAATTGTTGAACCCAAGGAGTGGGCATTCTCTGATTTATAGCCAGTCAGTCAGAAGCCCTGGCTTCCCTTGTGGCTCAGCTGGTAAAGAATCCGCCTGCAATGTGGGAGACCTGGGTTCGATCCCTGGGTTGAGAAGATCCCCTGGAGAAGGGAAAGGCTGCCCACTCCAGTATTCTGGCCTGGAGAATTCCATGGACTGTACCGTCCATGGGGTCACAAAGAGTCAGACACGACTGAGCGACTTTGACGTTGATTTTCAGTCAGAAGCCCAGGTACAACCTGAGTTTGCAATTGGCATCAGAAGAAGTGGAGGGTGGTCTTGTGGGACTGAGCTCTTTACCCATGGAATCTCCAGGTAGACGTGGTCAGAACTGAGATGAATTTTAGGATGCCCAGTTGGTGTCTCCAGAATTGCTTGGTAGTGTGTGGAGGGGAGACTTGCTCCCACACATTGGAATTGGATCCAGAACCCAAAATAGCAGCCCTAGCAAACTAATACAGGGAAGTTGAGCCCAAGCTCTTTCAGTCCTAACAATCTAGGTTCATGGTTTATAACGTTAAGGATCACACACCCCTCTGAGAAAATGCTGAAAGCTAGGGACTCTGAAAAAATATGCAAACACACAAAAGTTTGCAAACCATTCATGGCCTCAAGGATCTACCTATGGGTTCTTAGCATCCTATGGCCCCTGGAAGCTTGGACTCGATCTTTCAATAGGCAGGGAAGACAAGTAGAATGAAATCCTTGGGTGGGAATGAGACATTTCTGTAGAAGTCAGCCCTTAGCAAGAGTTAACATCTGGAAAGGATGCCATTCTCACTTTAACTCACATTCCCTGAAATTGACTTCAGTCCCTTGTTGCAAGAAAAACAAATTGATCCTTGGATTTTTTTTTTAATTTCCTAATTGGATTTAAAAAAATTTATTGGCGTATAATTGCTTTAGAGAGTGAAGTAAGTCAGAAAGAGAAAAACAGATATCATATATTAACACATATATGTGGTCTAGAAAAATGGTACAGATGATCCTTGGATTTTTACAAAGTATCTTTGCACAGCAGAAGACCGCCCCGCCCCCCAGAGCATCTTCACTACTTTTCTGGCTTTGCTTGAAAATATGAATAAATGAGCTGAAGCTTAATATGCTATGATTTGCAGGGAAATGTCCCTTTTCTGCCCAGATCTAAAGGATGAAAGCATTTGGCCATGTCACATAAGTGAAGACACGTGGTATGTGATTGGCTGAGGGAGAGAGTGACCGAGGTTCTAGTTCTAAGGACTCAGGGGTGGACTAGAAAACTCTCATGTTTACCCTCAGTCTTCCCACCGGGCTCGCCCACTTCCTGGTCTAGCACTTAGCATCACCCCCCGCCCCAGGGCTTCCGGTTCTCAGCTCTCCTCCACATTCTCCTTCTTGAATCCCCGCCTCCACTTCCCCATCCTGTAAAATCAGCAGGTTGAAAAGATCTCAACGGTCCCTTCCGACTTAAAAAAAAAAAAAAAATTCTATGATTTTATGATTCTCTGAATCCCAGAGCTGCGGTAGCTCTAATTTCAGGCTTGTCTTGAATTCTTGGCTTTGCTTCACAGAGCAGGAGAATAGCTTATGCTGCAAAATGCATCCCAGAGAGGAGCGCCCTAGAGACCAGAGCAGGGCGAATGCAGGCACAGCCTATGCAGAGCGCAGCAGCCTGACCAGGTGGAGGAGGAGGGCGCGGGCCGTGTCTGTGGATTGTAAAAAGCTTTGCTTGGCAGTTTGGTTATGCTGATAATTGCAGGGCAGGGAAGCTGAGAGGGAGATGGTGGTGGAGTTGTGGTTAAGAGCACTCTTCTAGGGGTGTCTCCCTGTCTTGATTCTCTTGGACAATCGGGGGCTGGCAGAGAACCAAGGATAATCCTTCAAGGGAGCAAGTCGGCTTCCTTACCTACCTCATTTTAGGAGATGATCCACGTGTCCTGTGCACAGTGATGTTTTTTGTTTTGATTGTGTGTGTGTGTGTTTACAGCCCTGGCAAGTAGTTGCCCTTGACATGAGATGAAAAGTCATTGATTGACTTACCCTTCCAATTAAGGGAGCATGTGTTCTCAGACAGTTCTATCAGACAGAAGGATAAGTAATGCACAACTTAAAGAACTTCTGTAAGAACTGCATGACATAAAATGGAGGTTGTCGTATGCTAATCCAGTGAAATAAGGCACAGCAGAAGAACTAGCTCTATAGACAAAAGAACTGTTTTATTAATAAGATCTAGGGACTTTCCTGGGGGTCCAGAAGTTGAGAATCTGAGGTTCTTCTCAGGGAGAGCATGTTAGATCCTTGTCTGGGGGACTAAGATCCTGATGCTGTGCTATTCAGCAAAGTAAGACAAACCAACCAACCAACCCCTCCAAAAAATGATCTAGCTTTGCACTTGGCACTTAATGAGACCTGATAGCCAACTCTCTTTAACTCATGCCTTCCCTAACTTTAAGCAGTGTAAAATTGCCATTGTAATAACAATTACAGGGTGAGTTGGGATGGTAATAATAATAATGATAATAGTTTTCTTTCAAAAGCAAAAGGAACCACATTCTCCAAAAACCCGTTTATTCTTAATTCTGAAGACTTTTCTCCTTGATGGTCTTTCCCATGGAGTTTGCTGGGTAAACAAGTTCTGGTCACAATAGTTGCTAATGATATTTTCAAATGTTAATGTTCTGAACCAGACCCCATAGCAGCTTTTTAAATCACTTAGTGAAGAATCACTCACCCTGGGCCACCAAGGAGTGATTTGCCTTCTTTTAATGTTTCCAGTGCACATCAAACCAATGGTGAAGCTAACTGGTGGTCTTTCAGGAGGTTGCCACAAAAACAATTCCAAGTGTAGCAGAGGTGAAAATATTATGTGTCACAGTCATATATAAATACATGTTGCAGAGATACAATGGATAGCTTCAGGTGATGGAATTATGAATGATTTCTGGCCTCTTTTCTTTATGGTTTTCCCCTAGGTTTTCTTCAAAGAGTATATATTTTTCTTTTGAATGCTAAAATACAGAATAAAATTGTCCCTAACGATCATTGAGTTAGTGCAGCATTTTCGCCCAACCATAATCTTTTCTCTCAATTACAATTATGGCTCTTTTTACTAAAAGGCTCCAGTGGCCCTTTAATCCAAAGGAGGGTCTTTCCCTGAGATGTCCATTTCCTTAAATACACCTGGGAGAAGCCAGCCTGAAGTGTGTTAAAAGATAACTGAGGCAAATCAAAAGATGTTAAGAGTTTATTTGAGCAAAAGTCAATTTGAGTCAGGCAGCACCAAACCAGAAGTCGTTAGGAGTGCTCCAGGAACAGGGGCTTAAGGGGAAGATTTTATAAGAAAGTTGCAGAAGCAAAACAAGAAAATTGTTGGATTGGCTATAGCTTAAGCATTTACCTTATTTGGAAGAAACACATTGACTGTTTGTGATTGTCTGTCCTTCAGCTTTGATTTCTTAACCTTGAGGCATTTCAGGCTCAGTTTTGATTAGCTTACTGGGTTTCTAAAGACATGAAAGGCATCTCAGGTTAATGGCCTCTTTGTTTAATTAAACAGGTGGATTAGTTAATGTCCAGAGCCTTGTGGGATGACAATGTGAGTGTCAAGAAATGCCCAGGAGCTTTAGAAGTGTCTTGGAGAATGAGGTGCCAAGGAACATTGAACAAAACCGATGGTCGTTTGTGGTAAGCTTCAAAAATCTTTCTTGGGGTTGATCTCTCCAGAATACTGGAGCAAAGAGATGCAACTGTCTTCAAGGAGTGAGAGGGTGAGTAGTTAAAAAAAAAAAAAAGCATGTGGTACTCTCACTGCTACAGACAATTCCAAGGTCTGGGTGAAGGTCATGAGGAAGCCTGATGTTCTTTGGAAAGAACCCGCAATAATGTAAGGGCAAAGCATGTTCACCTTCCCCATTAAGATAAAAATTAAGACCCCAGAACAAGAAACATGCAAACAAATTGAGAAATACACATCTAATCCAAGACCTTGGCTTCCAATGCCTAATTTCTTAACTTGCCCCTAACAGGCAGGGAGAAACTAAACACCTCACCTCCTGGGTGGCTAAGGGCTTTTTCTTTTATTCTACACTTTCAACTGATTTTCTTTATTCTTTGGGTTAAGAAAAGAGAGAGAAATAGAAAAAGGAAAAGGTCTGTGACCATGTGCAGATCTCCTCTAGGGGGAACAGGGCCCCTGACTGTTAGCAGAGGAGTTGTGTGTATGTCCAATTCTACCTGAAAGCCAGACCTGTTTTCTGCTCCCCTGTGGCAGACACATGAGTGATTTATTGCTTCTAATGTCTCTTAGCTTGTAATAAAGTTTTCAGCAGCTCTTTGTAGCTGCTGCAACCTCTGCCCCTACAAACATTCACATACACACACACACACAGACACACACACACACAGACACACACACACTGACTTCACTTTGTTCTTTTTTCCCATAATGTCAACTCATAAAGCTTTCATCAAGTCAACCAGCTGGAAAAATCCCATTGCTGAAAGAAGCATTCATTCAGGGTGGTAGAGGCGAGCCGTTGGGCAGGAGAAAGGCGTGGTAGACAAGGTGTAGAAGGGAAGAAAGTGGGCGGATGGGAGAAGTGTGTTCTGTGCGGAGAAGTGAGTGTGGGCCTCCCAGGGGCGCGCCCTCTTGATGAAAGATCTCCTTTCCTTCTTATACGTGCCTGCCAACATGCACAGAAGCTGACAGGTCTGTCATTATAGGAATGGAGGGTAGAGTTCATAATACGCAAACTCGAGGATTCTAATACCCCATGATGATGAGAAGGCTTAAGCAAAGCTGATTTTCCCTCCCTGTGTTCCTTCCCACAGTCTAGCATCTCTGTGAGGTGCTTGGTTTCTCCTTCCTTCCTCCTATGTCCCTGCTCTTGCTGGGTTTCTACCTCCAGCTCTGATACAACCTGCCATGGTCATCCCAACCACTGGACCACCCCTCCTCCCCCGCCACCCAGCCCCTTAGAGCCTTCTCAGCCTCCTTATTTAAGGCTAGCCGTTATATGGTCTTTGTCGATTGCCTTCTCTTTTGAGTATAGCTCGTGTTTCCTTATTGAACATGTTTAGTAATTCTAGATTGCATCCTGGACATTGTAAAAGATAATTGTAGGGACTGAAGGTGCTTTTGTATTCCTACTCCTCCAAAGAATGTTGCTATTTTGCATGTGTGCTAACAGTCTGAATTTTCAGGCCTCAATCACCAACCTCTGCTTCTCTGTAACGGACACCAGCTAATATCTCCATTTAGCTCTTTAGACCTACTTAACGCTTGGAATCTGTCCTGTACGTGTGTGGTGCGGACACAAACCAGATATTTGGGATGTTTATGTGCAGAATCTGTGATTCTTGCTCTCTGTATATCTATTTTCTAAGGCACGCCCTCTCACTTTCTGGCTTCTGTGGTCATTCCTGTGGTTCTTCAGTCTGCAAAACTGCACGGGTCTATCAGAATTTCAGTTACTTTACATGAGGCCAAACTAAGGTCTACTCTTAGCCAACAAAACTTAAAAAAAAAAAAAAAATTATCCAATTCACCTTCTGTCAAGTGTAGACCTCCATGCTGGTTCCTGACTTGGGTAGGAAAAACATAAATGTCTTTGGGTAGCCATTTTTTATATTCTGTCCAGAATTAATAATTCTTACCCATGAAATAGTTGGCCCAATAGGAGCTACTCATCCTTCCTAGAAACAGAATCTTGCTACTCCTTTTTTTTTTTTCAGCTAAAGATTTTAAGTTTATATAGTAGATTTACAACTCCTACTCTTTAACAGTAGAAAAAAATGTCCACTGACCCTAATATTGCCACATTTTGAGTTGTTTAGAAAATAATTTTAAAAACTTAAAAAACAAAATTCCATACACTATACTTTTAATAGAGTGTGAGATTTCATTAAAAATTTGTTTTCAACATTTATGGATTTTACTGGGAATACGTTATACTTATGACCCTATAATCTCCATCTGCCTTCAGAGAGAATACAACCAAATCAGAAAAATAAGACTTGGCCATAACAGATAAGCAGCAGCATGCCATGGCACAAATAAATACTGACCAGGTGATGTGATAATAAATACTGAGGAGGAGGAGGCCTTAATGCACTGAGGTCATTCAGGAAGTCTTCCTGGATGGAGTAGAAACTGAGGTAATCTTGAAGGAAAAGGAAAGACTTAAATAAATGAACAAAAAATGAAATAAATTTTCAAGAGGGAAATAAAATCACAGTTTGATTTATGGATAATACGTAAACCAGTTAGGCTAAAATAGAGAATTCAAGTAGAGAAGTGATGACATGTAATGCTGGAGAGTAGAAAACCAGGGCTCCAAAGAAAAGTTCTTTGCATCCCATGTTCTTATGAGCAACAGAACTGAAGTCCATGATACAGGTTACATGGTAAGCTCAGGACAGGATTTAATAAGAGTGCCCTGTGGTTCTCTTTTTGACTGTGTTCTGAAATGACAACTGTAAAATATGGGAAGGACCCGTAACCTTTTGACTGAGGGCAAGCCAGGTCTCTACCTGAAGTGAGTAGACGACTTCCTGAGTGGCAAGTACCTGTAAAAGAGGTGGGTTTAGAAAGGAAACTAGAACTAGTCTTGAACTACCCAGAAAGGAAAATTACCTTACCCTGACTCACTCTCTCAAGTCTCCACTTTTACTGTGTTTCCAGAAGATCAAAGAAAGATGATCCCTCCCACAAAGGATAGGTGGAAATGAGGTAAGGAGATGCTCAGACTGCAAGTTCTGTAAGATCAAAGACACACACATCCACGTGGTTCAACAGCCATGAGCTATACAGTGCCTGGCATCTAGTGACACATAATAAGCATGGGCGTGTGTTACAGATGAATGAGCTGCACCCATATAAGCTAATTGCATCTTACTCTTCATGCTTATTTTCCTCACTAAAAAAAAAATTCCCCCTACCTTATCCCTCCCCCTCTCTCTTTGGTTTGTTAAAAATAACTCAGCCTATCAGTTTAGGGTTAAACGTTAACAGTGAGCAGAAATTAGGGTGAAATCCTCAAGGAGAAGGGAACTCCAAGGTCACAAATTTTGTCAAACTTGGAATCTCTGGGTTTACTGGCATTAAGGAAAATGAAAACTTCCTCAAGGAGTAATTCAAAATGCTCTTCATTTTAAATTTATTTCAACCATGTGAATGTGGTGTCATCATTCATACATTAAATAGGGGGAGAATGAGATCCAGGGAGATTAAGTGCCTCACCCAACACACAGCTAGAGAGTAACATTTGCAACCAGATACCACTCAACTAGATCATTAATTAGAACCAAAGACTCGAACTCACAGGCTTGGTGAGGTGTCATGTCAATGACAGAGTCTAGAAATGAAGGGGTGCTGAGTTGAACAGGCTAGTGATGGAGTCCACAGTGGGGAAGACTGGGGGTTAATGATGAGATTAATAACATCAAAATGCTTCCTCTTCTTGACATAGTCCACAATAAATAGTCAAAGAGTAGAATTTGGTTAACTAGATACAATTTAGACCAAATTTCCTTGAATCGTCTGTTATTAGAGCTTACTATAGGAAAAACAAAGGCTGTAAAGAGACCTTCAGCTGTCACAATAAGAAAATTGCCATGCTTTCCCTCTTAGAAATTCAGCATTTCCTATTATCACTTTTTCCCCTTCTCCAGTATTCCAAATTAAAATTAAATTCAGGCTAAAACACATTTCAGATCACTGAAAACCCAGAATTAATCTCCACTGGATTTATCTCCATAAACAGGACAATGGGCAAGGAGGCTGAGTTTGGTCCCCATTTTTTCTAATTTAATTAACTCATTCAACAAAATTTATCAAAGACTTACTGTATCCCAAGCATTTTTTCCAGGCATGCAGGTCATAAGACTCAATCTTTACCCTCAAGGAGCTCATAGTACAATTACATGATCTAAATTGTGACTTCCTTTCCTTAGACTTGATTAATCTGCAAAACAGAGAGAACAATCCTCATCCTTTGGTGAGAGGCTAAATATTCCCTTAGTTGTCAAAGCAGCCTGTACTGCATTGCAGAATGAAAAGTAACCCATGAGAAAATTATTTTTACCTTTTACACACTGCTTCATTTAACAGTCAATAAGCTAAACCTAAACTCTATGGATAAATTAAGCAATTTTCTGCCAAATGCTCTGAATTCCTGTGAGGCAACTAGCAGCATAATATGAAATCACGTCCTTTTCTTAAGGATCAGGGAAGTGGAAGTACAAGCAAGGGCCTTGTTTCACAGACTTGGTAAGTATGACATTATTTAGGATTAAGCTTGTCCATAAGTAACAGGGACCCAGAAAACAGTAATTTAAGTAAGGTTTATTTCCCTCTCACATAAGAATAGTTGAAAGAAGATAAGTCCAAGACTCAAACAGTAGTTCTAAATTGTCTGGATGAAATTAAGCTCTTTCTACAAAACCCAGGATGTAGTCTTTGTCCACTTGGCTCGAGAGTTGTCATCATTCCAGGCATCACATTGATTTCAAAGTAGCAAGATGGACAAAGAGAATCAGGAAAGCAAACCCCTCTTCCACATGACCTCTCTACTTGCAGTCGCTTGGTCAAAACTTAGATGGTCATGTTTAGCTGCAAGGGAGGCCAGGAAACATTTGTTAGTCAAGGCACAACGTGTCTGGCTAAAAATCAATTTTCCTTTGAGAGAGAAAATTAGGACAAGTATTTATAAGGCAACTAGCAGCATCTCCCACAGGGAGCATCAGACAGACTACCGATGCATATTCATCGTCATCTCCTTTCCTGAGTGTTACCATCTGCTACTGACTAGAACACCAATGCCCAGCCAGTGGTTGTCAAACTTTAGCAGACATCAGAGTCACTTGTTGAAACACAGATTGCTGAGACCCAGCCCTGGAATTTCTTGTTCAGGAGGTTTAAAGTGGGACTGCATAATTTGCATTTCAAGAAGGTCCCAGGTGATAGTGATGCTGCTGGCCTGGAAATCATACCTGAGAATTCTTGCTCTAAGCAAATGGAGGAGAAGGGGATAACAGAGGATGAGATGGTTGGAAGGCATCACTGACTCAATGGACATGAGTTTGAGCAAGCTCCAGGAGATAGTGAAGGACAGGGTAGCCTGGCATGCTGCAGTCCATGAGGTCACAAAAAGTCAGATACAACTTAGAGACTCAACAAAAACAACAAGCAAATGGAAAAATGAGGAGCAAAAGGAAAAAGAGGGAAAGCAATAGATTGTGAGTATTAATGATGGGGTAGGCAACAGAGCATAGAACTGATAAGTAAGAATAGCATCAAACCATTGAGACGGGAAGGCTGTATCAGCACCTCTAACTCTTGTCCCAAGCCTTGGAAGAGTTCTAGTGCTCCAGCACATTTGGGCACATCGTGTAACCTAGATACTGTTGTTCAAGAGATCCTGCTTCTGCCTTGGCCTGCTCAATCTGCCTTTGCAGAATTAGCAAAGGCCACACTTTATAGCTCTAAATTGCTGAAATCTGACGTCTTCCTTACTTCTAACATATTACCAATGGCCCCATTGGAATTGCTGACCTATGACCTGCTGGGATATTTGACTCAAGTTTCTCCTTGGAAGGTAGAAGGATGACAGTAAAATAGCCATAATCAGCTTCCCCTCCCTTATAGTCTCATAAAATCAGTGACCTGGAAGATCCTTCTTTCCTCATCATCTCACCAGAGTCCCCTAATCATGAGCTCCTCCATGTGTGGGGCTGCCAAGGATGCTAAGTCAGAAACTTAGCCCTTGATCAAGAAGGACAGTGACATTCTCCAGCTGGATGGGGCATCTTACTTTATCACTGGGGGTTTGTTATTTTTTTTCTATTTGTTTTGTGAATTTTCTCACCCTAAACATAATTTTACACATGTAAACATAACTTCAATGAGCCCTTACTTTGTATCGATCCATGCTACCTGCATGCTTTTGAACTGTGGTGTTGGAGAAGACTTTCGAGAGTCCCTTGGACTGCAAGGAGATCAAACCAGTCAATCCTGAAGGAAATCAGTCCTGGGTGTTCATTGGAAGGACTGGTGCTGAAGCTGCAGCTCCAATATTTTGGCCACCTGATGTGAAGAACTGACTCATTGGAAAAGACCCTGATGCTGGGAAAGACTGAAGGAAGGAGGAGAAGGGGATGACAGAGGATGAGATGGTTGGATGTCATCACCAACTTGATGGACATGAGGTTGAGCAAGCTCCAGGAGTTGGTGATGGACAGAGAAGACTGGTCCATGGGGTTGCAGAGTTGGACACAACTGAACTTAACTGAACTGACCTGCATACTTTAGTTATCTATGTATATCCTCTCTCCTCCATCCTATGTGAGTGCCTGAAGGATCCAGCATGTTGTTGCTCTTTGGTTGCCCAGTCATGTGCAACTGTTTGGACACCATGGACTGTAGCCTACCAGGCTGCTTTGTCCATGGGATCCTCCAGGCAAGAACACAGGAGTGAGTTGCCATTCCCTTCTCCAGAGGGATCCAGCATAGTGCCTGACATCTAGGCAATATGAAAGTGTTGAAGTGTTGATACCGAGCTGGAGGTTTTTCATACACAGTTTGTCAATAAGGCTTTGAGAGTCTCTGCTGGTTTCTCTGTCAACAGCTCCAGGCCTTACCAGCACCTGTGACCGCTGGCAGATCCTGGTCTCATTCTCTTTACCCCTCCCTCATCTGAAAAAAGACAGCATGAAAACAGTGGGCACACTGCTTTGGGAAGAGTGGTGGGCCCTAATGCAAGTCTTTGGCAGCAACAGAGGTAAAAGGGACAGAATCCGAATTCCTAAAGAGTTTCTGTGCAGGTGGAATGGCAAGTGCCTGAATGCCACCAAGGGGAGCCCAAAGGCAGCCACAATCTCATGGACTGATCCTGACCTATCGGGCGAGTGAATGGTCAATGAGAAGTTGCTTTATAGTGTGGTGTGAGTTTGCATGTGTGTGTGTAGCACATAAAACATAGGATTAGATCTACCAGCTTCATTCCCTCTCTATTTCTGTTCTAAATCATCACCTCCCTTTACAAGGCTGCCATGTCCAAGACCTCTTGGAAATGACTTACTGAAAGATCTTCGAAGGAGGCATAGGAAATCAAGAAAATATTAATCCTCTAACAACTTGCTTCTTCCTCCTTCTTCTCTGTTCCTGTGTTTGGCATTAGAAAGCTAAAGCTCAGCCAGAGAGCCCAAACAAATTAGTTTTTAAAATCATCCATATCTCAGGTGCCGAGCTGTCTGTGGGAAACAAAATTGATCTGTTTTAAAGACTTGATTGGGCTTAGGAAGACAGTTCCCTGAGCTCAGTTTATCTGCCCTAATCAGCTGCAATTTTTTTTCAGTCTCATTTAACTTTTCTTGCCACAGGGATAAAATAGAGAGAACAATAAAAAGGGAGGGGGGTAGGTAGGAGGAATTAAAGCGCTCCTGTGTGAATAGGTAATTTGATTCACTATTTACATTGCTGGTAGAGATATTTAAACAGCTGACCTACTGATGACCCTTCAAATTGAGATTTCAGAGAAAAATTTAAAACCAAATAAACTTTAAAGTAATGAAAACTATTTTGTGGACTCTAAACTAAGCCAGGTGGTCAGACTAGGAAGGGGTTGGGCAGGGGTCATTATTGGGGAGGGATCTATAAAGATCTAGTTTTTCTTTTTGCTGCTTAAAAGTTATTTTTTATAAGCATCAAAAATGTATGGCAACCTATTGTGTGTAATGCCTCGCATTGGGCAACTAAAATATAGCTGGAGAGAAGACAGAGTGTAACACACACAGAAAAATAGTATATCTTTTTATGTTCCAAGTACCAAATGTTATACCCAGTAATAATGTAAAATGTTGAGGATTATGTAAACTGGGAAAGATTACCGGAGGGTGTGATGTTCAAGAAAGATTTCACATAGTGAGAGAGACTCTTTTAGGTTTTTGCTTAATATATAAAACTCAGACAAAACAGAGGTGGTTGTTATTCTAGGAAAAGGAAAAAGCATAAGATTAGCTAAGGAAAGAGAAGGCACTAGAGATTACTGTGTTACTAGCTGCTTAGCAAAGTAACAGCAGAGTGCCACGGAGAATTTTGGGGAAGGATGGCAATGTAGATGAAACTTTACAAAACTCCCATCCTAAACACTACTGAAAAGAACCCAAAAGAAGCAGAAGAGAAAACTACTTTATTATTCTGAATGGAGGGAATGATCTACTTTATATCATTAAGCCCTGAGAAATATGTGTCAGAGACAATCTGATCCAAGCTGAAATGAGTCATCAAAGGTGGACGACCCATCTTCAGTTCCTAAGAGATCTATGAAGTGTCATGGGAAGATTAAGAAATTCTGATGTGGAGCCGAGAAACTTCACAACAGTGTGAGAACCTCTTTGGTATTATTATTGTTCTACAGTTTGTGAGTCACCCACCCGGCAGGCATGGGATTTTATTTTAGCATAATTTTCCCCCTCCTACCATTTCCTTGTGGCTTCTCCTTGGTCTTTGGATGGGGAGTATCTTTCTTTGGTGGGTTCCAGTGTCTTCCTGTCCAAGGTTGTTCAACAGCTACTTGTGAATTTTTTGTCAAGAAATTCTGTATAATAATTTTCTAAAGACTCTGATCCTCAATTTATGAAAATGAAGATTGAGTATGTGAATTCAGTTCAGTTCAGTTCAGTTCAGTCGCTCAGTCAAGCCATAAGCAAAAAAGCGGACAACCTACTTTGGTTGTTCCTTTCCTGACTGAGGTCAGACACACCCTGTAAGTGGGGACAGAAGTTTGCATGGTCGTGCCCCAGTTTTTTCTCTCTAACATGACTTCCTAATGGTGACAGAGGCTGACTGCAGCAACGACAAACTCTTCCTAATGTGAAGAACATGGTTTGAAGCAGAAACAGCCCTGGTGGTGTTGTGTCCATTACTGCAGAGAGACTGAATTTGCACCAAATTCTTTAGCTGCCGATGGCGGTAGCTCCACCACCACTGACTGCGGAACAACTGAACTCATCATTTCAATCCATCATCCAGGCTCCAGAACAAATTTAAAGGGGAGATTAAACTGGTATACAAGTAAACTGAAAACAGAAACAAGAACTCACTTCAGTTGGGGAAGTTGCAAGCCCAGAAAAGGTTGATGGGTGGCAGCCATCACAATATTGTAATTATCCTCCAATTAATATAAATAAGTAAATTTTAAAAAATAATGAATCAGAAAACACACAATACAAGCAAGCAAACACAAATCTCCCAAAGAAGAATATTTGGAATAAGCTAATTGAATGTGTATGAACACAAAGTTGGGCTCAAGTAATTTTGCTAATTATGTTGAAGGAAAAGATTGTAGATATCTAATTCTTCAAGGTCAAGGTATGTAATATAGAAAATGACAAATGAGATATAATTTAGTAATTTAGAGTAGTAATAATACTTTCACTAAAAACGCCATACAAAGAACAAAATCCAGACAGCAAAGTGTAAATGATCTAATTTCTGTATCTTTAGTAGAAAATAATCTGTCAATATTATTTGCTTTCTCAATTTCACTAAGTGATAACTATAAACACATCAAATATTCACAATCGGGAGACACAAAGTGCAATTCACAAAAAACTGACACGCAAGAAACATAAGCATATAGCAAAAGACACACAAGCAAGCACAGACCACAGGCAATAAGAAAATTATCTCAAAACAAAAGTAAATGGTGTATACTATATAATTTTAAACTCTGTATATCAAGCTTCAAATCTCATAAATAAAAATATACTTATTAATACCTTTTACATGTAAATGCTACATTACTTTAAAAAGTTGATCATATAAAACATGAAAAAATTTAAATAAATTTCAAAGATAACTAGACACTTTTTTTTACCACATGCAACAAAACAAGAGATATCAATGAATAACAGAAGCACAAATAATTCACAAACAGAAATATTTTAAACACTAATAAAAACCTCAAGTCAAAGAGAATGTCAAAATCTTACGCATTAAATAACAATAAAAGAAACTTCACATTTGAAATTAGTGAATGTGAACAAAATCGTACTCAGAGGAACATTCATAGCCTTAAATGGCATCATTTCTAAACAAAATGGATATAAATAATATTTAGCTCCAAAAGTTGGAGGTATAAGTAAGAAAATATAAGTAAACATAGGAAATAAATGCTGATGAATTAAACCTAAAGTCAAAACAGATAACCAACAAGGACCTGATGTATAGCACAGGGAACTCTGCTAAATATTCTGTAGTAACTTTTTAAAATAAAGAAAAACTCTAAAAGTCAATGAATTAGGGTTTTGTAAAATCTAGCAGCAAAACAGTTGAACTAACTTATCTATCAAGAAACAAAAAGTAAAACACAAGTTTACAATTACACTACTGAACAAGATAAAGGGTTTATATTTACAGATTGAATGGACGTTGGAAGACTTTTTTAAAAAGCCTTCATTTAATACTACACTAGTAAAATTGAAAAATGGATAAAATACAGCTATAAAATAAATAAATAATGGTACGTAATATACAGCAAAGACAATATAGTCAGTAATGTTATGACTTTGTATGGAAACAGATGGTAATTAGACTTGACATAGTAATCATTTTGTAATGTATAAAAACATTGAGTTACGATGTGATACACCTGAAATGAGCATTGTAAGTCAGTTATATCTCAATAAATTTTTTAAAAGAAATATAAAAATGGATGAAAATTAAAAATTTTATAGAAAAAATGTAAATTATGCAAATTATAAGTAAGAACATTCAAAAAAGTAAGAACATTTAAGTGATGAATAACCACTGGGGGAAAAAAATCAAAATATTGCAAAAACAAAAATAGCACTCCCTCCAAAAAACAGACAGAGTTCAGACAGTTCCCAATGTGATTCATAGGAGCTCAGTAGTTTTTTGAATGAAATACCTAGTTCTGAAAAAACGAGTGTTCTTTCTAATGTTTTCCCGAGGCTGTAGCCCTGGGAAAAGCCTGGACTCATGGCCAGCTAACTCAGAAATAAATTTTAAAACCTTTATTTTTCTAGGCAGCATCAGGAGCCTGGAGAAGGTGGACAGTTAAATAAAACATCAGTTCACACCTATTAAAAGCAGTCGAGGCAAAGTTCTGTGCCAAATTGGCTTGGAGAAATAGTGTGGCAGGTATGCTCTTAATGAAGATCATTTCTCCACCTTCCTTGTTTTAATTTGATTTCCCTGGCAGACTTGTGCTTCCTTGGCTTGGAGGAAATCTACTTAACTACCACCATCTCAACCAGGAGCCAGACAGAGCTGGACTCCTTCACCATTTCTGCAGTTTGCCTTTTGAGGTCCACAGGGATCATTGCACTGCCTCCACCGGAGGCCTGGAGAGAGTCCAGCAGGAAAGGAGAGGCTGGTCCCTCTGCCTGGGACAAGCTCCATGATGTCAGTGGCAGCGGCTTTGCCCACTCTCAGCTAAATTACAAACTCTCTCCTCTTCCCAGATTACTGGCAGCTACACAGAGTCTCTTTGTCAACTGCTCCAAACCACCCAGCAAATTGTCTCTCAGGCTAAGAGCATGGCTAAGACCCAACTGTTAGTTTCAGAGCAGGCTGGGGTGGCATTCTTAGCCAGCCTCTTAGGCTCTCTACAATACAACCACACTTTCCTAACAGATTACATAAAAATTTCATGGCCATTTCATTGTTTTCCAAATAGGTTCAAACTTCTATCAGCCTGCAGAATGTCCCACAAGGCCTAATCAGGACAGACAAGTGTTTGCTGAGCCAGTCTGTATTTGTTTCCTTGTGCTGCCTGAGCAAATCGCCACCAATGTCAAGGCTTAACCCAACACACATTTTTTTTTGGTCTCACATTTCAGGAGGTTCCAAGTCCAAAATAGATCTTATGTGCTAAAATTAAGGTGCCAGCAGAGCTGCGTTCCTTCTGAAGTTTCTGGAATATCCGTTTTCTTACCCTGTCCAGTGCCTAGAGGCCACCTGTGTCCTTTGGCTCGTGGCCTTCCCTCCATCTTTGATGCTGATCATGCCAAGCTCTGTTTCTCTTGTTACATTTTCTCTCCCGAATTTACCCTCTGATCCCACCTCTTAGAAAGACTCTAGTGATTACACTGGGCCCACGCAGATAATCCAGGGTAATCTCACCATCTCAAAATCCTGAACACACCTGCAAAGTCCTTTTAGCCATGTAAGTTGACATATTCATACATTCCTAGGAATAGGATGGGGATGTCTTCCGGGAACACTTTTCGGTCTACTGTGGCATCCTCAAGGGATAGTATACTTCAACCAGGTAAGAGCTGCAACATGGTTGTATGTGATTAAGATTCAGTGAAAGGGACTTCCCTACGGGTTCCATCCCTGGTCCAGGAAGATCCCACATGCTGCAGATCAACTAAGCCCATGTGCCACAACTACTGAGCCTGTGCTGTGGAATCTGAGCTCTGCAACAAGAGCAGCCACCTCAATGAGAAGCCCATGTACCGCAGCTACAGAGTAGCCCCCTCTCGCTGCAACTAGGGAAAGCCCACACGCATCCATGAAGACCCAGTGCAGCCAAAAATAAACATTTTTTAAAAGATCCTGTGAAAGAACAAGAGGCATAACAAATGCTAAGATATCAGAGGAAAGAGAGGACATCTGATTTGAGAGTTGTTAGGTGAGCCATCATGGAGGGAAGGGCAGAGAATTGAACTGGATCATGAAGGATGAGAGGAAACTTTGCTTCCTTGGGCCCCAGAGGGAGCCTTGATGGACAGCAGACAGTGAAGAATATAAAGTGCCAACACGTTCATCACTCTGCTTGTAGAGGCACTTCCAGACACACAAACACCAAATCAACGGCTCTTGAGAGAGAAAGAAATCAGTTTATCTTAGGAGCCACCCCTATCACTTCCACCTACACCCTTCCTCAACTCCCAGAGGAATCAGTCTTCATCCTTCAGAACACCCTGGGAGCAATGGATTCAGGGTTATGACCAAATGGAGCATAACCCTCCTCTTGGAAGAAAGCTCATCAGTTCCTCTATTTAACAGAATGGGCATGTATCCTGACTTGCTCAGCTGGAACTCAGCATCTCTTTCTCACCGAAGCAGTTTTCATAATGAAGGTAAGATGTTGCTGGAAGAGCCACGGATTCTTGATTGGAAATGACTTCAGAGAGCCTCTAATCCAGCCTTCCTCAAAAAGCCAGCTGGTAGCACAAGGTTATACCAAATCCTGTAAAATAGAACACACTTACTATCCTGTGCTTTTTTAATAGTTATTTTTAGTTTAATTCAAAGCTATCTGAACTCTACCATTTATTCAGCAAATATTTATTGAGCCAGACACAGGCTTATTCACAAGTCCAAGAGGACATGGCCAGGGAAATGTGTTGCCTCACTAATAAATGCAGGCAAACTTAACAGGTCCCTTAGCAAGCCAGTCCCAACACCATCTCCCTGATGCGTAATTATACTGCTCCTCCTAATTTCTAATGGAGATTGTCAATGCCCTCTTAGTTCATTAATTTTATATTCCATACAATCTTTCTCCAGATTTGCCTACCAAAGCCTCAGTTCAGTTCAGTCACTCAGTCATTTCCGACTCTTTGCAACCCCATGGACTATAGCATGCCAGGCTTCCTTGTCCATCATCAACTCCCGGAGCTTCCTCAAACTCATGTCCATTGAGTTGGTGATGCCATCCAACCATCTCATCCTCTGTCATCCCCTTCTCCTCCCGCCTTCAATCTTTCCCAGCATCAGGGTCTTTTTCAATGAGTCAGTTCTTCGCATCAGGTGGCCAAAGTATTAGAGCTGCAGCTTCAGCATCAGTCCTTCCAATGAATATTCAGGACTGATTTCCTTCAGGATTGACTGGTTTGATCTCCTTGTTGTCCAAGGGATTCTCAAGAGTCTTCTCCAACACCACAGTTCAAAAGCATCAGTTCTTTGGCACTCAGCTTTCTTTATGGTCCAACTCTCACATCCATACATGACTACTGGAAAAACCATAGCTTTGACTAGACGGACCTTTGTCAGCAAAATAATGTCTCTGTTTTTAATATGCTGTCTAGGTTTGTCATAGCTTTTCTTCCAAGGAGCAAGCGTCTTTTAATTTCATGGCTGCAGTCACCATCTGCAGTGATTTTGGAGCCCAAGAAAATATAATCTGTCAGTGTTTCCATTATTTCCCCATCTATTTTCCCCACTTTCCCCATGAAGTGATGGGACTGGATGCCATGATCTTAATTTTTTGAATGTTGAGTTTTAAGCCAGCTTTTTCACTCTCCTCTTTCACTTTTATCAAGAGGCTCTTTAGTTCGTCTTCACTTTCTGCCATAAGGGAGGTGTCACCTGCATATCTGAGGTTATTGATATTTCTCCCGGCAATCTTGATTCCAGCTTGTGCTTTATCCAGACTGGCATCTCACATGATGTACTCTGCATATAAGTTAAATAACCAAGGTTACCTGCATTCAATCTCCAACCCCAGCTCACATCTTCTCAGTGTTTTGTATCTATTCTCAGAGTTCATCATGTAAATGAACCAGGGACAGTGTATACCCAGACCGCAACCTTCTTCTATCATCAACTAGCACACCTCAAGAACAGGGATGATGCTATGAGGCTAGACACTGTACATGCAGGACAGACAAAGTCAGGCACAGGCTTATGCTTGAATCTTGGGTTCATGGTCTTATGGAGATTCTAGTCCAGTTCAAGAGATAAACTTAAACAAATAATCATGCAAATGAACACATACAGTGATTCCACATTTTCACAAGCATTATGAATAGATCATGCACTCCTAGGGAGGAGAATAGGCAGGTGGCAAGGATTTTTTTCTTTGGAGGATATAAAGGATGGCTCTACAGACAGCTGAGAAATGAGTGTTCAATGGGGAGGCTCAGCCAAAAACTAACTGGGAGGGAGAAAAGCCTTTCTGGTAGAGGAGCATGTGTATGAGGGTCATAGAGCAGAAAAGAGCTGAACAGACCATTGTGACCTCAGAAATGAATCGATCAACCCTGTCATGTTTCCACTTGGGGGAAGTTCAATTATTTTTTAATCAATTTATAACTTTTATTTTATATTGGAATACAGTTAGTTAACAATAGTGTGTTAGTTTCATGCATACAGCAAAGTGATTCAGTTTTACACATACATTCTTTCTCAAATTCTTTTCCCATTTCGGTTGTTACATGATATTGACCAGAGTTCCCTGTGCTGTACAATAGGTCCTTGTTGGTTATCCATTATATTACTAAATGTAGCAGTGTGTATATGTTGATGTCAAACTCCTTAACTATCCCTTTATCCTTCCCTTCCCTCCTGGTAACCATGAGTTTGTTCTCTAAGTCTGTTTCTGTTTTGCAAATAAGGTCACTTGTATCATGTTTTTAGATTATGCATGTAAATGATCTCATAGGATATTTGTCTTTCTCTTTCTGACTTACCACTCAGTGTGACAGTCTCTCTTATATGTTCCTCATCCCCATGTGAAGGATCTTCTCATTGCAGAGTTGCAAATAAACCAACTGACTGTATAAACATATTTCTCACAATTGGCTGGTCCCCAGGTCATCAGTTCCTTTGTGCCAGGGAACTTGCCTTCAGAGGTGAACAGCTCTTACACTTAAGTGCCATCAAGCCTTACCCAGCTCAAGGCTTCACCTTCATTAACATCATTAAATCCTAGACAACATACGTGTCTACTTGCATATCTTGTTTTACAGAACAAATGTCCTGATGGTGGGAATGAATGGGTAACTTTTCAGGATCTCAGTTAGTAAATGACTGTGATTTTGAACCCAGGACTGTTTCCAAAGGTCTCCCTCTTTCCATTACATTGAATGCAGTGGATCCCATCCACACCAAGTTGTCAAGTCCAGATCAGAATCGTTTCTGCTCTCCAGCAATTCTTGTAAGTGCTGGTTCTCTCTTAATATGTGAGCAGTATGTCAGAGAAATGCTTCTAGGCTTCAGTAGACATATGCTGCAAAGGGCTGTCAGGACCACCTGTCCAGGGGAAATTGTTCAAGTTAAGGTGGGGTCTGGCCAGTAAATATCCAAAACAAATCTAACCTCAAAAGTAGAGCTGGAAGTTATCAGGCAGAAGGTCAAGGCCACCAGATGAACAGGCAGGCTCTATTACCATCAAGAAACAGGATCCAGTCAGACTGTCAACACACAGTGATGGATAGGGACCATAGTCCCATGCGCAGTTGGCCCTTGGGGCTAGACACTCCCTAGACCTTCAGTCCAGTAAACAAGATGCTCCCCAAAAGGTCTGCCTTTCAGTGGATCCAAAGAGGGATTTATTATATCCAGCAGCTGGGCAGAGGTGGAGAGGCAATGAATCCAGCTCAGACTAATGTCTGTGTTTGGAATCAAGCATGTTCATCTTGCTTCCTCGTGAATGGGATTCTATTTTCCAATCCAAGTATAGCTGCAGAGATGCAGCAGCAAGGGGCACCTGCTCAGGTATGTGAGACCAGGGCAAACTGAAAGCAGGTTTCAACTGTATCAGCAGGTGGCATTCTGAAATGTTTGAGAAATTCTCAAGTTCCCTTGAAAGATAAAGACCATTTCACATGAGTTCTTTTCCTCTTCATCCTCTAAATCTGAGGAGTAGCTATCCATCCTGCCAAGGCTCTTTGCTGGTGCTTTAGAACTTTCTGTGATGATGAATGGTTTCCATATTTGTGCTGATAAATATAGTAGCCACTAATCACCTGTGGCTGTTGAATACTTGAAATGTGACTAGTGCGACTAAGGAAATGAATTTTTAATTTTATTACATTTTAATTAATTTAAATGTAGATGCAAATAGCCACATATGGTGAGTGGCCACTATTGCACACTACAGTTCTAGATATTCCAGCTGTGTAAGAACAGCAGTCATGATTTATTCATCCTCTGTTCCCAGGGTTACCACAGCGCTTGTGACATATTTCACACTAGATATTTCTTACTGGACTGAATGAAGAGAGGAAAGAAAAAATAATTAAATGATCCTACTGGGCTAACATGGAAAGGAGACAACAATTTTTTGCTTGAATTTTGTCTCTACCACTTACCTGTGGTATAAATTCTGGTGAGCTATTATTTACAAATGACATAATTGCTAATGTATCCAATGCTTAATGTGTGAAGTCTCTTATGAGCATGAGTTTGCTTGGCGTCTTCAACAAGCCCCTTTCTCAGTTCAGGAAACTGGGACTAATGCAAGGTTAAATCAGGGATTTGGGATTGAAGGTCATAACCCACTGTTTTTGTTGGTTAGTCGCTAAGTTGTGTCCGACTTTTGTGACCCCATGGACTGTAGCTCACCAGGCTCCTCTCTCTATGGGATTTCCCAGGCAAGAATACTGGAGTGGGTTGCTATTCCCTTCTCCAGGGGATATTCCTGACCTAGGGATCTAATTCATGTCTCCTATATTGCAGGCAGATTCTTTACCAGTGAGCCACCAGGAAGCCCTCATGACCCATTACTTGCTATAAAATCAATTAAGTTGATTCCAAATGTGTACAACAAAAATTACATTTGATACATATATGTATAGATGCATATATTTATATGTATTACATATATTAATATATGTATATATGTGTCTATATATACATACATATATATAGAGAGAGTATGTATGTATAATCGAAAGTGTCTGAAAGCCACTAGACTAGGTAACTTTGTCAAGCCAGATAAATAAATAAATGTTTTTAAAATGTCTGAGAGTGAAAGTGTTAGTTGCTCAGTTGTGTCTGACTCTTTGTGACCCCATGGACTGTAGCCTGCCAGACTCCTCTGTCCACGGAATTCTCCAGCCAAGAATACTGAAATGAGTTGTTATGCCCTTCTCCAGGGGATCTTCTTGACCCAGGGATCCTCCCGCATTGCAGGCAGATTCTTTACCATCTGAGCCACCAGGGATGTAATTTCAAAAATGCTTTCTCAATATACATTTTCACATGATTACATTAAATAGGAAGAAGAATCCTGTTGCTAAAGCTGAGGTTCAAACCGAGTAATATTTACCTAGGATCTCAAGCATGTTAAGAATAAGGCGATGTCTGCAGACTCTAAACCCAATGACTTACTGAGGAGAAGGTGGATTCAGAGGCAAAAGCCCTCCCAAAGCCAAGGTTGAGATCAGTCTACATAAAACAAGCCCAAATTCTTGTCTGCTTCCTAGAAAAAAGGCACACAGTAGCTGAGATGTTTCAAGCTTCCCCAAGTATTCTCACAATTTTTATCTCATTTGAGCCTTGCAAAGTCCCTGGGAGGTAAACAAAACCGATGCTGTTAACCCCATTTTAGACGTGTCACCTGAAGCCCAGAAGTAAAGTAACTTTCCTGGGTATGTAACTTATTAGTGAGAGAGTTAAGATTAGCATCCAGGCCTCCTTATTCTAGGTCTAAATGATTGTTGCTGGATTGTGCTTCTCAATTCCTGATCTTAGGGAATTTCTCGCATAAATTAAACCCAGCCAGGGTTTAATTTTTCTAGGACTCGATAGTTCTGCATGAACTAGACATCTACCTCATGTTTCTTCTAATGCCTTCATGTTCAGGGGAAATCAATGGTTTTAAGGTAAATGGAAATGATCCATGATAAATGAGTTGCTTCTTTTCTTAATCTTTTTTGATGTTCTTCTTCTTCTGCTGCTGCTGCTGCTGCTTCAGTCTTGTCTGACTCTGTGCGACCCCATAGACGGCAGCCCACCAGGCTCCCCCGTCCCTGGGATTCTCAAGACAAGAACACTGGAGTGGGTTGCCATTTCCTTCTCCAATGCATGAAAGTGAAAAGTGAAAGGGAAGTCACTCAGTCATGTCCAACTCCTCACGACCCCATGGACTGCAGCCTTCCAGGCTCCTCTGCCCATGGGATTTTCCAGGCAAGAGTACTGGAGTGGGGTGCCATTGCCTCCTCCATGTTCCTCAGCCATGTCCAGAGAACATCTCAGTTTAGTGCTGCAGGGTTTGATGCTGCATGGATGGTGTTGGTATGGGAAGTTGCCCAAGTTTAGGTGGGGGCAAGGATAGGATGAGTCAGGAAGGAGAGATACAGTATATCACAGACCCTTGGCTAAGAGACCAGACCACAGGCTTATTTTCCATCCTGGAAACCTACAGCTGACTGACAAGAAAAAAAGGAAAAAACTGAGAGCGAGAGTGGCCACCACTCTCAGGCCCACATGTGCTCTATTGCCCTTGGGATTTGACAAGATGGAAGATCATTCTTCGGACAGAAGATCATACATCACTTTAGTGATGCAGCTCAAGAAGGAACAGACATGGGGCTTCCCTGGCAGTCCAGTGGTTAAGACTCTACCTTCCACTGCAGGGGGCATGGGTTCAATCAATCCCTGGTCAGGGAAGTAAGCTTCCACATTCCACTCAATGTGCCCAAGAATAAAAAAATACAGATTCTCACTCAGACCTATGCAATCAGAATCACTTGGACCTTAAATTCCCTGTAAACAGAAAAAAAAATAAATTGAACATCCAAAAAAAAAAAAGGAATACACATTTCATGATACATCGAAGTGACCATAAGGTTGATCCTTCTAACTTCTCTCCCCAGAGAAACACCACAGAAAAGGTGGTTATGCATCTTACCTAAACACCAAAGTATTTATTAAAACCCATCACTTTTCCCCACACTTTTTGGGATGGATAGTGGAAAGGGAACCAGTATTGTATTTAAACAGATTAAGTCCTGGTTCTAATACTTAGCTGCATGTCTTTAAGGAAGTTACTTTATCTCTCTGAGCTCCACTTTTCTCTCTATAAGTAGGGCCAGTGTTTACCCTATGTAGTTTCAGAACAAAATAAGTCATGTATATAATTCATGTAATATATACACTCAATCCACATTAGATCCCCTTTTGAAAGGATTGTTGGCTTCAGTATCTCCTGGGACCTGGTATCTGAGATGACCAGCTTTCAAGGAGGAATACAGAACTTGCCCTGCACTGCTTTTTTAATTAAGTTTTGGCCACGCTGGGTCTTCTTACTGCAAAAGTGCTTTCTCTAGTTGCGGCGAGTGAGGGCTACTCTTTAGTTGCCGCGTGCGGGCTTCTCACTGCAGAGGCTTCTCTTGAAGAGAGTGCTTGGGCTTCAGTGGTTGCGGCACATGGGCTCTAGAGCACAGGCTCAGTAGTTGTGATAGGCAGGCTTGGTTGCCCCGCGGCACAGATCTTACTTCCCGGACCAGGGATCAAACCTGCGTCCCCTGCATTGGCAAGTGAATATTTAATCACTGGACCACCAGGGAAGTCCCCTACCCTGCTCTTCTTAATCAGCAGCAATGACTGATGAACTTTCCAACCTCCCTCTCTCCAGGGAAATCTACATGGAAATCTGATCTATTTCCCTCCTGAATCAGATCTCATGCAATGTATTTTCTTAGCGCCAAAAAAACCTCAAAGATTTAAAACTGGATTCTCTGTCCTTTCATGTGATGCCTTCATTAAGTTTTACATTTACGAAGACCCCGCTAACCATTGAGAGCTGTTTTCTTTCATTACCAGGGGTGGCCGCAGGGCACTGAAAACCTCCCGTGAACAGGCACTGTCAGCAAACCGAGGGCAGACCAGGCGAGAGAACTCAGAGCCCAGAATTCACGCTGCGGCTGCCCCTGGCCTCTCTTTCCAAGCTTCCTTGCTGCCCAGGGAACAGGCAAAGGCCTCATGACCTCAGCTCTTCTGGCGCAGAGAGAAACAACAAAATCCACCAGCTTTTGCCTCCTGTCTCTTTCCATTTTGTTAGGCCAGTGGAAAGCAGAACCAGCAAAAAACCAATTTTTCTAATTTTAATGTCCATTGTAATAAACTCAATTAAGTTTCACTAGCAAACCGTTTTCTGTTTGTTCATTGGAGAATTCAGCTGTAGTCTTCAAAGCCTGCCTTAGGGAGATGCGTGGTTTTGGAATAAATTACAGCCCTTCACTACGCAGATGAGACCGGCTGACTTCTGAAGACCGGAAGTGACGCACACGTGACTCACTGAATACAATATGGACTTAATACAAGGGGATGTGCCTTCTGAGGCATCGGGAGCATTGATACCATCTCTTAGACACGGGCCCCATTACCTTTGCAAAAACATGCAGTTGAGACTGAAGTGTTAGTTCAACAATGAGATGAACAAACTTTATTTAGTTGGAGCTAAATGTGGATGAGGTGACCCTCATCAGCTGAGTATCAGGTGAAGGCAGCCAAACTGAACCCCAAGAAGGGGTTTGTCTCCAAGGGGTCCCTTGGTTCCTTTCCAGGACCTCCCCATCCAAGACTCTTCTCGAACTGACCACCATGGGTGGGAGTCCTGGTTATGTCTGGGTCAGAATGAGAGCAGAAACACAGTCACTGCTCCCAAGACTTAATCATTTCCAGGTTAGAAGATACAAGGGAGTTACGAGGAATCTGAAGACAAACCACAAAGCCATGAGCTTGCTAAATATTTTAAACCTAAGAAAGAAGAGTAGGAGCATATTGGCTGGTAGAACTTGACCGTTCCCTGAAAGTGAATTTCAGGGCAATCTTCTAGGTTAGAGACTTTCAAAGGTGTCAACTGAAACAGAGATGCTGATAACTCCTTAATACAATGGGCAAACTGTGGTTAGATGCCTGCCTGTTTCTCCACTCTTGTTATGCTTCCAGTTCTATTTCAAAACCCACTAGGATGACACTGGAGCCTATTATACAGAGTGAAGTAAGTCAGAAAGAAAAAAACACCAATACAGTGTATTAATGCATATATATGGAATTTAGAAAGATGGTAACAATGACCCTATATGCGAGACAGCAAAAGAAACACAGAGATAAAGAACAGACTTTTGGACTCTGTGGGAGAGGGCGAGGGTGGGATGATTTGACAGAATAGCACTGAAACATGTATATTACCATATGTGAAATAGATCGCCAGTCCAGGTTCAATGCATGAGACAGGGTGCTCAGAGCCGGTGCCCTGGGATGACCCTGAGGGATGGGATGGGGAGGGAGGTGTGAGGGGGGTTCAGGATGGGGGACACATGCTCACCCATGGCTGACTCATGTCAGTGTATGGCCAAAACCACTACAATATTCTAAAGTAATTAGCCTCCAATTTAATATAAATAATTTAATTTTTAAAAAGCCCACTAGTGGTCTCTTAGCCCCTCTGCCCCCCAGCCTCCCTCTTCTGAAGGGTCCTGAACACTATTCCCTCTGCCAGAGCATCCATCTCCTGAATAGCTTCTGTTCCCCCGGCTTCAGTGGTTTTGTCAGCTTTGCCCACAGCTGATTGACGCTCTAGTCCATCTGTGTCCCAGGTATCTTCAGTTTTCTGCTTCTTTGTCCTTATGTGTCCAACTCAAATCTGATTGTCATGGCAAGTGGGGATGTCGACCTCATCTACACCATTGCCCTGGAACCAGGCAAGGCTCAGGGCACGTGCATGAAATATTTGGAGTCTGAGTGGATAACAGAGAAACTGTATGTCTATAAATATATACTTGCTTGAGCCCAGTGGTGGAGGTAGGAAGGGAGAGGAGGACTCCAAACCAAGCTGCTGATGGTCTCCTTTCCTGAGAACAGGCCACTTCTTCCCTTATCAATAGGGACCTGACTATTAGAGATATAAAAACCAAAGAACTCTCTGGTTGTTTTAACCATCCTTAAAAAACGAGACAGGTCAGTAAGGCCTGCAGTCCCCATAACCTGTAAAATACTTGGGTATTACCAACACATCTGCTTGGGCCCAGGGTACCCCTTATGGCACGCCACTGCAGTCCTCTGCAGAGGGTTGTTTCCTCTGTCCATTTAGCTTGATTTACTCATTAAGCTCAGCCCCTGAGTCTTGGACCTGTGCGCCATTCTTTGGCTGGGGCTGAACATGCAAGATTTTCCCTTCATCAGGCTAATGAAGTAAGAGTCTTATGTCATCATTAGTGCTGGTGTTAATCCAAGCAGAACTAATATTGGTGTTGTTCCAAGTAGAATTAACCAGGCCCAGCCCCCCACAAGCCAGATGTTAGTCAGGCATTCCTTACTGATGTTAATGAATAACTCCCTTGGGTTTCACAAACAGCTGAGTTCACCAAATGAACTTCAGGGCCCCAGAAGAACTGCCTGCCTAATAGAGATTGGTCCTTGAAGGATACTGAGGGCTTGGAATGTCTGAACTGAAAGCAAGAAAGAGTTTCCTTTTCTGCAGAGCAAATGACCATGGTACTCAGCTGTTCAAAAATCAAAGAGACTACATGGGCAGCTAACCAGCTCCAGAGGCTGCTTAGGGACTACTTCTTTGCAGATCTGTCTCTTTTTCTCTGCCAATTTCCATAGGGATTACGTGTTTGCCCACTTATTCTCTCCAATTTGAGTGCTAGCACTGTGTCTTTTCACCTCTGCATCTCTGCACCAAGTCGAGAGATTGGCTAACTCCTGTGTGAAAATAAATGATGACCGAAACTCTTCCTGAGATCGCTGCCTCGTGGTCCAATTCCATGTGACCTTTTGTCTTCCTCTTCCTCAATAACATGCATCAGCACTAGACTTTCCATTTCGGCTTGATCACTGCTGTCATAGGAATGTGATGCAGTAATAAGAATAGAAATCCTTTATTGGAAGGGTGAGGCACTGTGCTAAGAAATCTGCATGCATTTTTCAACAACCCATGAAAGCAGCATAGCAAGATTTTAAAATATATGACCAAGTCTTCAGGTCTAAGTGGGATGGGCAGAGAGGTTGCTTAAATGATGTGCTGATTTTGCTTAAGGTCACAGGACTAGCCCAGAGCAGATCCAGAGTAATTTGTGACTCAGCTGTTCGTTCCCCTAATAGTTGGGTGATCTGTTCAACAGGAAGTTGTAGACCCATCTCACCTGGAAAAAAATGGAATAGGTGTTGTAGTATTTCCTCTCCAAGCCATAAAATCCCCGTAGTGGAAGAATTTGTAAATTAGAGACTTAAAGTAGTATGGGAAAAACAGAGGGGGTGGGGAGATGAATGGAAGACTTTAAGAGCATTTTGGGGTTTGCTAAAAAAAAAAAAAAGAAATGAAGACAATGAACTAGCAAGACTATCAAAAATCTATTCGCAGATGTTTAATTATATACTATTGGCCATACTATGGTTTCCATGTACTCTACCACTGCCCCCGTGCCAGAAGGTTTTCAGGCTCTCAGTTTCAGTGAGGTATGTATAAATATCTTTTCATTAGTGGTAGATGATACAGTTACCAAGAGGATTTTTCCCCCTGTGGCTCCTCCTCCATCCAAATGTTTATAGTCTTATCTATTGGGTTGGTCAAAATGTTCTTTGGCACCTTGGAGAGGACCATATTTCCTTAAAAGGGTCATTACATTACAGAAGTTGCATGGAAAGTGACCCAGCCCAGGCTTGGAGCACAGGGTTGGGTGTTCAATAAATGGATCTGCTATTAATATCACAGACTGGCTCTCAGAAAACAGGTGTGCCCAAGTGGATTGAGCACTGACCTGGGGAAAGAATCTACAGACAAGAACTGTCTCCAGCCACCCGTGTCCTTAAAACAAAGACCTACTATAAATAGATGTACTTGTATATCCGTGCTCTCCAACTGAATATTTAAGTAACATACTATGGAATATTTTCCATGACATCTCATTGAAAAACTCACACCAACCTTTGGGCCAACTCAATGTAACGACTCAGCTATTGCCTCTCTCCTCTGGGATCCCACCATGGACTGGAGATGAAGAGGAGTTTGGTCTCCTGAACTAGTAAAGTGGGGGGGGGGCGCTTATCAATCCATTTGCCTCCCTGTACTGAAGCCTTGTTCCACCCTTGATAGCACAGTAGAACCCTGACCTGACCCTAACCCTAACTGGCTCAGCCCATCTTCTCACAAGTCTCTGCTCCCCCTTTGCTGTGAAGACAAGAATGTTTCTGGAAGCCCAGGTTTAGTGCATCTCGTTGCCTTTTCCTCTTCTAAAGCAGCATCGCACAGGTGCTTCTGTTCTCTCCTCTACTTTGTACTCTTTCTTTCTGCTTAACCTGTAGGTTCCTCTCTTCTTAATTATCCTTGCCAAGAGAGACAAAAAGTTTCAGAACACTCAAATTTAAATATTCAGTTGGAGAACACGGGTATGTAAGTACATCTGTTTATAGCAGGCTTTTTTTTGAAGGGTACTGGTGGTTGGGGACTTAGTTTCAATCACACAGCTGGGCTGTGCTGGACTCTTTGCAACCCCATGGACTGTAGCCCACCAGGCTCCTCTGTCCATGGGATTCTCCAGGCAAGTATACTGGAGTGGGTTGCCATTTCCTCCCTCAGAGGATCTTCCCAACTCAGGGATGGAAACTGCATCTCTTTTGATTCCTGCATTTGCACACAGATTCTTTACCATTGAGCCACCAGGGAAGCCCAGTGGCTGGGGACAATTTTTGCCTACAAATTCTTTCCCTGGGTCAAAGACCAATCCATTTGTGCAAATCTGTTTTCTGAGAGTCAGGCTATGACATAATAATAGGCCACTCAGCCCTGTACTCCAAGCACTGTGCTGGACTGGGCACTTTCCATGCAATCTCTGTAGCTTAATGACCCTCCTCTCCATGTTACCAAGGGAGACCCTGAGGGCAGCCTCCTCCTGGACAGGTGAGACTTCAGAGCCCCACAGGACCACTGAGAAACATGCCCCATGGTCGGTGCCTCTGTGCCTTTCCATACCAGTGATGCTCTATGTAATCTAAAGTATAACACGATGAGGTGTCTTCTGACAGATAAAATGCCATATTTAGAAAGCCTCCACTCTGTATGGGCTTCCCTGGTGGCTCAGCAGTAAAGCATCTGCCTGCAATTCGGGAGATGCCATAGACTGAGGTTCAATCCCTGGGTCAGGAAGATCCCTTGGAGAAAGCAGTCCATTCCAGTATTCTCGCCTGGAGAACCCCATGGGCAGAGGAGCCTGGTGGGCTACAGTCCATAGAGTCACAGAGAGTCAGACACGACTGAAGTGACTTAGCAAGCACACACCACTCTGTACATATACTTACCACCAGGTCATTCTATTTTCTCAGCCCTTTCAAGCTTTAATTTTCTAGTTTTAAATTGAGACATAGTTCATAGCCCTATATGACATTTTACGATGATAAATGAAAGATCAGGGTAGTCTTTTAAAGAAATAGTTTCCCGGCCAAGCATAAAGAAATAGAGAGATGAGTGAAATCTCTAGGAGGGAACTCTCGTCCTTTGAGACCCATAGATCCTTTAGTTTGAGATGTTCTTTGAGCATCTGCTATTTGCCAGCATTTTTATGATGTAATATACATATGTTGTCACATTTCATCTTTACCTCTCAAAGAAGTAATTACAATTATCTATTTATCAATAAGAACACTGAGAATTGAAAAGCTAAAAAGCGATGGAGCTAGCGTTAGGATCCAAGACTGTCTAACAATAAAACCAGCAAGGGGGCTGGCTCAGGAAGTCTAAATAAGTCTTTGTCACAAAACCATAACTCTCCCCGACCCAAGAGAATTCTTTGACTGTCATGGTTGTCCTACTTAGCTTGGCACTTGACATCAGCTTCTTGACTAGCCAGCTGTTGGCCTAATGCCTGTTACTTTAGACACAGAAGTTGGTGCCTCTGACCAGCTTGTTAATTGGAATGAGGAGCAAATGACTCCATCTTAAATGCAGAAGGCTGCTCTTACAATACAGTCATTTGTAGTAGAACTTTATCCTGAACTAACATTTCCTTTCAAGACTAAATTTAACCCCAGCTTGAAATAGTCTACCTTACAACATCATCACCCTCTGATTCCACGCCATTTGTGTCTGTGAGTGAAAATCGTTCAGTTGTGTCCGACTTTTTGCAACCCCATGGACTATAGCCCGCCAGGCTCCTCTGTCCATGGAATTCTCCAGGCAGGAATACTGGAGTGGGTTGCTGTTCCCTTCTCCAGGATTTGTGTCTGTATATTCTCAATATATTGGTTTGGGCACAAAATTCATTCAGGTTTTTCTATAAGATCATATGGAAAAACTCAAACTTTTTGACCAACCCAATACAATATATCTGGAGAAGGAAATGGCAACCCACTCCAGTATTCTTGCCTGGAGCATTCCATGGACAGAGGATCCTGGTGGGCTACAGATCATGGGGTCACAAAGAGTCAGGCACGACGGAGCAACTAACTCACACACACGTACAATATATCAATGATCCTCTAACCTCCCCAAGATCCTCCAGGGTCATGACCTAGACCTGACAACACCTAGAAAGATCCTGGCAAAAGCAGAGCTTAATAGCAGGACCTCATAGACCTCCTTTCAGGAAACAAGAGCGATTCAAGGGAAGGAAGAACAGCCGCTGGAGGCTGATGCTGGACCCACTAAAGCTGCAGGCTTTGTTCTGTCTGTGGCTCCCTTGTCTTGCCAGGCAATGTCATCAGTGCTGGAGGAGCCCAAGGGGGGACCCCTCAGGGAGGAGGTTTGCAGAGCCAGGGTGCTTAGGGTAAAAAAAGAGCAAGCCAAAGATTGGAAGTTCTTTAAGTTTTAATTTAAAGCAAATGATGCATGGTTGTCTGTGGATGTAGCCAAGTAGAAGGGACTCAAGAGCAAAGAGTTATAACTGAAGGTTATTTATAGGCCTTGCCGTGAGCAGAGTTAACAAAACTGTTGTATATACTTGCAAGTTGCTAAAATGGTGGTTCTTAAATGTCCTCACTGCAAAAAAAAGCAGTGGTAATTTGTGATATGATGGACATGGTCACTAATGCTATGGTGGTCATCATTTTGCAAAATATAAATGCATTAACACATTGTACACCTTTAACACAATGTTATATGCCAATTATTGGGTTGGCCAAAAAGTTCATTTGGGTTTCTACGTAAGATGTAATGGAAAAAATAACACTCAATAAACCTGGGGAAATAATTAATTAATTAATATGTTTTCCTGTAACCTCTTTATGCCTTTATTCCTCTCTCTTTTCTGTCCTACTCTGCTGCTGCTGCTGCTGCGAAGTCGCTTCAGTCGTGTCCGACTCTGTGCAACCCCACAGACAGCAGCCCACCAGGCTCCCCCGTCCCTGGGATTCTCAAGACAAGAACACTGGAGTGGGTTGCCATTTCCTTCTCCAATGCATGAAAGTTAAAAGTGAAAGTGAAGTTGCTACATCGTGTCCAACTCCTAGCGACCCCATGGACTGCAGCCCACCAGGCTTCTCCATCCATGGGATTTTCCAGGCAAGAGTACTGGAGTGGTTTGCCATTGCCTTCTCCTCTGTCCTACTCTAGGGCATAGGAATGACACAGTCTGAGAAATTCGTGCCACAGAATTATTTACCCATTATCCAGCTCTGTCTTTCACAGTCTCGAACACATTCACAAGTCCACCATGGTGGTTTAATCAGCGGAACCAGGTAAATTACCACTACTTGTTATCCAGAACTCGGTGTGTCCTGGATGAAGCATCACTAGCAACATTTATGAAGGTCCCGTGTCAAGCAATGGAAATCATCACTGAAAGTTAATCCACAGGTATATGCGGAAAATACCTCAAGGATATTTTCCATTAGCCTATTCTCTTATCAAAAACCCATTCATCTGAATAAAATGATTAACACCTGCCGAATGCCATGTCAAAGCCCCCACCCCGAGAGATCCAGTCCATCAAGACCCATGAGAGCCACACCCACGCACACCCACCCACATGGCAATATTCACTGCCCACCTCTGTCCAGCCGATCCCTGGACGCGGATGCCCTCAGCGCCCGCTCTTGTCTTGCAGGCTGTCAAATCGCCAGCCTCCTCTGATCCCTGCCCTCCTTTGCCTCCAAATTAAATTTCAACTTTTTGTAAACCTCTGTGAAAATGACAAGCCCATGGCAGAGCTGTCTTTTAATACACAAAAACATAAATAAGGCCATCCATCAGGCCTGTCACTCAGAAAGACAGATTGCTGGTTGTCCGGACCCCAGAATGACACCGAAAGCCAAAGTTAGAAAGTGTCTCTTTTCTTTCCTGGAGTCGCTCTCTCACTCACACGCTGGCTCTCTCTTTTATTTGCCGGACTGCTTGATTCTGATTAATGGTCCTGTCAGGGTGGGATTCCACTTGCCCGGATAATGAGTCAAGAATGTATTCCCTGTCACAGGCACAGCAGATGTCAGGGGCAGAAGGGCTCAGGGATGCCAGAAACAATATACAGTTTCTTCCTAGTCCCCTGACAGGCCAATATGCTGCACAAGGTCTAATTTATGTAGACAAAATGCAGGCGGGGCTGCAGCAACCGGAAAACTGCCCCCCAAAGCCCCAGCTTCAACGCAGCTGAGCGCTCCGGCTGCCTGTCGGCCAGGCCGGCTGGAGGCAGATGGGTAATGAACATCAGCCGTGGGCTCGAGAGCCCTGCCTCCCGATGTCTGAACACAGCAAGCGGCCCGGGACCCCTCTGACTTCATTAAACTGCACTTTATATCATTATGGGAAGATATCAAACAGGGCAGAGGGCTTCTGTCTCCTTGAATGGCTTGATTAGGTTCCTCGATGCTGGGCTTGGGCCTTGTTTCACAGGCGGCTGCTGGAGGGGGCTGAGGAGTGTGAGCTGGCCTAGCTGCTCTAGCTGCACACCCTCTTTGCTTTGACGGGACTCATTTGATCTCAGAAGTGTGCGTACCCACAAAGGCCTTCGTTCCTGATGTTCTGCCGGAGCTCTAGGAAGCAGAGCTGCTCCTTGGCTAGAAGGTAGACACTTGGTCTCAGCCCCCAGGTGGAAATGCTTGCATCTAATCACCCTGTCCCCGTGTGTGTGTGTGTGTATGTGTGTGTGTGTGTGTGTGTGTGCGCGCACATGCACGCGCACTTCAGGTGTGTCTGTTTTTTTGTGATCCTCTGGACTGTAGCCTGCCAGGCTCCTCTGTCCATGGGATTCTCTGGGCAAGAATACTGGAGTGGGTCACCATGCCCTCCTCTAGGGGATCTTCTCCACTCAGGGATCCAACCCGCATCTCTCACATCTCCTGAATCGGCAGGCAAGCTCTTTACCACGAGCGCCACCTGGGGGATAGTTCTGATCCAGGGATGGAACCCCGGCCTCCTGCGTTACAGGCAGATTCTTTACCACTGAGCCAACAGGGAAGCCCCAACTCTGTGTGCATATGCACACATTTTCTTTGTTGAGAAAAATTCTTGGAGTGTTTCTTGAGCTGTAACATGAAATCAATGTACATTACCTTTAGAAATTAAAATATAACCACATTCCTTTAACCAACAACCCAAGCAATTAAATGTGAAGGACACACTGAACTTCAAAATCAGGCAGGGAAGCTGACATATCACCAAGACTGGGAATATAATGTTAAACCAGGTCACAAATATCTTCCTTTTAACAAAAAAATTCAAAGAGATGCTGAAACTCCATGTATTGAGCAGGTATTATTAGTGCCTAGCTTCTAGACTTCATTTCCATGGGTCTGAGTCCGAGGGTGGACTCCGCTGATAAAAACCTCTGGCATCCAGGACTAGGTTGTGGATCCTGCTGGTTAAAAGGGAGCAGGCAGCGTGCTTGAGCTTGAAAGCTCATTCAAAATGTTAGAAGCTCAGCTGTTTCATTCTTTCTTTCTTTAAAAAAAAAAATCAGTTATTTATTTAGCTATGCTGAGTCTTAGCTGCAGCATATGGGATCTAGTTCCCCGATCAGGGATCAAACCCAAGCCCCCTGCATTGGGAGCAGGGAGTTTTGGCCACTAGACCGCCAGGGAAATCCCTGTTTCATTCTCCCTAATGGTGTTTTTACTTCCTATTTTATTAATGGGTCTGTCTGCTTTACAAAGACTTGTTCAGTTTTAAAAGGATGTCCCCATAATGGAAGCCGAAAGGATGCGGCAGAAAGAGTGTGGATCCCAGCAGTGGTCAGGCTAGTGACTGACGAGGTACCAGTTCCATGAGAGGTTTAAGGCTGTGGGCAAGTTGCTTATGCTCCCTAAGGCTCGTTCCTTTTAACTATAAAATGCAACCAATGCCATTTACATGCAGGCATCTGGGTTCGTACATATACTATGCAGAATATGTGTTATGTCTTACAAAGGCATTTTCTGGGAACCAGGTGGTCAAGAAATGGTAGCAATTGTGGTGATATATTTTGTCCCAGTGCCTAACTTTGTACCAGGCTAAAGCTACTGCATATGCAAGTGGATACATTTCACACTATTTAGAAGGGAAAAAAAATGTAAATGAGCCCCTGTGGCTGTCACACCCTTCATCCGAGTTCAGATCAACCCATGTTAAGTGAATCAGTACCAGTCTTCTCTTTATCCACACCCTCCAAAGCCCATCCCTGTTCTGCAGGTACTTCTCAACATGCGCCTCTTGGCTTCACATTGAACTCTGTTGCTTCCTAAACCTGGGTCCTGGTTGGGTTTCTTCTAATTCCATCCATACGCATTTCACCACTTGAGATTTTCACAAGAGACACAATGGAAGAGGAAGGCAAGAAGAAAGCTCTGAAGGATTTAGTTCCCTCCACTAAGGTGAAAATATGTCCTGTGAAATGGGGTGGGGGGGAAGCAAGCTGCAGAAGCGTGTGCATAATAAAACCCAATTTCTGGAGCTTCCCTGGTGGTCCAGTGGTTAGGACTTCGCCTCCCAGTGCAGAGGATACAGGTTTAATCCTTGGTAGCTAGGATCCTACATGACGTGTGGCCAAAAACCCAACACATAGAACAGAAAAAATATTGTAACAAATTCAATAAAGACTTTTAAAAAAGAAATGCCATTTAAAATCTAATTTCTATCGAATACGTGTGTGTTTATTTAAATGTATTTATGTTCCAGAAAATTACAGAAGAGATTGAACAGTAGTTACCTCGGGGAATAGATGGGAGGTCAAATTTTTTGTTGTGAGTCTGTGTTAGTTTTATACTAAAACCTAATTTTAAAATAAAGAGAAAGAAGTTGGAAGGCCAAATTAAGCAAACCCACTCACTGAAATCCCCCCAACATAGAACACTGACCTCTCTCTAATGGTCTGGAATTTACTAGCGAATCATTAGGCCAAAGCAAATATCCTGATATAAATGAGCCCCACTTTATGAAAATTCAGTGTGTAAAAATCCAAACAGCAGGCAGTGCTCCAGCAAGAAAAGAAACTGCCTCAAAGAAGCAGGCTCTCATGTGGCCAAGAAAGAGGGTCGGATGGTGGGAAATGAAGTTGATGGTGGACAAGAGTTGCCCAGATGGCTCAGTGGTAAGGAACCTGCCTGCCAATGTAAGAGACACCAGTTTGATCCCTGGGTCAGGAAGGTCCCCTGGAGAAGGAAATGGCAACCCAGTCCCGTATTCTCGCCAGGGAAATCGCATAGACAGAGGAGCATGGCAAGTCTGTGGGGTCACAAAGAGTCAGACACGACTGAGCGGGCATACACACACAAGGACAGCCACCATGTGGAACAGGGCTACACACTTGGGACCCCCCAAAGGAGAGATCACAGAACAGAGGGGTGTGAGGGTACTTTACGATTATTGGAGGATTTGTATGTTACAAATGATTGTTTCAATGGCAAGATTCTACAGTATGTACATTTGCATACACCACTCAGGGGCTGGAGGCAGGGACAAGTAACATTTGCTAGACTTCAGGGCCATATCAACAGATGATGAACAAACAGGTGGCTGGGTTGGCAGATAGTGCCTGCCTCCTCCAAAAAGTAAACCCGGAGGTGCCATTTCCAGGCAACTTGTGGCAAACAACTGACTGTGTAAAATGAGCTGCAAGTGCACTGGTTTGACCTTCGAACACGCCTAGTTTGATTTATCTGTGCGGCAATCATTCATCATAGATTACAAAATCCCAGAGCTGAGGCATGGAACAAGGTCACCAGAAAGATGCCAGGGCCAGCACATGGGAACGCAAACTGAGGAGAAGGGCAGAATGGAAAATTCATTTTCAATGCCAGTTACCGAACTGTTTCCAAAGGCCTGTCTGCTCCAGGGGCAGGGAAGTGTGATGTGGATACTGGCCCTGGCTGATTTTAGGCTCCTGTCTAGGGCTTTACCAAAGTGTGCTGGGACCAAAGGTCAGCCCCTGGTCCTCTGTAAAGACAAGCCTGAGGAACAATAACATCGTTGTTGCGAAGGCTTAAGGATTGCAGTGATGAAGGCCCTTTCCCTGGTGAAGCTGTCTTCCTCCAGGCAGCCCCTGAGATGTCCCTACCTATCCCTAACTGTAGGGAAAGAGCTGGGGATGAAGGATGGTTCATCTATGGCTACACATGCATGGTATTTCCTGCCTCAGTGCCAACAGCTGAAATTTCCCACTTACCTGGGTGGGGTCCTCCATATCTCTTTCCTTCTTGGTAAATCACTCCTCCCATGGTTGCCTTCAAGACCAGTTCAGACTCAACCTTGTCTGCCTTTCTTGGTACAAGATGCCCCAAGTCCTTTCTGGAAGCAATTCCAGACGTGACACACAGAACTGTGTCGGAAGTCTTCCTGGACTGTCCCTTGGGGTATGTGGGGAGGAGGTGGAAGGACTGACCTTATACTTTTTCAAGTCAAGGAAGCACAGGTCACCTTTGACAGGTTCCACGGCCCCCAGTGAGGCTGCTGTCCCCAAGATGACGCTGGTATTCAGTGTGGGGAGGGGGGCGGGTGGCAGATGGTCACCAGCTCAAGCCTGGAAGTCACGGTCACCATGATCTCCCCAAATCAGAAACCCATGGAGACCTTATGACAGTTTGTGCAGTCATAGGGAAGGAAGACCTTGAAGCAGGATGCCTGTGGACCTGGGAAATGCAGCCTTCTGTCACCTTGAGGGCTTTCAGATCTCTGAGGAAAATGAGAGGTGGATTAGATGCTATTGGAACCCTGTGTTTCTTCAAGAAGAGAGTTGTCAATTTCTTGAAGAGTGACAGGGGAAGTGGGGAGAAAGAAGGGAAGAGGAGGTGGAGAAGGAAGAGAATGGGGCAAAGACAGGAAAGGAGAGGAAGACAGGAAGGAGAAAAGCTGTCAATGAGGAAGGATTAAGTCTCCCATCAGGAGCCATCTGCTTTCTCCTTTGCCTTGACCCCTGCACTTCAGAACTTCCTACCCTCCCATCTTGATCACGGTTGCAATATTTCCCCAGCCTCTTAACCCACGTCTATGTAGGGAAGATCCCTGGAGGAGGGCACAGCAACCCACTCCAGTACTCTTGCCTGGAGAATTCCATGGACAGAAGAGCCTGGGGGTGCTAAAGTCCATGGGGTCACAAAGAGTCAGACACGACTGAGTGACAAACACTTTCACTTTTACCCAGTTACCAGCTCAGGCAGATTAACTCCCTACTCACAGCTCTTCCCTGGTTTCCTCTCAATTGGGATCAAGACTGAACTCCTTCACCCAGGACCTCCAGATCACACTTCCAGCCACACTCCCTACACACCTTGTACACCTCACGACATCCTGAACTCCAGCCCAATTCAGTCACAGGCTGTGATTTCTCATAAGTCTACCTCCCCTCCTGCTTGAAAGAAGCTTCCTCTACTTCACCCGAGGAGCTTCTATGTTTCCCTGTAGGTTCAGCACAAACATCCCTCCTTTGGGTAGACTGCCGTGGTGTCATCCCTACCCTAGTCATGGTAGAAGGAATTTTTCCCTCTCCTGTACTCCTATAGAACTTCAAAAACAGAGCCTAGCACACTCTGCTCCACTTCTCTGGCAGCGTAACAGTTTCCTTCAAGGGACGGTTCTGTGAGTGCCTGTTGGGCCACTTTAGCCCAAGACCTGGGGTCAAGTCTGAAAAGCAGAAGGTTTGTAATAAATGTTGAAAAAATGAATAAATAAAAGCACATGGATGAGAATAATGTACTCCCAGCTCCATGGTTTACCCCTGCAGCCCCCTTGCTGGCCAGATGTCCTCCACCCGCTGCCATTTTCCAAGTCGAGAGGAGACATTCACTTCACCTTCAGACATGACTGCCATCTTCCTTCCCATAAGTCTGCACTAGGCTCTCATCAGGCTCAGGGTTGGCTTCAGTGGAGGAAAAGGCATAGGCCTCCCCTCAGACATGACAAAGCCAGTTCATTCACATGAGAGCGATTCCAGGCCCCCTGTTTCCTGGCCTAAAAAGAGAGAGCAAATGAAGGACCCCCTCCCCATGAGTTACTAGACTCAGCCTGGTGCTCTCTGACATCAGGGCCCACTGCTCCTTTGACCAAAGTTTTATGTCCTAAGTCATTAAGTTTTTCTGCCAAAACACAGCATGTTTCTCTTTAAAGGCCCTTGTTCCCACTCAGAAGTTTCTTAATCAGAAACAGGGACTTACTGTTAAACTCCAAATAAAGGAAATAAAATTAAGCGTCCCAATTGCTTTTTGCTGATTTGGGCTTTGGTTTCATTTTATTGTTTTCTTTACAAGCCTTGGGCTTATGGAGGAACTCCCCGACGCCCAGCTCCCCACTCTGTTGTGGAGGGGGAGAGGTGTAATGCCCAACGTGACCTGTGAGTTATAGTTTCACTAAACCATATGCAAACGTTGATGAAGAGAAATATAAGGTGCCAATGTTTAAAACTAGCATCTCTGGCATATGGTTGGGAGACTGCTGTGGATTCCTATGTGCAAAAGTGTTGGGGCATTTCCAGACCCAAGAGACAATGGTTCGGGAGGCAAGAAAAGGATTCTGCGAATTTATCTCTCTCTGAATGGATCCCAGCCACCTTTCCTGTTTATGAAAGACCGCTGAAGTTGGACTCCTTCATCTAATTGTGGAAACACTGGGAATATGCCCATTCAGGAACATTCTACATTCTATAGAAAATCCCAGAAAAAAAGAGAGGACTGTCCAGAGAAGAAAGAAATAATGAGAGGGATTGAGCAGAGAGACTTACAAAAATTAATATTAGGACCAAAGCACATCTACCTCATTGTCTGTTGTTTTTTAGTCCCTAAGTCACATCCAACTCTTTGCAACCCTCATGGACTGTAGCCTACCAGCCTCCTCTTCCCTGGGATTTTCCAGGCAAGAATACTGGAATGGGTTGCCATTTCCTTCTCCTGGAGATCTTTCCAATCCAGGGATTGAACCTGTGTCTCCTGCATTGGCAGGCGGATTCTTTACCACCGAGCCATCTGGGAAGCCCATCTAATTGTCTACAGGGTACAAACAAGGAGCATGGGTCCCAGAAAGACCTGGAATCCCAAAGGGGGTGTAAGTTGTTCTATGTCATCTTATCATTATTGGATGAAAGAAAGCTCAGAGGAGCAGGGCAGAGCAATGCCCGAAGCTTGTCACAGTTCCTGGCACAAAGTGGACAATAAACACTCGATTAAATAATGTTAAATTATTTACACAGTTCACACAGGGGATACAGTTATTCAATATTTGCAGGGTCTCTCAGGCAACAGCCCACAAAGAAAGCCTGAAACATACCTCAGAGAGGTTGCATTTTTGGTTCCAAACCATTGCAATAAAGTGAATAATACCATAAAGTAAGTTGCATGGATTTTTTTGGTTTCCCAGTGAGTGTAAATGTTATGTTCACACTGTACTGGAGCTTATTCAGTGTGCCATAGAATTGTGTCTAAAAAAGTACATACTTTAATTAGAAATACTTTACTGCTAAAAAATGCTCACCTTTGAGCCTTCAGCGAGTTATAGTAGTAATATCAAAGGTCACTGATCACAGATCATCATGACACATGTAGTAATAATGAAAAAGTTGAAAATATTATGAAAATTACCAAAATGTGACACAGAGATCCTAAGTGAGAAAATGTTGGTGGAAAAATGATGTCAATAGACTTGTTCAAGACAAGATTGCCACAAAACTTTAACTTGTTTAAAAAAAAAAAAAAAAGCAGTACCTGTAAAGCACAGTAAAGTGAAGTACTTGTCTGCTCCATTGCTTGCTGAAACCACACCTCTGGTGAACTAAACCGAGCTGACCAACACCCACAACATCAGTCAGAATTTCTCGGGCCCTCACTGACCGGAGTGTTAATGGCAGAACTAAAGAAGTGACATGGATTAAAAAGAAGCGTTTCTCCTTCCTCATCCACATGTACCGCTCTAAGGCTTCCTATCCTCACTAGGAAGGAAGAGGAGATAAAGAAGAATAAAGAGGGAAAAGAACGACTAAAAGGGGAAATCCTATTTACCTAGTGGTGTGTTTGGTGCTTCATATAATTTTCAAAATAAGTAAGGCTGATATTTCATAGATGGAAGCTTCAAGGGTTCAAATGAGTGATTTGAATGAGTGCAGTCCTACTAATTGGACACTACGTGCGCTTTTAATGGCACCAGGCTGTCGGCAGGCACCACACTTGAGACGGTCTCCTGCAGTTATTATTCTTTTGAAGATCTATCAAAGACTTAGCAGGGTTCAGTGGAAGCCCATCGTCTAGCCCAGGTACCATTAGATCCACATGAGATTTCTTGAAGTCAGTAGCCTGAAATCCAGAGCTCATCTTCTTGGCAAAAGAATGTATCTGAGAATGACTGAGAAATTAGCTTAAGCTCAGCCCAGCATCCCAGGGCACCATGCCTGCCTGATTGAGCACTGAGTGAGCACCTTGGTGGATCACGTGACTCGTGAGCAGGAAGAGCATGTTGTGGAGATCAGCCCCATCTCAGCTTGTGTGCAAATCAGAAATGCCAGAGCATTCTTCCATGGTCTTCTATAATGTTCATTACAAAAGAGTTCCCAGATGGCAGATGGCTATTAACTCACCATGACCTATATAAATGTCAAACGTAAAACTATTGCTCCAGCAAAAATCTCAAAATAAATAACAACAGGAGGGATGAGATTCTGCTGTCATCAGTATTTACAGTTTATGCGTTTGGATTCTTCCTTTCTCAAGCCAGCGCAAAATGCTTTCATCCCACAAGGGAATTCAATTAGCCAGAACAAAACAGGAAGTGGAGTCCCACAAGACTAGCTAGCACAGATGAAGAATGGCTGCCCTGAAAAGGCAAGCCAGTGGCTGGGAAGAGTGGAGTGGCTCGAGGGAATTGCTTAGCCCACATTTTAAAGGCTTATCGCCAGATCTTTATCCTTATGACCAGGCTTACTAAGACAAAAGGAAGGTTGGGTTTTCTAGCTTTACTCCTGGATAACCCGGAGCAGGGTCATGCTTTACCCTCCAAGGAAGATTCTAGATCGAAAGAAATACAGAATAAGTTATTTTTGAATAAGCTTAGAGGATCAACTTCTTTCTTATTTGAAAGTCACAGAGTCTCTGCCTGCCAACTGCCAAATCTTCAGAGATGTGTTCTCCACCATGGTATGTGTGTGTGTGTGCACGTGGGTGTGTGTATATATACACACAATTTATCTATATAAATCCATATCTATATATGTATTTAGATTTTATATGTATATAGAAAAATCTTTTTTAACATATCGCTGTTTCTAACACAACATGATTTAAATCTGGTTTTCCAGATGAACAACTGGGAAAATGTTCACTCAATCTGTTCAGTGAACTAAAGTCAGCTTGCACTGCCTTGTTGGCTCTGTGGTATAATGAGTCTGTATGGATTTTCCTCTTGCATTTATGAAGATCTAGACGATCCTAGGAACCAAGCCGTTAAGATTAAAAAGAAAAACTACCCCTAAGACTTGGGTAAAGGATTCACCAGGAAGCAACTGAATGAGCAGTGTAAACTGTAAGTTCAAAGAGAAGGTGACCATATAATTCACCTTCCAGACCGGGACAATTCTAAGAGTGAAAGGCAGTGTCATTAATAATGTCACCAAGGCAACAAACATACTTCAGAGGTATCCATCCAGGGCAAACCGAGCCGTAAGATCACCTTATTCAAAGATGATTTATAAACACCACATAAAGCTTATTTAAACAGTGCATGTATCTGAGGAATAGAAGTGTTCATTATAAGAAGTAACCAAGGCAGGAAGGCAGCAGGGTACAGCAGACAGAACTTAGCAATTTGACAGTGCTTTGCTTTGAAACTGGCTCTCTTCCCTAACTAGCTATGTGACCCTAAAACCTCTAATTTCTCATTTGGAAAGTGAGAATAAAATACCTTGAAAAGCTGTCAACAGAATTCAATAAGATAAAATATGTGAACTGTCTAACACATGGCTTGGATAGAAATAGTGCATAATAATTTTTATTTCTCACTGTTAGGGACATGCAGATCCTACTTCGAATCTATTTCATTCCATTATTCCCTGGTTTTAAATCAACAACTACTAAAAATGCACTGGAAAATGAATTTCCAGCAAAGCTTTTCCTGGTAACTGACAGCTGGCAGATTGCAACGTGGTTCCACGTGTATTTTTGTGAGACCTGTCTTGAAATAGAAGTCTTTGATCCAAATGTTTTGGTTTTCACTTTTGAAGAAACATGTGATGATACAAGTAACACCTCAAGCCATGGTGTCAAGCTAAGGCTTAGACTGGAAGCAGAGATGTCCATTCCTAAAGAAACCGCTCAGTTCAGAGAAGGTGTTTGATGAGCAATGCATGGTTCATGAATCTCATCATGCGTGTCTTCACACAGGGTGCTGACATTGCGGTAGTATTCCAAATACGTGTTACGGTAGATGCAGAAAGTAAAGATGCAGAAAGTAAAGGTTTTATCACAAAAATTCAATTTGTATTCACTCATTTAACTTCATAAAAGCTCCCCAAATGGCCAAGGAGTCCCTAACAGTGGATGGCCCATGTTCTAAGTCAATACTGTGCTTCCTCCAGCTCTCATTTTCCCAACTCAAGGGTCTTGCTGGTGGATACTTTATGTGCAAATCTCTTGTAAAAGCAAACCTGTGGGACTTCCTTGGTGGTCCAGTGGTTAAGATTTCTCCTTCTAATGCAGCGAACCCCCACATGACCTATAGCCAAAAACCCAAAACATAAAACAGAAGCAGTATTGTAACAAATTCAATAATGACTTTAAAAATGATCTACATTAAAAAAAAAAAAAGGCAAACCTGTGACCATTCCATTGGAGTTGCATCCCAAAACTTCCTCTCACACGATGGAAAAAAATCTAGAGAAACATTTGACCCCAAGGGTCGAGTCTTATTACTGAAGTTAGACTCATACTCTGGAATGATGTTGGAAGTGAAAACATTTATTTATTATTCAATAAGTGCTTATAAAATGCCCATGACACGCCGGCATCTTAGGAGGTCCCAAGAAGACCAGATGAAGCGATTCAATCTAGACATTTAGGAAGTTTAACGATGTAGGAGAGAAAGCAGCAATTGGTTATAATACACCAAGTGATGGCTTGAACGGATAAGGAACAAACTGAATCACATAGAGGAAGAAGCATCCGTGGGGACGAAGGGGAGGTTGCAAAGAGAGGGCGGTGTTTGAACTGGGTTTTAAAGATCGAATCTGGGGACGTCCCTGGTGGTCCAGTGGTAGAGAGTCTGCCTTCCAATGCAGAGGACACAAGTTCAATCCCTGGTCAGGGAACTGGAATCCCACAGGCCATGAGCAGAGCAATTAAGTCCACGGGGTGAGACTATTGAGCCCACATGCCACAACTAGAGAGAAGCTGCGACCAAGACCTGATGCAGCCCAAAATAAAATTAAATAAATGACTGAAATAAAGGTTGAGTTTGCAAAGTGGTCAACATGGAGGAAGAAGAAACAGGGCATGAAAAGGCAGGAGGAGGCTGGGCACAGTGTGGTAGGCTGTGGATGTGACAAGCATCACTGTGGCCTGTGCAGTGCAGGGCAATGGGAGCCCAGGAGGCTGGCATGGAGTGACGACCTGGTCCCAGGGCACTCTCTGGTTCTCATCAAGGCGCGCAAGTGTCTCTTTCCCAGACGTGTAGTTTTCTGACAGTGTCCTGGGTCTGCACCGACACTCCACCGCCCACCCTTCCCTCTCCTGCTCAGACCACACCATCTTTCACCTGCTGTTTTAAAAGTCTTTATTGAATTTGCTACAACATTGCCTTTGTTTTACATTTTGAATTTTTGGCCAAGAGGTATGTGGGAATCTTACCTCCCCGACCACTGCACCTGCACCCCCCGCACTGGAAAGCAAAGTCTGAACTATCAGACCCCCAGGGAAGTCCTCACTTTATTTTCAGAATCACATTCTGTTGATCTTCTCAAAACTCTGCAGGGGCTCTGTGCTTTGCTCAGAGGACTGGTAGATCTGAGTCAGCACAACAACCCTCCACATCCAGGTGGCTTCCTGGGTGTCCCTGCGTCTCTTTGACCTTGCCCTGTCGCCTCACCCACTCAGCGCCAGCCACACCAGCCTCCCAGCTTTGGGACCTCAGCGTGTTGACACTCCATCCCCCAGGCCTGGAGGGCCTAGGTGACCCTCTGTGTCACCTCCTTCCAGAGATTTAGCTGCTAGAGAAGTAGTAGCTAAATTGGCCACATTATGCTAAGCAACAAATGCACCCTCACCCCAGCTTTTCCTAGTCTACTATGCCTCATTTTTCTTCTTGCCATCCGACATTATATGCATTCCCTTATTTTTTTTCTCGCCTTTCTCCTACGTGTCTACCATCACAGGATTGTGAGCCCTAGGACAGCAGGGGCCTAGGGTTATCTTTGCTCTCCTTATTCCCACTGCCTAGGACAGGGTGGCTCGTGCAGAGCTGGCACTCAGCCAGCAGGTACCCATGAGTGAGTGGACGAAGCCCAGACAGGGAAGAGGGGGCAGGCCGGGCAGGTGAACTTCAGTGCCTGCTTCCGTGCTTCCATCTGTTGTATATATCAGGACTTCTCATTAGTCTCAAGGCAAATAGGAGTCCCCTACTTTAAAAGGAGGTAAGGAAGGGAGGAAGGAAGGAAGGAAGGGGAGGCAGGAAGGATGAAAGAAGGAGTGTGTAGAGTGAGAAAAGAAAGAAGAGGGAATAGAGGAAGGAAGGAAGGAGCCTAGTATGCTGGCCCTGAAGAATTCAGTATGATATAACACTTGATGTTGCAACAGTCACAACTTGCTGATGAGATAGAGGTTTTCAGGCTAAAAGTTAGAAAAGCAGGTAAGGAGGGTCCCAAATGGGCCTAATGGAGAAGCTGAGAGTGTGCTATTCAAGCCCAAGCTATGAGAGGAGAGGGAACAGAGAACAAAAGAGAGAGGGGTTTAGGAGGGTTCTTCTCCCTGTCTGGGGTCGGGTGTGACCAAGTCCAGAGAAAAGAGGATTCTAAGGACTCCACCCCATTTCTGGCTTAAATAACTTGCCTGAAAGGTGACAGCCTCGATGGTGACAGGGAGGAGATGTGGGGAATCATCTGGACCCAGTTCAGGGTGAAGAGCCTGGGGGAGGTCCAGGTGACCAGGTCCATCTCAGCAGTTGGACTCAAGGTCTAGAGCTCAAGAGAGATACAGAGTCATCAACGTTTACGAGGGAGAGGAAGGCATGACCCGGAGTGAGATTACTCAAGTGTGTGGAGGACATAGCACGTGAAAAGGCACAGGAATCCCAGCAAGCCTGTGATGAGAGCCTGACCACCTCAGCTTTCATCCTGGCTCCATAGTTTAGTGGCTGCCTCATTCTATTCTGCTTATTAAACCTTGCAGGCACTTCCCTGGTTACTCAGATGGTAAAGAATCTGCCTGCAATGTGGGAGATCTGGGTTCAATTCCTGGGTTGAGAAGATCTCCTGCAATAGAAAATGGCAGCCAACTCCCGTATTCTTGCCTGCAAAATCTCATGGGCAGAGGAGCCTGGAGGGGTACAGTCTATGGGATCCCAAAGAGTCGGACACAACTGAGAGACTAGCACACACACACACAAACCTTTCAGAGCCTCAGCTTTCTTTTCCACTAACTAGTGCTAATAACAATAACTACCTCATAGCATAGCTGTGAAATTTAAGAAAGAATGATGTATAGTATCTAGAACATGTTAATAAATATTGCTAAGAACCTTACCATCTGTGGTAACCACATCAGATACGATGAAGCCAAGAAAGTTGACACTTCATAGAAAGGATAAAGCCACCAAACTTCAGGAAGGAAAGCATTTCAGGAAAGGAATGAGTGCTCAGCCGTGTGACACACCACTGACCAAAGAAGGGAAATATTAAAAAGTGCTGGTCAGCTGTGGCAACTAAGATCTGTAGTGACTCCACCAAAATCAGTGTAGACAGATTGGCGGACATTAAAACCAGAGAGAGTGAGTGGGATGAGAACAGAAGGCAGGAAGACAGACTCGGTTCTACATCAGGATCCTTTTCTCTCTAGCCGGGTGGGCTTAGCGAAGTTACTTAACCTCTCTGTGCCTTAGTCCCCTTACAGATAAAGTGGAAATAAACACAAAAATAAAGCGCTTCTGACAGGATCTGGCCAAGGTCAGGTGACTAGCTAAATGCCAGCTCTCTTTCACTGCCTCTTCTCTTCCTCATGGTGAAAATTCAAAAAGGACCCAGACGTCGTGTTTGATGCCGCCTCAGATTCTTCAGCCCAAAGATGCTCTCATGATATAAGAAGTAAGTATGCTCCCAGGGAACATAAAATAAATTATAATTTGCATATGGTATTCAGATCATCACTTGAATCATCGCGTTCCAAGTTTTTTTTCTTTCCTTATATCAGATTTCCTCACTTAACAATTACTCTCAGATACAAGTATTTGTGTGTGTGTGTTAAGTCCCCTTCAGTTGTGTCCGACTTTGTAGCCCTCCAGGCTCCTCTGTCCCTGGGAGTCTCCTGGCAAGAATACTGGAGTGGGTTGCCATACCCTCCTCCAGAGGATCTTCCCGACCCAAGGATCAAACCCGTGCTTCTTGTATCTCCTGCATTGGCAGGCAGGTTTTTTAGCACCAGTGGTCCTTGGGAAGCTTCTAGACAAACTTTTTAAATGGCTACATTCCTTTCCTTTTATTATGTACATAGATACCCATTACATATTAATTCCTTTTAATAAAATATTTAGATAGAAGTTTTTTAATATAAATTTATTTATTTTAATTGGAGGCTAATTACTTTACAATATTGTATTGGTTTTGCCATACATGACATGAATCCGCCACAGGTGTACAAGTGTTCCCCATCCTAAACCCCCCTCCCACCTCCCTCCCCATACAATTAAGTGAACATTTTTTTGCCTACTCATTTCAAAACAATTTATATAATAGAAGCCCAACATAACACAATATTAGATTGTACTTCATCTTTTTGTTTTACTGTGGGATTGACTGGTTATACTATATATCACATGTAAGGGGCAGATGTTAATTATAGGTATTTTTATATCTCTGAAATTCTGCTAGTATTTTACTCTTTATATTTATATATAAAATGATTAATTTTCTTATAAAATATAAAAGAAACAATTTTCTTGTCTCTTCTTGCTGTTTCACAAAATCAAGTACTTTAACGTAAAACTTCTGCTTTTGCCATTCTAATGGTCATGCATGTAACAAACTAGAAATTGCTGCAACTGAAACTAGAAATCGTTAGTTTCTGCAACTAACAGAAATCGTTAGTTTCTGCAACTGAAACTAACGATCTACACACACACACACACACACACACACACACACACACACCCTTTTGAACGTCGAGGTTTCTATTTAACAACGTATAAATAATAGGTATGAATAATGTAAATGCAAATAAATATTTGTAAAATTAAAAAAAAAATCCAACTACTCTCTGTTTAACCAAATGTAATTACACACAGACTGGATCAACTCTCCAAAAGTAATTTTTTTAAACATCATTCATCAGCAACACCAACCAACATGCCCACAGCCTTTAAGCAAACTTAACTCCCTCTTACTTCAAAGGTCCCTGTTTTGAGTTTGGCTGTAAATTGCTGTGTTGCCCTAACAAGGAAGTACTTATAAGATTTCTGGTTCTTGCTGTTAAATGACTAGTCTGCTTATTTTCTTGCTCAAATGACCTCATTTCTCTCAGAACAAAAAAAGGGGAGCTTAGTAGCCTCCCTTCCCTTCTTAAGCGTCCTGCTCTGGGGAACCAAAAGAGAAAGAGTCAGAAACTTTTCAGTACATTTCCCCAGTTCTGGAGCAGAATCTCAGAGTATTCATTTCCTGCCCAGCCTCCCTTTGGGGAAAAGGAGATCCCTTTGTTCTTGGGTTCATGAGGACAGAGTGAACATGACTCAGAAGAAAGAAAATAAAGTCTATCCCCTTCCCACTCATTTCTTCTGGCATGCCCACTTGCCTAGTCTTCAATTTGGTGTCTATTTGCACCATCATAAATTCTAAACTCAAGAGGATAATCCCAGCCAAAGTCTACATGTGCCGGATACCATAATGTAAACGGCATATGTTGTGAGAAGCTGTTAAATGGAACCAGTGAATGAAAACAGGGCCAGCCCTAGGCCTGGGCCCCTGGATTTCCTCTCCTCTGTAAACCAAGGCCTCTCCCCTCAATTCTAACTTCCTGACATGGCCATAAATAAAAGCATTTTTGGCTACCAGCCCCCCTTGAGATATTTAGGAAAAGCATCGATTCCAGAGTTAAAGTTCAGCCTCTGCTCAAAAGTACAAATGGCCAGCCCAGAGCTCCCTCTGACCTGATCGTGATGCATAATAGAAATTGCTGCAAAAAGCTGCAATTTCTTTCGTCTTAGGCCTAGGCCCCACTGTCTTCTCTCCCCCAGATTTGCCCTCATTCCAAAAGGAAGGAGACCCAGTTGATGGGCTGATGGGTTCAGCTGGCAGGAATCCAGTCCATGAAATGAGGTTAATAACAACTTGAAACCCCAGTCAGGTGGGGAGGAATAAACTCATCATCAAATGAATCGTTTCAGCCCTTCTTCCCCCACCTTTCTGGAGCTGCACCCAAGTTCAAGGCTCTTAAACAATGTCAGGGCCTTTGGGGCAGACATCTGGACCTTGATGTCTTCTGTCTAGAGGGGTGTCCACTGACACGCATACCTCCCTTGCTGGCCCTTGGCTGCTAGTCTATGCAAGGTGACGCTACAATGTCTCTATAGCCATGTGGCCACTTCAGCATCAACCCCCATCGTCTTAGCCTCACTTGTCCTATGATATCTGATTTCATCCGCTATTCTGCTGGGTTCTCAGAGTTTCTGTGAAGAGTGCCTTATAGTCCTGTTTTGCTTCCTCAGGCCTCTGCCCAAGAAGCAGGGGCCAGGCACTGCAGGAGCTACTGGTTTCTACAGTATCATTGCTTTCCACCCAGAGCCCTGTGTTCAGTTCTGCAGTTATTGTGAAATGCCACTCTGCAGTTCACTACCAGTTTTGCTCAGGAGAGAAGGAAATATTACACTCCTAGATGCCAAATGTAGATCTCTCTCAGAGCTGGTAGTCTGTGTTCCTATGATGCACGCTCCCCAGCAACCATCATATCGCATGTCATGTTCTCTTTTGCAACATCATGTCTGAAACAGATTTTGTTATATGCATCTTTGAGCAAGGAGAACTGAGATATGCCTGATTACAGGGCTTCAGTTTCCATTTCTTAGGGATAGACAACCCCAAAAGGCTGCACTCCATGGCCACTCCACAAAACAAGAAAAATAACTAAAGGAAAATATAACTGTAATGATCATTTTAAATATTTCATTCAGTATGAAATATAGATCTTCACTCATTAATGTTTTATTGGAGAAATGAGTTACTGCAGGTCAGACAGCCAGTGCACACAGATGTACACAAAGAGAAGAAAGTAGAAAGAATCTGGGCTCATAATCGTAGGGTTTTGAGGATTACAGATTACTAGAATCATATTCCATGGTGCCAGAAAGCTAGCATGGCTCCTCTAGGGCTTCACCACGTACAGCTCCAGAGTTGGTAGTGTCTGTACCTCCATCCCCACCATATCACTGAGACCCCAGAGTTCATGTTCAAGTGATACCCAGATGTCCCATTATCATTTTACCATAAAAAACTAAAATCACTGTCTGCTTCTCCTCTCTCAAGACTGTCCAACTCATATCATCTCACTTTGGTCAAATGGTTAAGTAGTACAGCGATTAGGACCTCAGCATAACAGGGATCATAGAGTTAAAAAGAAAGTAAAATGTGTTCACAGCAATATAGATATTTATATTGATATATATTTATATATATATATTTATATATATTTATATTATATATAATATATATTTATATATATTTATATATGCTTTATATATATATATATATATACATATAAAGAAAAATAGCTATTGCCATAATCTCCCAACTCAGAGATATCCGCTCCTAATATTAACATTAAGTGGGTATGTTCTTCCAGTTTCACAGGTGAGGGTATGCATATCCTCAGCATAACAGGGATCATAGAGTTAAAAAGAAAGTAAAATGTGTTCACAGCAATATATATATTTTTATATATTTATATATATTTATATTTATATATTTATATTTATATTATATATAATACATATTTATATATTTATATATGCATTGTATATATATATACATATAAAGAAAAATAGCTATTGCCATAATCTCCCAACTCAGAGATATCCGCTCCTAATATTAACATTAAGTGGGTATGTTCTTCCAGTTTCATAGGTGAGGGTATGCATTTAGTTGTCTTCAAATCTATTTTAACAAGATTTGAATCATAGTTTGGTTCCCTGCTTTACATGCTTAACATTTAAACATGGCTAAGTTTGTGGTGATTTGTTACAGCATCCGTAGCAAACTAATCCATTAGATTTAACCAATCTTCATAAATGTATTGACCACCATACTCTTTCTGTGTTGAAAATGCCTACCTGTTATGCTTCTTTCCCATTTTCTACTATGGAATTTAATTTTTTCCCTTCAAATTTTCCAAGCATATTTATAACTTCATATTTGTACATGTATAGTTATACAGTGGCAGCAGTCATGAAATTAAAAGATGCTTGCTCCTTGGAAGGAAAACTATGACAAACCTAGACAGCATATTCAAAAGCAGAGACATCACTTCGCCGACAAAGGTCTGTATAGTCAAAGCTATGGTTTTCCCGTAGTCATGTGCAGATGTGAGAGCTGGAACATAAAGAAGGCTAAGTGCAAAAGAACTGATGCTTTTGAACTGTGGTGTTGGAGAAGACTCTTTTTTTTTTTTTTTTAAATTACGCCAGCTGTGCCAGCAGCCCTGCCACGTCCACGCTCAGCGCCGCGCCGGGGGGGGCTCTGCCCCGGAGGCGCCCACCTCGGGGCCCGGAGCCCTGGAGCCGCTCATGGCCCCGCCGCGTACCGCTCCCCTCGGTTCCCGGCCGAGGCGCCTCAGCCCGCGCTGGAGAAGACTCTTAAGAGTCCCTTGGACTACAAGGAGATCCAACTAGCTAATTGACCGAAGGAAGTCAACCCTGAGTGTTCATTGGAAGGACTGATGCTGAAGCTGAAACTCCAATACTTTGGCCATCTGTTGTGAAGAGCTGACTCATTGGAAAAGACCCTGATGCTGGGAAAAATTTGAAGGCAAGGGAGAAGAGGGAGGCAGAGGGTGAGATGGTTAGATAGCATCACTCAATGGACATGAATCTGAGCAAACTCTGGGAGACAGTGAAGGCCAGGGAAGCCTGCAGTCAGTGAGGTTGCAAAGAGTCAGACACATCTTAGTGACTGAACAACAACCTCTGTCTATATAAGGAGTGCACATAGTTCCCCAATTTATCATAAACTTTTTAACTTTATAGTTTTTGATTAATATGGGTTTTCACTCTTTCATGTTTTTAAAATCTATCAGTATGTTCCTCCATATTTTCTCATTTTGCTTTTATGTGATATCAGATAGATGCCAATCTACATTTTCTTCCAAGCCATTCGTGACTCATTTTTATGTTTATCTTTTTAATCCATCCAAAAATATCTTTGATAAGTGATATGAAGCAAGAATTTAGTTATTTTCTCCAGTTGTTGGCCAATTGTTCCAACACCACTTATTTAATAATCATCTCTGTCCACTGATTTAAAGTGTTAAATTTCATTTGATTAGTTTATACACTATGGTCTGTTCCAGACCTTTTTATGTTATTCTACTGTTATCCCTGCTTAATTACAGCCACTTTATAAAATCCTTTGAAATCTACAAATGCATCTCCGTATATATTTTTCCTTGTGGAATATTTCAAAAACTTTCCAGATGAACTTTCTGATTATTTTGTCAAGTTAAAAGATAATTCTTTTAGAATTTTTTATTGGAATTGCATGAAGCTTATCAACTGATTTCAAAAGCCAAGCAATTGAGTTCCATTTACACATTTTAAGTGTTGATAATGTTTAAAATTCTTTTTTTATTTTTAATAGATTGTTCTCTTTCTAATATTACAAGCAATACATGTTCATTACAGACAACTAGTGAATGTTGATTTTTTTTTCATTCTTTTTTTTTCTTAGTTGCTCCTCATAGCATGTGGGGTTTTATCCATGAACAGGGATCCAATCTGTGTCCCCTGCAGTGGAAGCACAGAGCCATAACCACTGGACTGCCAAGGAAGCCCCAGAGACTGACATTTTAAAACAGGAACATGAGTGTCTAGAGTCTGGTAAGAAAATAGATCTAGACCTAGATAATGAAAATTCGTCTTCAATTCCAGATTCCATCAAGTGTGTTTAAGGTATGATTTTTGTTCATCCTCTAGCTCTCTGTGAACTCTCTCAAGAAACTTTCCTTTCACTGCTTTTCTGCTTGCTTCACTCCCTTATGCACATTTCGGATTTCCCAGATCATTTCACAGTTCCCTCGCCACTTTCATTTATTGTTTGCTCCTTTCAGTTCTGAAAGAGTGTCTAGAATTATGCCTTTATTTTCAAAATTCAGCTTGTTGGCAGTATCCCCTCAGCTGTTCACTGCCACATGCAGGTTTTAAATTCTATAGTTGCAGTTTTTAAATTTTCATTCAGTCTTTCATGATTTTGCATTGTTACTTCTGTGATACTGCTCAAATTTCAAAATGTAGTTTCTATTTAAGTGTTGCAGAGAGTGTACATTAGAAAATTTCAGCAATTGCAGCAGTTTGAGTTTTATAGGAAGAAACTTGCTCTGATTCTGTGGAATGGTGTCTTTTTAAACTGTAGAATATCTTTGAGCCAGTGATTTTTCTCAATTTGTGCATTTTTTAAAAAGAGTTCTGCATGAGAACAAACCAGCCACTACCAGTGGGGAGAGGGCTGGGGAAAGGGGCGAGGTGTGATGGGAAGGAAGTTAAGAGGTACAAACTATCCTTGAATAGCAAGGAGATCAAACCAGTCGATCCTAAAGGAAATGAACTCTGAATATTCTTTGGCAGGACTGATGATGGCACTGAAGCTCCAATACTTTGACTACCTGATGTGAAGAGCCTACGCATTGGAAAAGACCCTGATGCTGGGAAAGATTGAGGGCAGGAGGAAAAGGGGATGGCAGAGGATGAGGTGGTTGGATGGCGTCATTGAGTCAATGGGCATGAGTTTGAGCAAGCTCAGAGAGACAGTGAAGGACAGGGAAGCCTGGCATGCTGCAGTTCATGGGGTGGCAAAGAGTTGGACACAACTTAGCGACTGAACAACAACAAAACAACAAATAAAATACATGGATGTAATGTGCAATCCAAGAAGTACAGCCAATATCTTGTAATAACTTTATGTGGAGTATGGTCTGTAAAAATATTGAATCACCTATACTGAACACCTAAAATGAACATAATATTTTAAACCAACGTTATTTCATTCTTTAAAAATCATGGCAAAAAGAGTTCTGTGTGCTAGGTAAGAGTTGAAGTTATTAAGGTATTATGAGCTGACATGGTTTCTGGCATGGATGTTGTACCAAAAATATTTTTGGCCCCCAAAAGAAAAGAGAAAGACTTGCACTGGAATTCACCCACATTAGAGAAATATGGAAATACCAGGTTGGTGGTCACTTGGCGTTTCTGCAGGTGAATTTGTCCCAGGAGTGGTGGGGCAGTCAGAAATTCCTGGAGACCTTTCTTCGTCCTCTGCTGTCTGTTCCAGGGTTAAGAGTCCCCATCAGCCATCTGCTTGGTGCAGCCTCTGAAGCCTAATTGGTACCAAGGACAACTGATGGGTGTCTATATCCCTCCTGACCATTTCAGAGAGTGTCTATTCTCAAACATTCACTGCCCAGAACCTTTCGTGGGTGAGATGGAAGGATTTGATTGGGTCTCTTCTGCTTACTTCGCAAGAAAATTGCTTTTCCATATGCCAAAAATGCATTTCTTCTTGGCCAAATATTACAGATTTTTACCCTCATTTATCCAGTAAAATTACCTCCAGTTTTCTGGAGCTTGTCTTGCATCATTTCCTAGTTTCCAATGCAGAATAAGCCCCATGATTATTTCTGAGTAATATCTGCCGGATTTTAGAGGCAAGAAGTTAGATGCTTGTAAAGTGGTTATCTCTCTTAAAAGTTTGAAAATGCATTTTAGAAACTGGAAAACACTAATAACCTATTTCTGTCAGTCTTGACCCCATTCTAGTGGTCATCCAGGTTTTATTAATACATCTGTAGAGTCACTTTTAACTATCTTCTTCCTCCCTATAGCAAAGCAGCCCCCACGTTTTTAAAACACCACCTGCAGTTCAGTCTCTCTTTACGAGTTCCTCTGTGGCCAAGCTCTTCTCTCTAGTGGGATCCCACTTTCCAATTTGTCCCCAGCCCTGCCCCCCAACAGCCATCTATCCTACACACCCCTGAAGTTAATCCTCCTAAAACATTTCAAACCACCAGTGGCTCCCACATCCAACTGGATAAAATTAAAATGCTCTTAGGTTTCTCGCTATCTGATTTCTTGAAACAACCTTATTTTGATCACTCCCTGACACAGAGCATCGTCACCTTCAGCATGACCCAAGAGACACACAGTGCTTAATTTCAGCCCCATGCTTGCCTCAAATGCCCCCCATCCCCTGTGAGGCTGCGAGTACCTGGAAGTGAGGGTCAAGGCTGCCTACCTTCACAAGGTCACAATATTAAACAAATGCTTTTTTGAATCTTTCACATCTTTTCTAATCCTGCACCACACCATCGTTGGTGACGTCTGTTACAAATACCCAGGCTTATCCATTGATCCAAGTGCCTGCTTTTTATAATTATTTTTTTAAGTTTTTTCTTTGGGACATAATGCAGATCAATATTTCATAAATGCTTTATTGATGATGAAAATAAAGAGTATTCTCTGCAGGATACAAAGATCAATATATACATATTTACACATACTGCCTTATTAATTATATTATTCAGGACCTACATAACATTTTTTTCCTATTTGATTAAAAAAATATGCTTTATAGTCTTCTACTACTATTGTAATTCTGTTAATTTCTCCCTGCCTTTCTAAAACTCTTTTCTTTGCCTATTCCAATGATAACTGTATCAATCTGTGTCCAGTCAGATAAGCAGAAAAACTCTGAGTGTTGGGATGAAGCACTCAGTCATGACACATGATGATGTAAAAGGAAAGGGATCCCAGGTGCCCGTTAAGAGGTAGAAGAGGATGTAGAAATGGGAGGAATGATGGGGTGTTAATACCACTGCAAAAATCAGGAGTCCAGAGAAATATTATTTACAGAATAGCTCATGGAGGCTTAATTAGAAGTCTCAGATAGAACAAAGGAAGAAACTTAGGATTCTTACTTAACTATATTGGGAGAAAGGGCAAGAAAGCAGGGAAGGTGTGAACTACATAAATCTCTAGATAGGTAAAAAGTCTGCGGACTATATATAACAATGATAAATTAAAGAAAATCAAGGGACTTCCCGGGTGGTCCAGAAGTTAAGATTATGCACTCCCAACTCAGAGGGCCTGGGTTCAATACCTGATCAGAGAACTAGGTCCCACTTAAAGATCCTACATGCTGCAAAGAGGATCCTGTGGCACAGCTGAATAAGTAAAATATTTTTTGTTTAGAAAAAGAGAAAATCAAAATATAACCACGTTATTTAGATATTGGTAGTAACAAAAGAAAGAAATGGCTAAAATTAGTTTAACCGAAATTGTCAAAACCAAGACACTTTTGAGAGTAAAAGTGGATAGCATTAATAATTGTACTTGGAAAAAAAAAAAAGAATGTAATGTAGAGCACAGGGAATATAGCCTATATATAATCTATAAAAATGTCAAGATACTATCTTGTACACCTGGTACTAGTATATGTCAACTATACTTCATTAAAAAATAAAAATATGGAAGGGTTAGAGCAAAACTTTAAGAAATAAAAAAAAAGAAAGAAAGAAAGAAAATGAGTGTAAACCTGGAATGAACTGGGCAAATGGCAAAGTACAGTCACCACATGGGGAAGGGATCAGTTGCTTTTCCTTTCTGTGCTATTTGTTTTTCTTCAAACTGTTCGCGTAGCTTTGAATTAAAAAAAAAAAAAAATCCTTCACTGGCTTGCCTTTTTACTTTTTCTTATGTCCAAATGATGTGACTCTCTTGTCTGTCTGACTAATAGGGTTGTGAACTCCTGGAGAACAAGAGTCACATGTGACTTATCTTTCGATAACAGCAGGGTTTGGGAGAGAAGTTGTCAAGCTCGTTGAGATAGCAGATAGACCTACCCTTAGTTCTGAGTTCCTTATTTGGCTATCACATTTTACTGTGTATCTTTTTCCAATTAGTCAAAAAATGTCTAGCAGGTATGGGTGCTGGAGATGGAAAACAAACAATTCCTAAAACAACGATAAGCAACACATGAAAGGAGCTCTGCTTCCTAATTGTCCAGAACTTGAGGACGTGGGTTATGTGGCTTGATTCTTGGAGAGATGGTACCATATTTATCTTGCAGACGAAGAAGAGGAAGTTCAGAGATGTCAAGCAGTTTGTCAGGAGTCACACAGATTTTTTTTTTAATGTGTTATTTTATTTATTTTTTAAAAGTTTAAGCATTTATTTTTGGCTCTGTTGGACCTTCAGTGGGCTTTCTCTAGTTCCAGTGAGTGGGGGGCTACTCCTCACTGCGGCGCCTGGCCTGCTCGTTGCGGTGGCTTTCCTCGTTGCAGAGGCTGTGCTCTAGAGTGCGAGCTCAGTGATTGTGGTCCCTGAGCTTAGCTGCCCTGAAACATGTGAAATCTTGCCAGACCAGGGGTTGAACCATGTCCCCTGCACGGGCAGGTCGATTCTTAACCCCTGGACCACCAGGGAAGTCCCGTCACACAGCTTTTCAATGAGAGAGTTAAGCCCAGATGGCAAGAATGTTCACTGTCGTTCTGATGTTCTGCCCATCCCCAGCACCACCTTTCTAATGAATCATTTTTCTGTCTTCACCGAAGAGTCCTGGCAAAAAGTAGGATTTCTGACCGCAAACAACAAACTCTGTATTCTCTCTTTCCATTTTCTCCTCCAGCACTGGCTCCTTTTCATTCTAGGCTGCCAGTTCCTTATGATCGAAATTTGAAAGCATGTAACTGTTAATCTAGGAGTGATTAAAGAGTTTCATTTCTCGGAAGAGTCGGTACTCATCATCAACTGTGATGAATGAGCCCCTAACATCCCCTGATCCCATTATATTGTGATTAATTGTGCCAGTTTAAGTCAATAATTCATTTGTTAAAAATAGGCCTGCAAAGTATCATTTGTCTCATGGGAGACATCAGAATAAAAAAAAATTCATTTGATACTTCTCATTAAATTAGTGTTGGAAGTTATATTGAAGAGCCCTGTTCATCAAATACTTATCGCAGGCTTATTTGATAAGAAGTTGTATTTGTCTAAAATTATGTCTGCTAACTGTCATAATGGCCTGCATTTTCCCTGTGTTAATGAAGGAATAAAAAGTCTAAATACGTGCATGACTGGAGAAAAGGATGGGACTTGAAACTGGGATTAGAATAATTCCTAAATGGTCTGGTTTCATTGTATTAAAATTTATAAAAAAGAAAGTGAGAGAGATTGAGCTGGGTATCCTCTGCCTGGGCCTGGGACTGTCCTGGGAGGTGCCAAACTGGTTTTCTAAGAGATGGATCTTCCTCATTGTCTCTTAACTAGAAATTATTATAAATGGTGCATTCAGCCTTACTGGGTCATTAAGACATTTTCAGCTATAATGATTTTTTAAAAGATGGAAGTGAAGAGCTGACCCAGTGTAAATGATAATGGTCACCATCCAATGAGACACAAGACTCACAGTTAGTATTTCCAAAGCAGTGTCATAGCAACTTGGGAAAGACTTCTCAAATGCTCCTGAAATATTTGGATACGAGAAGGGGGATGATGACTTAGGCGACAGATGCTTCTGAAGACAAGGTTGCTTTCTTACAATTGGGGATAGGGGTAACAGGAAGACTTAAAAGTGGGCTGACTCTAATACAACAGGGCAAAATGATGAGAGGCCAAGTACCCGGCACATGTTGGGAACTTAGTACATGATGGGTGAGAAGGGAAAGAGGAGGCAGAATACATACAAGGGAAGGGAAAGCATGAAAGAACAGAGAAAACTGGACTGACCACAGCGGACCATCGTGCTGTATGGCGGCAGCTCCGAATGACCGATCCTGAGGGCAGCTCCCCAAGCATACCATGTGAAGAGTTCTAAATTTGGGAATCATGGACTCTGAACTCAGGACACACCCCCCCCTCCCCAAATCCTTCTTACTGGGCTTGAGATGGTACTCAAGAGAATGCATTTTAAAAATGCTCCGTAGATGACACTGGTGTATGGTCAAGTTTGGATAGGCAAAGGGATAAATATTTAGATGACTGAAAAAAAAATTCTTGTAGCTGTTTGGGTGGGAAATGCTGGCCAACTGGAGTCAAAATATGATGCAAGCCACTTCAGATGGCAAAAATAGACATCATTATGAAGACAACAAAATGGTTTCAAATATTAGGGGTTGTATATGCCCATGTCCAGGCAAGATAAAAGTGCCATTTTAGAAATTTGAGCCCTTTCTCTATTGACTACACAGGGTGCGTGTCATTGAGTCTCTCTGGACGCTTCCAATGATGGAAAAGTAACAGAAGTCTAAGGATTAAGTCAAATCCAACCCAGAAAATGGCTGGGACATTCTCTTTGCTGCCTCAGAAGAGAAAGGGGATACTGAGATGGAGAACAAGAGAGAGACTGGGGACCATCCTAGAGCAATGGTGGAAGCTGCTCCAACCACTGGCAGGGCCCAAGTATTTTCTGAAAACTCAGCAAGAAGGCTGAAAGCATGGCTTCAGGTTATACGTGGTTTTGTGCTATCCTGTGGAGCCCTCCATTTCACTCCAAATATTACTAAGTTTATCACACCCAATGGCATTGGGCTAGTGATGCTTGATGGGTCAAGAAGGAAGGTGTGTCCACGCAGGGGAAGAGTCCTTTCAGGGAACGGACAGCAGAGCTGGGGGTGAAAGAGACTATGGAAAAGAATATATTCAGATGATGTGTATGTGTGTGTGTGTGTGTGTGTGTGTATACATTATTGTGTATATATACATACTTGAGTCTTCCCTGATGGCTCAGTGGTAAAGAATTTGCCTGCCAATGCAGGAGACCTAGGTTCAATCCCTGGGTCAGGAAGATCCCCTGGAGAAGGAAATGGCAACTCACTCCAGTACTCTTGCCTGGAGAATCCCATGGACAGAGGAGCCTGGAAGGTTACAGTCCATGAGGTCACAAAGAGTCAGATACAACTTAGTGACTAAAAAATAACATATATATATATATAAAACTGAATCCCTTCGCTACCCACCTGAAACTGACACAATATTGTAAATCCACTATACTTCAGTTAAAGAAAAAAGAGAAAGAGGCCAGTGACTTATCCTAGAACAGAAACTTGGTGCAGAAGGTGACTGGACAAATCAAGCTTTACCCTGCACTTCTTTTTAATCCTAGAAACTTGTGGATTCTTTTAAAAAATATTTAAGGGGTATATTAGAATTCCCATAGGTAGGCTCCTGTTACTTTCAGACAAAGGGTTTACATAAGAAAAACATTTTACTTCTTCTACTTAAAATTCTTTTCAAGTGATGACTGCAGTGGGTTCGAGATACACCTGAGATCTGTCTTCCCTATGTTTCAGCTCTTTCTGAGGCATTTCAGTTGTCATCTCTTCTCTCTTTTCAATTCTCTCAAAATCTCTTCTTTTCTGAGCCTTCATAAAGGCAAGTGAAAAAGAAAAGATAATAGGTTAAGCCTTTTAATGATGATTTATACTTATCTTAACCACGTTTCACCCATTTTTAATATTTGACAGAGGGGAGAAGCACTGTCAGGACTTATATTTCCCTCTCTCTAATTTCAGCCCTAGGAATTATTAATGCACAAATTAACAATGCAGTTTGTACCACCCACCACAGAGAAAGATGTTAAAATTCTTAATGGGCCCTAGAAATGCCATTGACTTAACTTATTCTAAGTATTTCTAGAGACCGGCCTATAACTTCAGCTTTACTGTTTCCCTTGTGGTATAATCAAATTTGGGTAAAACCAAACCACAGGCATCTTGAAACAAGAAAAAGTATTTTAGAATGCTGGTGTGAAAAGAAACTCCCAAAATCGTTTAGTAAAAGTTCTTTTGTCTTTGAGACACAGAATTAGATGCTTAGAGATATGAAGAAATTTGACCAAGGTTATATATTTCTTCGGTGTCATGTCGCAAATCAGAACACACAAATTCTATCCATTTGTTAATAAACATTAGTTTAAAAAATTCCATGTGCTAGGCCTTTACAAAACATTTTTTTAAGAAAAATGAAAATATATAATTCCTGGCCTCATGGTGCTTTCTAGCAAGGAGACCAATATGCAAAGAATTACATTTTCAGAAATACAGGCTTCAGTCATATAAATTTCAGTAATTTAATCGGCCAGGGCTTGCATGAGGAGTGGGACAGAGAGAAGAATATTTTGGGTCACGGTGGTTATGCCTCTTGATCTGTAAATCACAATAAAAATCGTGTGTTTCTGACCCAAACAGTAGTGACGGCGGCTTATTCTCATTCCAAACCTCTTTGGGGTGCTGGTGTTTATAATTTGTAACTACTTACTTTCATTTCAAAACTTATTATTTGAAACACTCCAAAGGCTCTCCTGATAGCATGTTGATGGCATCATGACTCACTTCAAAGTGATCAAGGGAGTTGGCAGTAATCGCATTCTCAAGGTTATGAAGGTGTTGGTTTGACCTCAGTCCCAGAGCACAGAGTTCAAAGAAAACATGGTCCCTGCGGTCCTGAACTGGAACCTCTGCAGGTTGGTAAAGACGAAATGAGAGGACAGGAAGTCAGAATCAACTGTGGAAACACTTGGTAGGTTAGGACTACACTGAAAACACCATCCAGCTACTGAAGAGTACATATCCTAAAACGGGGAGGGAAATGAGAACCCCAGCTGTGCCCCTATGAAGCAGATCCGCAACTCCAGTGCTTCCGTCTCCCTCTGAAATCCGGATTCCTCTGGCATTGCGATGGCTCTGCGGTGCCTGGCAGGTGTGTGCACCTCCTAAATCAAGCCACCCAGAATCCGTCCCAGCAGGTTATCTCCTCACAGTAGCCTCATTGTCTGGAGGGGACCCGCTGGGTATTGACAGAGCCTCTGAAAACATAGCTCTTTGTCTCCAACTTCATCATGAAGCTGTAATGTAGTAAATCTTAGGCCAAAAACCTATTAGTGCCCCAGAGAGGTTACAGGAAAGAACTTTTTTGATGTAAATTCAAGTTTTGTCTGTCAGGAGTGGGGCTGTGGAAATACACTGGTCCGGAGTCATGGTAGGTGTGAGGAATCACTTACCCACTGCGAGAACACAGGGACCTTGATTGCGGCCATCTGGTCAACTTCCTGGGGCATTCAGCCAAATAGCCCTAGGTCCTTGCCTCTGTGCTGGAACAGACAGGGTATAAGGTTTTGAGATGTTTCTTGAGGTTGTAGGCCACATTAGCCCATAGTCTTGTTCAACAAATCTCATGTGCAAAGGAATATTGGGATAGCTGTCAGGTTAAGAGTAAGAAGTAGGGCTGAGAGACCTTTTCTCTCGCTAGTACTTTCCAGGACTCGCCCTCTCCAGGGAGATTTCTGGGGCGAGCACCCTAGGGACTTTTATGGTTCCACATGGTTGTGGCAGTAGGTCCAAAAACGCTGAAGTCAGTAAGAAAGCATAAAAGAGAGAGAGAAGCAGGAATTCAGGCAGTGCCTCTCAAGTACAAAGGAGATGAGAAACTGAGGCTTGCTGAAATCTCCTGGCTGGCTCCACCAGCGATGTATTATTGCAGGGTATGTTCCTGTCTCATTGCAGAAAGAATGTAGAGCTGACAGGAGGTCAAGAAAGCCAAGAGAGGATTTATTTAAGTGACAGTACACTCTCAACCAGTCCATTCTGAAGGAGATCAGCCCTGGGATTTCTTTGGAAAGAATGATGCTAAAGCTGAAAGTCCAGTACTTTGGCCACCTCATGCAAAGAATTGACTCACTGGAAAAGACTCTGATGCTGGGAGGGATTGGGGGCAGGAGGAGAAGGAGATGACAGAGGATGAGATGGCTGGATGGCATCACTGACTCGATGGACGTGAATCTGAGTGAACTCCGGGAGTTGGTGATGGACAGGGAGGCCTGGCGTGCTGCGATTCATGGGGTTGCAGAGTCGGACACGACTGACCAACTGAACTGAACTGACTGACACTCTCAAGGGGAGAGCTGGCAGTCTCAGTGAGAATATTTGCTTTACTTCACATCTGAGGCACAGGACGCTCAGAGAGGGGACATTAAAGTGCCAGTAAGGCATTACTGGCAGATGCTTGCTAATAATGAGAGCTATGGAGCAACAAAATGAACTGCATTGCATTGTAGGATATGGGTCTTCATTAAATATACTCAAACAGTAGTTGAGTTGATGCTTTTGAACTGTGCTGTTGGAGAAGACTCTTGGGAGTCCCTCAGACTGCAAGGAGATCCAACCAGTCCATCCTCAAGGAGATCAGTTCTGAATATATATTGGAAGGACTGATGCTGTGGCTGAAACTCCCAATACTTTGGCTACCTGATGCGAAGAGTTGACTCATTGGAAAAGACCCTGATGCTGGGAAAGATTGAAGGCAGGAGGAGAAGGGGACGACAGAGGATGAGATGGTTGGATGGCATCGCTGACTCGATGGACGTGAGTCTGAGTGAACTCCGGGAGTTGGTGATGGACAGGGAGGCCTGGTGTGCTGCGATTCATGGGGTCACAAAGAGTCGCACACGACTGAGTGACTGATCTGATCTGATCTGATCAACTGATCTTCTCCACAGACATATGAATTGATAGTACGAGTCCTTCCATTTTACAGGCTAGAGGAAAAGGGAACAGTATGATCAAGAAGTGAAAGTGGCTCGGTCATGTCCAACTCTTTGCAACCCCATGGACTACACAGTCCATGGCATTCTCCATGCAGGAATGCTGGAGTGGATGGCTGTTCCCTTCTCCAGGGGACCTTCCCGACCCAGGGATCGAGCCTAGGTCTCCCGCATTGTGGGTGGATTCTTTACCAGCTGGGCCAACAGGGGAGTCCTGTTATAGGTCACACAGCTAGGATTGCGTTGGAAGAATCTGGACCCAGGTCTGCTCATACCTAGAACTCATGCTCTTAACTGTGCTCTGTTGCTAATTGCAGCAGTTATAAATGAGTTTCCATTTCATTCATTCATTTCATTTCACTCAGTTATAAGTGAATTTCTTGTGTGATGTGTGTGATTGAATCAAAAGGCTCTAGAATACCTTTTATATTCTCCAATTCTGTTTCCATGAAAAGATTTTTCATAAAAGGCAAATATTGTGACGTTGCATTATTTTAATCTCTAAGAAATCAATGTAACATTCCATTTGTGAATTAGGATTGGCATAAAATTTGAATATAATATGTGTAATTGACATCATCATCATCTGGGTTTCTGGTAAACTAAACTCCTTTCTTAATCCCGGAGACCCCCTTTGCATAAGTCTAGGCTTCATGATGAAAATTCTGAAAGAGATGGGAATACCAGACCACCTGACCTGACCTGCCTCTTGAGAAACCTATATGCAAGTCAGGAAGCAACAGTTAGAACTGGACATGGAACAACAGACTGGTTCCAAATAGGAAAAGGAGTTCGTCAAGGCTGTATACTATCACCCTGTTTATTTAACTTATATGCAGAGTACATCATGAGAAACGCTGGACTGGAAGAAATATAAGCTGGAATCAAGATTGCCGGGAGAAATATCAATAACCTCAATTGTGCAGATGACACCACCCTTATGGCAGAAAGTGAAGAGGAACTCAAAAGCCTCTTCATGAAAGTGAAAGTAGAGAGTGAAAAAGTTGGCTTAAAGCTCAATGTTCAGAAAACGAATATCATGGCATTCGGTCCCACCACTTCATGGGAAATAGATGGGGAAACAGTGGAAACAGTGTCAGACTTTATTTTTTGGGGGTTCCAAAATCACTACAGATGGTGACTGCAGCCATGAAATTGAAAGACGCTTACTCCTTGGAAGGAAAGTTATGACCAACCTAGATAGCATACTCAAAAGCAGAGACATTACATTACCAAAAAAGGTCTGTCTAGTCAAGGCTATGGTTTTTCCAGTGGTCATGTATGGATGTGAGAGTTGGGCTGTGATGAAAGCTGAATACTAAAGAATTGATGCTTTTGAACTGTGATGTTGGAGAAGACTCTTGAGAGTCCCTTGGACTGCAAGGAGATCCAACCAGTCCATTCTAAAGGAGACCAGCCCTGGGTGTTCATTGGAAGGATTGATGCTGAGGCTGAAACTCCAGTACTTTGGCCACCTCATGCAAAGAATTGACTCATTGGAAAAGACTCTGATGCTGGGAGGGATTGGGGGCAGGAGGAGAAGGGGACGACAGAGGATGAGATGGCTGAATGGCATCACTGACTTGATGGACGTGAGCCTGAATGAAGTCCAGGAGTTGGTGATGGACAGGGAGGCCTGGCGTGCTGCGATTCATGGGGTCACAAAGAGTCTGACACGACTGAACTGAACTGAACTGAGGCTTCATCACTCAAATAGAAACTGGCAAATGATGAAGACTGAGTCAGTTAGATACTCTCACCCAGGACTCTGAATCATGGAAAATGATAAAATGATTTCTTCTTGTAAGGAAGAACAGATGAGAACCATTCACAGTGATGGTGATGCCTGGAGATAGCAGTCAGAGAAGGCAGCCTGTGCAGACCAGTCCTACTAAAAGTTGATGTCCTTTCTGCTCCTTGTGTGTGAGTGTGCTAAGTCGCTTCATTCCCTGTCTGACTCTTTGCTACCCTATGGACTGCAGACAATGGGGCTCTTCTGTTCATGAGGTTCTCCAGGCAAGAATGCCAGAGTGAGTTGCCACGCCCTCCTCCAGGGGATCTTCCCGATCCAGTAATCAAACTGGCGTCTCTTTAGTCCACCTGCACTGGCAGTGGGTTCTTTACAACCACAGCCACCTGGGAAGTCCTTTCTGCTTCTTGCCCCTCTTCTGTTTTGCCAGCCTGATTGAATAGCCTCTAATCAATTCTGTGAACCTTAAAACGCTTCCTGCTGCTGCTGCTGCTGCTAAGTCGCTTCAGTCGTGTCCGACTCTGTGCAACCCCACAGACGGCAGCCCACCAGGCTCCCCCATCCCTGGGATTCTCCAGGCAAGAACACTGGAGTGGGTTGCCATTTCCTTTTCCAATGCATGAAAGGGAAAAGGGAAAGTGACTCGACTTTCTTAGCGACCCCATGGACTGCAGCCTACTAGACTCCTCCGTCCATGGGATTTTCCAGGCAAGAGTACTGGAGTGGGGTGCCAGTGCCTTCTCCGAAAACGCTTCCAATATATCCTATTTCTGCTTAAGTCATCAGCCAGTTCCATTGCCTGCAGCTGAGAACCTTGACTGACTCCCCACTTCGAACATTAATATGGTGACCCCTATAGGTACTGATGTTTGCCAGCATCAGAGAGCTTATTTGGGCTTATCTCTAGTAAATTATGTTTAAAAATATAAGTGTAATTAATTATGACTTTCTAGTGTCTTACAAAGAACTTTCATGAGAAATTTCCTGACCTGACATCACTATCATTTTTATGTACATATCAAGATAAATATTATAATTTTCCTTCACTTACTGAATGATTATTACTGTTTTCAGTCTATTGAAGAGTGTGAGACTAAAATTATACAAGCAAAAGACCAAGATATCCTTTTTTCCCTGTGATATTAGACTGTGGATTTAGGAGAATGCAGGAATTTCCACTGGGCCTATAGAATGGGGGTCTATACGTTGGAGACTCTGCCTGCAGTGCGGGAGACTTGGGTTCGATCTCCAGTATCAGGGGGCTTCCCTGGAATGGGGAGAGGTGACCCACTCTGGTGTCCTAGCCTGGAGAATTCCACGGATGGAGGAGTCTGGTAGACTTCAGTCCATGGGGTCACAAAGAGTTTGGACACAACTGAGTGACTAACACTTTTTTTTTTCAAGAGTTTCCTACTGTGTTTAAAGATTTTATGAGTGTGAGAGATAGTACAATACGATGCTGCTGTAGTACAGACTGTGAGCTCTGGAACCACAACCAAGCCTAGGTTTCGATGAATCTCTGCTCTACCTACAGTGTGTAATCTTAGGCAGGTTACTTAACTTCTCTATGCCTCCATTTTCCCAATGAAAAAATGACAATAATAACAGATTATTTTAATAATCTTACATCTAAGAAATATAAGGAGTCAAAATTCTCATAATTTTTCATCAACACCTTAGATAAAGTAAAATATATATACACTTAATATATAAAACTAATGCATAGAAATAATTACTTATTTCTCTTAAGGAAGAAGCAAGATTCAAAAGTCCTCTAAATTTTGTAGTAGCCTCAGTTTTCATTAATTAATAGACTGAAAGTATACACGTGTCAAACCAGGATTTAACATTAGTTTGGTGTTCTGAACTAAAGATCTTATTTGAACTTCACCAGTTTCTCTGCTAATGTCCTTTTTCTTTTTCTTCTGTTTAAGGCTGAATAAGGTATATTTGGAAACCCTCTGTACTGTTTTTGCAAGTTTCCCCTAAGTCTAAAATTAGTTCATAATAAAGCACAGAAAAGAAGCAAAAGACCATAAGATTAGAAGAGTAAAAATTGTTTTATTTTTCCCCCTAAAGAAATATGCTGAATAAAAGTAATGACATGGAACAAAAAAAAGAAAAAGAGTAAGAAGTAGGGGTGAGAATGAAGTTATCTAGTTTTCTCCTCCACTAAAATCAGTCTTTCCTCAAATGTTAAAGATTTGGGGAAGCAATAGAAAACCTCACAATATGTGTATTTTGTTATGTGTGGGACCAGTGATATATCGTCCTTTTAAAATTAATGGTAGAAGACTTTACAACTATACTTTCAGAATAATTAAAGGTTAACTGTGCTCATCTCATATGGATGCCTTTTAAGAGACCTGAGACATTTTTATTTTATTTTATTTTATTTTTAAACTTTACATAATTGTATTAGTTTTGCCAAATATCAAAATGAATCCATCACAGGTATACATGTGCTCCCCATCCTGAACCCTCCTCCCTCCTCCCTCCCCATACCATCCCTCTGGGTCGTCCCAGTGCACTAGCCCCAAGCATCCAGTATCGTGCATTGAACCTGGACTGGCATCTCGTTTCATACATGATATTTTACATGTTTCAATGCCATTGTCCCAAATCTTCCCACCCTCTCCCTCTCCCACAGAGTCCATAAGACTGTTCCATACATCAGCGTCACTTTTGCTGTCTCGTACACAGGGTTATTGTTATCATCTTTCTAAATTCCATATATATGCGTTAGTATACTGTATTGGTGTTTTTCCTTCTGGCTTGCTTCACTCTGTATAATAGGCTCCAGTTTCATCCACCTCATTAGAACTGATTCAAATGTATTCTTTTTAATGGCTGAGTAATACTCCATTGTGTATATGTACCACAGCTTTCTTATCCATTCATCTGCTGATGGACATCTAGGTTGCTTCCATGTCCTGGCTATTATAAACAGTGCTGCGATGAACATTGGGGTACACGTGTCTCTTTCCCTTCTGGTTTCCTCAGTGTGTATGCCCAGCAGTGGGATAAAATCTTCTGCACATCAAAGGAAACTATCAGCAAGGTGAAAAGACAGCCTTCAGAATGGGAGAAAATAATAGCAAATGAAGCAACTGACAAACAACTAATCTCAAAAATATACAAGCAACTCCTCCAGCTCAACTCCAGAAAAATAAATGACCCAATCAAAAAATGGGCCAAAGAACTAAATAGACATTTTTCCAAAGAAGACATACAGATGGCTAACAAACACATGAAAAGATGCTCAACATCACTCATTATCAGAGAAATGCAAATCAAGACCACTGTGAGGTACCATTTCACACCAGTCAGAATGGCTGCGATCCAAAAGTCTACAAATAATAAATGTTGGAAAGGGTGTAGAGGAAAGGCAACCCTCTTACACTGTTGGTGGGAATGCAAACTAGTACAGCCACTATGGAGAACAGTGTGGAGATTCCTTAAAAAACTGGAGACCTGAGACATTTGATTGGCTGCCCCAGATACAGACCATCTCCTGAACAGACGGATGTTCCCACAAGTAGGTATCCTGTGTATGTCGTCTGAGAAAAGCCCACACACCTGGAGGTAGCGGTGAACTTCTGCCTGTTCGTGACCTTATTCTGGGACACAGGGTGTCTTGCTTTCTCTCCTTAGATATCATCTATTCCCGCTTTGTCATTTTACAAACAAGGAAACGGAAGCTAAGAGGAGTGGGCTGACTTCACTCGCAGAAACAGAGCTGGAATGGAAGGACACTCCAGGCCTCCAGATCCTTGCTCCAAAGTTTTTCCTCTGTGACAGTCATCCACCTAGAGGCATGGCTGGGTCCATGAGAGGGTGAAAAGTGAAAGTGTTAGTCACTCAGTCGTGACTCTTTATGACCCCTATAGTCCATCAGGGTCCTCTGTCTGTGGAATTCTCCAGGCAAGACTACTGGAGCAGGTCGCCATGCCCTTCTCCAGGGCATCTACCTGACCCAGGAGTCAAACCCGTGTCTCCTGCACTACAGGCAAATTCTGTACCATCTAAGCCACCAGGGAAGCCCTAACCAACTCCATTTTCAACAGTGTTGGTAAAAAGCTTAATGCAGAGGGAGATGAACAATGTAGAAAAGTGGTGAGAAATAACATTCCACCCCTAGTTTAATTTAGAATAAATGTATTGTGGTCTTGCTGACCCTCTGCAGGATCGGCCTATTTCATGGGAAGGACAGGGAATGGGGAAGCAGGATTATGTGAACACGTGTTCGTGCACAGGCTGGGGAAAGAGTGGGCAGGATGGAGACAGACCAAAACCACCGGAGGGGCCTTTGCTCATAGGATCTGGTTTTCTCAGCCTCCCACAGTGCCTAACAGGCAGAAAGAAGGTCTGTGCCTTTGCTGTGTGTACACTTTCCACCAGACTGTTTTACAGTTCCCTGTCTTCCTCCTCTGTTTATTCAGGTTGGGTCCATGCCTGGGAGATGAGAGTGGGCGGAAATCCAGAGCCAGGAGCTGGGGCCTTGGGGCCTCCCCTGAGACTTCTGGAACTGGGTAGGCCATCTTCCTGTCTGCCAAGCTTTCCATGGAGGCTGTAGAGAGTGACTACAGAGTCCAACGTGTGCTTAACCATGCTCTCCTCCAGCTCTTGTGCCTGTTCCTTCTGACGAGAAGCACATGGTGGAAAGGTGATGTAAGGGGAACTGTTTTAAAATCTGGCATGGGAAGGTTGCCCCGATGACATGCCCTGGCCATTGACAAAGCAGGAAGATCCCTGCACGAGCTCGTCCTGACGTTTTCCAGTTGTGCACAAGATGTGTCCTGGTCTCGAAGCCATGGGCCCAGTCTTTTCTGTGGTCAGAAGAATAACTAGGGTACCTTCTCATAACCATGGAGTTTAGAGAGAAACACTTCCTTATGCTAAACTCTCTGTTCAACACTTCTACATGTATTACCTCATTTTATTCACATAGAAAATCGTGGAGACCTGAACTCCATTATGTTCAGAATCAGTGCTTGAATGTGTGTCTGTCTACGCATTCTTCACCAATAAAAAGCCCTCCTTCCAGTGTGAGTGACACAACAATAAAGTGTGACTGCGTAAGTGGGTCCAGCATCCACCATGTACCTAGAGAGGGGACCTAGAGCAAGTCGCATAATCACTCTTTATGTCAATGTCCTCAGCAAATAATAGGAATAATAACAATGACCAGTACCTACCTCATGGGGTGGTTTTGAGAACCAAGTGAAGTATTTTAAATATAAATGTTCATTAAGCAAATATAAGGAGAAGGGGGTTTTGGGGTTTGCTTTTCACATAGGTAAAGATATTAGAAATGGATGAACTATATATAAGCTATGTTTTTGCAAGTTCATATAGTAAAATCAAAGGCTAATTTTATCCCAACATGAATACAAATGTAATCTCCTATGGCCAGCCTCTTATGAACCCCTTGATTACTTGCCTCAGGGGGTCTCAGCCCAATTACATCTAATGTCCCTTTTATATTAAGTATGTTAAACCATTCCATTTGTTATCCTAAAGCAGAATTCATAAATAATATAACCTACCTATAGACATAATTATAGAAATCATATGACATCCTGCTTGTAATAATGGAAAGAGGAAATCCAAGGAGAGTGTTTCAATATATAATACTCAAGCATGACTAGAAGACAGCAGGTAATACTCAGATACCTGTTGTTCTACATATAATCACCAGAATCTACCAACCACAAATGCAAACTGATACGAGAACCTTTTATTCTGATTCAAACAATGTAAAGACACTGCTGTTAGTGATGTATTTTCTAAAATGATCAACAACTTTTGGTGAAGTTCCAAGTACAATAAAGTGCTGCTTTCTGTCAATTTACAGAATTGATGCTTTACTGAAAATTCAGAGAGCTTTAAAACAGGGCAAAAAACAAATGTTCAGTGTTTTATAGAATATAGGCTCCCAAGTTTATGGATTTAAGTTCAGATCATTCTAAACAGGGCTTTTAACCCAACTACATGTCCAGCGGGGCATCTGAAAATGAAGTGTGAAATGGGATAATTCTTCAATGTGTGTGGTTTGTCCAGTACATGGCAGGATGTCCTTGGCCCCATCCATCAAATCCCCATTATCATGATGATCAAAAACACACTAGTGAACTCCAAGATACACAGGGGTGGCAGCCCCTCCTCTGCCCCACCAGTACCAAGAACCTCCACTCCGTATGCTTCCTTACCTTGTAGGGCTCACCATTTTGCCAGAGTGCAACTCTCTCCCTGGATTACCCAAAATCTTTCTCCTTCATCCTTTGTCTCTCTTATCTTTTATAATCTGATGCTTCAACATAACTAAACTTTTCTTCCTCTCGTGACCTAAATTATTTACTCTAACTGGACTCTCTTTGAACTATTTGCTTCCAACCTAGAGCCCTAAGGATGTTCTTGGAAGAGTTGACAAGACATGGAACTAGTTCTTAGAACTAGAAAGTAACATGGAAATCATTTAGTTCAATGCTACAAACAATCAAGCTGAAGCTTAAATATGTGTGGGGACTTATCTGAGGGCCCACAACCAATGTCTGGTCATTCAGGTCAAGAACCTGCGCCGGTCTCACCGTCCCCATACCACCCTCTGTCGTTACCAATTAACCAGTAAACCAGGCAGCAAACTCATATGCAGGTCATCTATAAGGCACCCTGTTAGGAATGTTTTAGACTTCCTGAGTTCAAAGTACGATTATAAAGACAAGAAATGGCGATGAAAACCAAGGATTGTTTAACGAAGCTTATGTCTTATATTCCAGTTTTGTTCACGACTTTGTCTTCCATGTTTTAGGACGTGAGTAGCTGTAACTTTAGCCTATAGTTCCTCTGGTACTGAGCTAAGATATTACTATTTACAAGGTAAAGTGAAAAAAAAAAATGTGCCTTACAAAGAGGTGCAACATACAGACAATTGTATAAAGGTAGAATGTGTTGGAAGGAAGAGAATCCGGAAGTGATAATATAGGCAGGTATTATAATATTTCAAGAAGGCGAGACCCCGAATCAACTTGGAGGCAGTGGAAGTGTTAAGAGGAAGCAAGAGATGAAAGACATCCTGGATAGAGAATCTCAGGAAAATGAAAACTGATTATATGCAATGATGATTGGAAAAGGAAATTTCAACACTGATCCCCAAGTTTCCAGTCTACAGAATAGGGGGAAGGGTGGTACCATGAATAAAGACCAAAAGGAGATAGGGGTACCACAAAGTCAGAAAGAAGGAAGTTGGAGGGAGAAGGGCTGGTGATTGGGAAATGACTCAACACAGAGAGTGCTCAACTCAGATGGCAACTGAACACATGAAGCCTGTGCCCAAACAGATAAGGGGAAATGTGCGTCTGATCTTCAGCCTATAGTCATGAAGCTAGACGTGGATGCGAATGACACGGATGAAGGAGGAGAGTTAGACCACTTAGAAGGAGAGGATGGACTGGAAAGTAAGCGTCAACAGTCTGAGCCTAATGAATAGCTAACAAGTTTGGGGGTGAAAAGACAGGGAGAAGATGTCAAATGAAACTTTTAAAGGAGGAGGTGGGGGAAGAGGAATTAAGGGAGGAAACCGAATTGGGCAGATCTCCGGAAGCTGCAGGCAGAGAAATTCTCAACAAGCCTGGCTCACAGCATGGCTGAGGAGGACGTGGGGGATCACAGGATGGGCGGAGAGGATGCTGCTCAGAGCACAGGTAGAGCCTGGCAGAAATGGGGAGAAAGGGCAAGGTTCTCTGCCTGCGAGAAGACCAAAGAAAGAGACGCTGGATAAAGCATTGACGGAGAAGCAGAGGGGCTGAGCAGAGAGCCGAGAGCCAAAAGCTGGAAGGATCTCAGGTAAGGGAGTCTTGTCCTCTTCAAGAGCGGGAAAGGAGAGGTGGTCCGCTGAGAGCAGGAGGGGCTGAGAGGGAGGGGCGTGGTGAGAAGTTACTCCCTAGGACGTAACAGGAATCCGGCGTGTGATGGATGATGGACGAGAGGCCAACGAGAATTCAGAGTTGCTTTAATAAAATGAGGGAGGAAGAACAGCAAAAGCAACAGACTCACAGACCCAGAGGATGAACTTCTGGTTACCGGGGAAGAGATGCGGGGTAGGGGTTGTTTGGGAGTCTGGGATGGACATGCACACAGTGCTATGTAAAAAAATGGATGACCAGCAAGGTCCTGCTGTATAACACAAGGAGCTCTGCCCAGTGTCGTGGGGCAGTCTAGACGGGAGGGGAGTCTGGGGGAGAACGGAGGCATGTATGTGTATGGCTGAGCCACTCTTTGCACCTGCAACCATCACAACATTTTTAATCAGTTCTACTCCAATATGAAGTAAAAGGGTTCAAAAATAAAAGAAAGGTAGAACAGGGAGGAGGTTATGGCCTCGGAAATTTCACGAGTTCAAGATCCAAGTAGTGGAGGAATTCTCAGAGACGTCGATGATGATGATAATGATGATAATTTCAGCTAACATTGCATGTGGTGTTAAAGTACCAGATAACATGTTAGGCAATTTTTTTCATGTGTTTTCTCATTAAATCTCTATAGCACCACAGTAGGGTATTACTATTATCCCATTTTATAAGTGAATAAGTCAAGTCTACAGATAGCCGAGCCATTTGCTCTCAGGCACACGAGAGACAGACCCAGAACTCACACCTGGTCCTGTTACCTCCAGAAAACCTAATGCCAAGCTGCCCATGATGGTCTTTACTGTCACTCACGTGAGCAGCTCCATGGAGGTGGGACCAAGCTTCCTGAGGATGTAAAACTTGAATGGTGCCCTAGGGCAGAGTTGGGAGGATGATCCGCGTTCACGTTGGAATCCTGAGAACTCGAACTAGAAAAGGAAGCCTGTGAACCAGATGCAGGAGTCACTCAGCAAAGAGAGAAAGTGTTACAGATTCTGGTGTACGAAGCTCACCTTGGAAAAGTTGTTGGATAAAGGTCACGAAATGATGGTTGGGGGAAGTGGTGGGATACACGGATGTTCTGTTCAGGGAAAGGAATAAGAGATGTGTTAGAGATGGTTACAAGATAAATGGAGTCTTCAGAGTAAAGCCAGAGGTTTTTCTTAATGCTAGGAAGTTGAAGGATGCACAGAAAATCATTTGGGGAGCTCTGTGCATTTTGTTTCGTTTTTAATATAGAGAGTCCCAAGGGATAGGTTGCATAGTTTCAAGTTAGAGATCAGATAAGACTTTAGGGCTCTCTGGAAAGAGATGGATATAAGGGCTAAAGTGGAAGGAGAATGAAAGTTGGGATTTAAAACTATTATTTTAATGACCAGGGCTTGGAACGAAGAGGTCAATAATAACGGAAGAGGAATAGCAACTAGAAATCAATCAGTGCAGGAACTGTTGGTTTTGCATGATGACCACTAGGAGGAGCTCCAGCTTCCTCCTCACCTAGAGGTTAGGAGCACAGTTTCAAATTCTCAGTCTACTTCCTAGATGGGGGATTTGGACCATCTGCTAGATAACAAAGTGGAGATCATGATGTTGTTCAGAGAATAGTTTTGAGGATTAAATGAGATACTACATGTAACATGTTTTTACCGCTCTGCCCTGAAGACAGGCAGCCATCAGGGTCCCAGTTGGAGAGGATTCTCTTCCATCAGAAACGAAGCCGTGAGAACTACTAGACCAGGGTGCCAGGGCCTCTGTTCAGCATGGAAAGGGAAACCGTCCACAGTTGCTGACACGTCTGTGCTCTTTAGGGATTGTCTTTTTCTATCCAGTAAATCCATATGGCTTATGGGGCAGAAACAGGGTGAAGCTGCCTCAAGTCTAAGAGGAGTCCATTAGGAAGAAATCCAGAATTGGTGAGCCTTCTAGATCTTCAAATGAGAGCTCCTCCTTCCTCGAAGACATGTTTCACCCTTCCTTGTCTCTTCTCCCCAGCTGGATGGTGAGATGTTGGAATTGAGGCACGGGGAGGGGGTGGGGGCGGGCTGGGAGGTCTGCCTCGGAGGCCTGTCTTATTACACGTCTTCCACCCCCTTCTGTTTCCATTTCTAGAGCCTGTCTCTCAGCAGACTCTCTCCCAGCATTTTTTGTTTTGTTTTGTTTTTAATTGGGGCCTGGATACCCTCATTGTCATTTATTACATTTCTCTTCTCTGAGCCTGGAGGACTTTCTCTGGAATAAACATAAGACCTGTTATTTTAGAAATAAAATGTGTTTTTCATTAAAAACCTTATTCTGACTCCTTCAGTCCCAGCAAAGCTTTTCCCTCCTGGCCTAATTGGGTTTCAAGTTATCAATGATACCATTTCTGTACAAGGAAGCAGGACTCCGCCTGTGTCCTACTAAAAGCCCTCCTACCACTGATATGAAATGAAACTTCCCTTTGGGAAAGTGTAAGGGGAAAAACTGTTGCTTTTAAACTGTGGTGTTGGAGAAGACTCTTGAGAGTCCCTTGGACAGCAAGGAGATCCAACCAGTCCATTCTGAAGGAGATCAGCCCTGGGTGTTCATTGGAAGGACTGATGCTGAAACTAAAACTCCAATATTTTGGCCACCTGATTCAAAGAACTGACTTATTGGAAAAGACCTGATGCTGGGAAAGAGTAAAGGCGGGAGGAAAAGGAGACGACAGAGGATGAAATGGCTGGATGGCATCACCAACTCAATGGACATCAGTTTAAGTAAGCTCTGGGAGTTGGTGAAAGACAGGGAAGCCTGGCATGCTGCAGTCCATGGGGTCTCAAAGAGTCAGACACGACTGAGCGACTGAACTGAATTGAATAGACGGGGAAATAGAAAAGAGGGTTTCAGAACTCCGAGGGGAAACCTCTCATTACCCTTGTAGGTTGCTAGGTCTACATTGTTCCTCCCACACTCATCAAAACCATTCCCCCCTCCCCATCCGGCGACCCTCCCCAGTCCCATCAGCCAAGGGAGAGACATGTCCAGGACTGTGAAAAAAGGAGACCGATAAGCCTGCCTAAATGGGAAGCGTCTAGACTTTGTTCCAAAAGCCAATGTAGTGAAGTCCTCAACAAAGAGAAAGCCCAGTGGTTACATCTCAGAGCGAGCCAGTCTCCATCATTCACCTGAGCCGTGGGCGGTGATTGACACGAACACCCACACAACAGAGTCCCTCCCATTTCTGAGCAGCAGCCCCCAATCTTGGCTACAGGTTACCATCAGCTCGGGAGCTCTTACCTCTCATGCCAGGATTTAAATTGCTTGAGATCAGATCTTCAAGACTTTTTCAAACATCTAGAGGATTCAAATGTGCAGCCTGAGCTGAGAACCACTGTTCTAGGATCGTGTTGTCCCATAGAGTAGCCATCTGTGAGTACTTAAAGTTGGAGACCTAAACATCAAATCAAATTAAAAATCAGTTCCCAGATTGCACTAGCCACATCCAGCCGCTGGGGGCCCATGGCTTTTCTAGGTGAGAGTACAGACCTACCAAGTCTCCATCATCATGGATGGAGTTGTCCTGGAAGTAACGAGAGCTAAGAATATTTCTAAGCACAGCAAATGTTATTTGGTTTTAATGTAGATTTATTTTAATTATCTTCCATTTTGTCCTTGCACAGCATCAGAAAAGATATTTAAGAGGTAAATTTGGTGTAAATTGATCCCGGTCTAGAACATGAATCACTCACAGCATGATGGGCTCAGGACACTGCCTATCAGGTGTGAATTTGGCCCAATATCTTCCATGTTGTCATATTTACCCTCTTAACTTAAACGTAAATTTACCACCGAAAATCACCCTTCTCCTTTTATTCCGTTACCCTTTCTGATCTGGGGACCTACTCTAACTAGGCCAGTGATTCTGGTAGCTGCCAGAAGACAAGGTGAATGGCTTCTGCAGACCGTGGACCTGGCCCCAAGGCTGGCCAGAGCATCTGCCTTTGGATTCACAAAAATCTACCCCACAAACAGAATCCCATGAGGGCATGCTATCTTCTGTTTCAATGTCCACGTTATAATCCATATTACTATTTTATCATTTGGGGCCTTTTAATCCTAATATTGATGTTGCCCAGTCCATGTTTCGGTGGTGGTGATTTTATTCCAATGGACTGATATGGCCACCACCATGATAAAAATAGATAAATGCACTTGGTTGATTTCCTCAGTCCTGCAAAAGACAGGACACCAGCAAGAGCAGATTTTTTTTTCTTAATAGAAAATTATTTAATTAGTATACATGTGCAGATTTTTGATGGAGGCACAGTATCCACTTAGGCCCCAGCCAAGGTCTCACTAAAAGCATGAATCAGAGCCTAAATACCAAGTTAAAGACTCCTTCTGCTAATGGTGTGAGTACCGCCCTCCACCCCACCCCGTGGGTGAAAGGGTTGGTTCATAATGTCAACACGTGGTGAGGTCAGACACAGTTTTTCTTCTGATGGAGATAACTCAGAAGTCCTGAGGCTATCCAGAAAGAAATGACGGGGCCCACTCTGCGTTGAAATCTGGAAATCCAGCATCCCTTTCAGGGAGGAGGTAACAGGCAGCTGCCAGCTCCTGTCCCTTTCCAACTATTTTCTATTCCCTTTTCCTTGATTGTTGCTGCCTCAAACTGCTCCTTAACTCTGCAGAATGGAAGACTCTGCCACCTGCTGTGAGACGTGAAAATGCCAGGGGCCCACTGGCATTTGCCGCAGGGCAGGGTGCTGTCTGAGTCGTCTGTACACCTGGCTGTGTGTGGAGATGCTCCATAGTAACTAATCTGGAGGGGTGGGCCTGGCACAGGCCAGAACCCTGTGAGCTTTTGGCTTCGCTTATTTGGGGTTGATTATCATGTCAGCTGCCCAGGGGATAGGCGCGAAATACACACATTTGATCTGATCTGGTTTTTAAGAAGCGGTCCGATGAGTTCACCTGTTTTAACAGCTCAATCAGATGGACCGGGTATCCAGGCATTGATCCTATGGCACTGCCTGGATCCATCTGAATGAAGCCATTTAGTGCCATGTATAAACACAGCTGAATTCAGACGAGTGGGATGAAATCTTTCCTTGAAGCTCTTGAGTCATTGAAAATCCAGCCCCTCTGATGGGGTCTCCACTGGGGAGAGGCTGTTGCAACTCTATAGGATAGGTTGCAACTCTATCCAACTCCCTGAATGGAATTCAACTTCTTTCCTAGTTTCATTCCTGGGGATCTCCTTTTTACATCACCCTGAGCTCCCCAAAAGGACATTTGTGAGAGCGATAGATAAAGACTGGGGACCAAAGACACAGGCATAAGCTATCAAAAAAGTTTCTTTCCTGGAGGTGATGAAATCTGTGACCTCTCACTTGGGGGGTCAAAGACAGATTGATTCTTTTCTGAAGTAAAACGGAGCCAACAGGATTTATGCTAAACAAGGACTCTAAGAGATTCTTGACTGACCCTCATTGATTCACAGTACTTCCTAGCCTTATTCAAAGCCATGCTTCTTTCTGCTTAGACAAAGGGGACAGTTCAGATTTGGGGGTTCTTCCCTTGGTCATGCTGTGTGGTGATGTCTGATTCTGCACCTCAGAGCTCATCACCTTGGCCATGACTGCAACACAAGGCCAGCTGATTCTGGTTCTCACGTGTCTTGGATTTAGCAGAGTTGTTTTTTTCTTTTTTTGCATCATTCTTTTTTATTAATTAATTTTAATTGCCGTGTATTTGCTTTACAAAGTTTCTACTACATAGCAAAATGAGTTAGCCATAAGTATAAATATATCCCTTTTCTTGGGATTTCCTTTGCATTTAGGTCAGGCAGAGCATTCCTGTGCTCTATATTATGTTCCCATCCATTGTCTGTTTTAGACATAGTATCAATAGTGTATACTGTCAATTCCAATCTCCCAATTGGTCCCACCCTACCTCTTTCCCCACTGGTATCCATACATTTGTTCTCTACATCTGTGTCTCAGCTTCTGCTTTGCAAACAAGGTCATCTGTACTGTTTTTCTAGATGCCATATAGATGTGTTAATATGCAATATTTGTTTTTCTCTTTCTAGCGGGGTATTTCTAATGACTCTTCTACCTGCCCCTCGGCTTTCTCATCTGTAAGTGAGATGGTTGAATCCGGTCATCTCTAAGCTCTCTCCTAGCATTTGCCTTGTTAGAGTTGAAGAATATCCTCTGCTGGTATTTGCATAGCATATTAAACATCTTGTACAGCAAAATTGTATCTATCATCTGCATTGCTCCTTCTCAGTTGTCCTAGGGAAAACACACCCTTTATTTTCTTCAGACACATTACCCAGTTAGATCAGATATCCAAGGTCCACCAGTCTAAGTAGGTGGACGTGTTAACACAGCTGCCCCTAACACACTGACCACTGGACTCTCAGCCAAGTCCAGATTCCCTCCACAGGTGGATGCCCTGCCTACGGGAGAGTTAACACCACCTGTCAGCACCCAATGTGGCAAAGACTGGCATGAGGCAGTGAGCTTGAACCATCTTGTGTTGAAAGGCAGAACTTTTTCTTTCTTATAGTTCAGCTTGTATCAAGGCCTTCAAATGCAGCCAAGGCATTAAAGAAGAGAGAGGGGAAAAAAAAAAAAACCTTGGAAGGTTTTTGTACTTTACGCAAGAAAAAAAAAATTTTTTTTTCACCATTACCAAAATCTCCTCCAAACACACAGACCCTACAGTATCCCTATTAAATTATATAGCGCGAGTCCAGCCCTTGACTGTCAGCGGGGCCCATCAGTCCTAATTTATCGCCCCAGGAAACACAGTACAATTATGGTAATAAATAATAATAGGATTCAGTACATGACAACATGAATGATGGAGGCTCTCAGAATTCATTTACGTTGCTTTGTGTTGCAATCATCATGCCTCTAATGTAATGCCAAGCAAATGAGCCCCTTTGAATATTGTGCAATCTATTGCAAGTCAACTGGCACAAAACTCACTCAATAAATCATGTTCAAACACATGCCTGTAATGACAGGTAAATCAACAATGAAGTAATTGCATTTAATGTATTGAAATACTGGACAAAAAAAACAGTGACCTCGAAGTGACTTTTTGTAAAAGGTATGATATAGTTGCAACAGGGAGTGAGTTCCATCCTAAGAGGCGCTTCTTGCTTACACGCACACACAGCACCCGGGACCCTCCTCCCTGCACAGGCCTTGATTTATCGCGGTCTTCCTACAGCAGTCACGTGACCAGGCTGTTGGAGGCCTCAAAGGGGGCCTTCACCAGGCTGAACTCCACACTCTGCTCAGGGTGGGGATCAGCCTCCAGCCCAGGAGCCCCTTCTCTGCCTGGCCTGTCCCCAAGCTCCGATTTGGGGAGTTAATGCAGACGGCAACCTGATGGGAAGGAAAGAGCCCTGGGCAAGAGTCAGGAGGGCCCATCCCAGCCCTCGTCCTGGTATTAACAAAACCAGCATTCAACTCTCACCAAGTCCCTCCGCCTCTCGATCCTTCATCTGTAAAATGAAGGGCTTGGACTGTCATCTCTGAAATTCACTGCAATTCTAATATTTTACCAAGTTCTGATTCTAATTAGAGGACTTGATTTTCAAACAGGCAGAAAAAGTCCCCCGCCCCCACGCCGGCTCCTGAGTGTTGGAGGCCCTGGTTTGAACCAGCCGGCATCTCTTCATCATTTCTGTGGCTTAGGCCAAGTGTATGTGCTTCTAATTTCTGTGAAACTTGGGCCTGCCCCTTTCTGGGCAAGCAGACAAGTCTGAAAATAGGGCCCCAGGGGCCATGTGGATGGATAACAGACAACATTGAAATGACAGGCTTCCCCACATCCCCTGCTGCAGTGGGCCCATCTCCCCTCGTCCCAGCAACCACGTCAAGAAGAGATGAAGCAGAGCCTCGGCGAAGCCAAAGGCCACTCCAGGGACTGTTCCTGCTCTTGGGAAACACTCCTTCTCTGAAAGGTTGCAGAGCCTCCTCCACTGACAAACATCCCTCTTTCTCCTTAACTCTGAGCCCTTGACTATTTGTCAGTGTAGATCTCAGGACCCTACCGTCTTGGAGACATAGGGAAGTGGCAAGATGTCAAAGAAATGGCAGCAAATGTGGAGTGAGAAGGCCTGGCACGTGGTGTATCAGGCCCGTGACCACGTCCAAGTCCTCAGCTCTCCAGCTCCATGGGCTGCATCTGTGAAATGCTCATATGTGGTGTGCCCACAGTGGGGTTGTGGGAAGAACTGTGTGACACACTCATGAAAAACCTCCGTTAATTGTACACCAAGAAACTGAAGTTTCCGTTTTAATGATTCTTTGGGAGAACAGAACACTCAGAGATGAGGGGACTGCCTTTTGCTCTCAGACAACACTTCTCACCACCAGACATCATCTTGTCGATGGATCTCTGGGTTGTTATTGTCAAGCTCTCCTCGGGAGGGTGTCGACTAAAGGAAGAGGGGCTTTCAGGGTCTGATTCTCATCACTCGTCTGTTCCCAGCACAGAGAACAAGGTGAGCAAGTGTTTATTGAATGAATGAGTGAAGGACTCCTTTTCTTTCTTAGCAGTGATCTTGAAGGCGATTTTAGAAATGATATTTTGGTACCCTCCCTCAAACCCGTAAACACAGCTTGTCCTCTTATATATATGGTATATGATGCTTAGATGGTAAAGATAAACATGAGCCTACTGTGTAGCACAGTATATTCAGAACTATATTCAGATTCCTATGATAAACCAGAATGGAGAAGAATATTAAAAAAGGATGTATACATATGTAAAATGGAATCACTTTGCTGTACAGCAGAAATTAACACAATGTTGTAAATCAACTATACTTAAATAAAAAAAAATACTGAAGAACATAAATACAGCATCCTGCTTCATTTACCTTTCCTGCTGAAATGAGGCTGTCTGGCTGGAGGTGGCTTCTTTGGCATCCTACAGCAAGGATGACAGTTGGGAAGTCTTTGAAGTCCACTGAGATGCCTTCTGAGGCCAAGGTTGGACTGTCCAGAGAAAGACGGCCTGCTTCAAAACAGGAAGTGATCTAGGAAGCTGGGAAAACCCACAAGCATTTCTGCATTGGAAGAGTGGGGAGTTATGGTGAATCCAACCACCAGAAGCCCTTGAGCTAACAAGTTTCCATCCTCAGGCCCTGTCCCCCTCTCCTGGAAGCCATCTGTCACAGAACCACAAAATTGTCCTCAGCTTTTGCTTACCTTCTCCTTCTTTGGGACAAGGTTTTATTTATTTATGTCTTCATTGCTCCACGGGCTTTCTCTAGTTGCAGCAAGCAGGGGCTACTCTCCAGTTGCGGTGCACAGGCTTCTCACTGCAGTGGCTTCTCTTGATGTGAAACCCGGGCTCTAGGGCTCTCAGGCTTCAGTAGTCATGGCTTGTGGGCTCAGGACTTGTGGCTGCCAGGCTCTAGAGCACAGGCGTAGTTGCTCTGCAACATGTAGGATCTTCCTGGATTAGGGATCAAACTGTGTCTCCTGCATTGGCAGGCAGGTTCTTCACCACCGAGCCACCAGGGAAGTCCCCCTCCTTCTTAAAGGGGGACCTTGCTCTCTCAAGAGCTCCTCCGTGATACACCTGGAAAAACCAGGCAGCAAGCAGCAGCCCCAACAAAAGACCCATTAACCAGAGCAGGTGGGAGGGAAGGCAAAACAGGGGGCTTAGAGGGACACAGAAAGAAACAGAGTAACTATAATTTTAGAAAATTGTTACCAGTTGCAAGATGTTAAAAGTGTTCCCCAAAGAAGGGAACCTGGAGAATGGAGAGACTCGGCTTCTCCCTCTGACCTGATGATTAATGAGCTAGAAGTTTGGATCCCTGATGCTAAATACCTACTGTGTTGATCTTGGGGTTTCTCAACACTGGGCTGGATTCAGATTGTTCCTGGAAGCAGGACAGGTATTTGGCCACAACTGGTGAGCAACGGCTCAAAGACTCCATCTCCTACCCCTGGGATTCCAAGGTCCCTTCAGAAAAAACAAACCAGTGGCAAGGCGAGCCCAGGGTTGAAGAAGAGGAGCCAGCTCTCTGTGTCTTCTGAAAGTTATGGAAAAAGATGTGCCTTTTACTGAGCACATGCGCTTGCCTGGTGGCTCAGATGGTAAAGAATCTGCCTGCAATGGAGGAAACCTGGGTTCAGTCCCTGGATTGGGAAGATCCCCTGGAGATGGAAATGGCTACCCACTCCAATATTCTTGCTGGGAGAATCCTCATGAACAGAGGAGCCTGGTGGGCTGTAGTCCATGGGGTTGCAAAAGAGCCAGACATTGAGAGACTAACACTCACTGAGCACATTGCTAAAGTTTCTTTATGGAAGGTAATGGATTTTAGTTCAACCCATCAGTATGAATGGTTTATAAATACCCCCCGAACAACATTCAGAAGATCACCCATCTCCCTGGTTCAGCTTCCCCAAAGTGTGTTTTCTTCACCCCAATTTCCACTCTCAGTTCTTGCCCCAGCCATCTTCCCATTTCCACCCCAGAATACCATCCCTCCCAGGATGTCAGGGACAAGAGATGAAGCCCTGCCTCTCAGCATCTTATGAAACCCTTCCTGAGAGCCAGTGAGCTTGCAGCCCTGACTGTGAAATGGCTTTGTCACTTGACTGATGACTGGGGGCCAGCAACCACCACCCCTCCCACGGAACCCCCAAAGTCCATACACAACACATCAGTGGGGGGAGAGTGATAAAGGAACTCCAGAGAGCCTTGGATGACACCAAGGGCAAAGCCAGAGGACCAAAGCCAGCCTTGCCTGCGAACCACATTCATCCCTGAGAGGAAGGGCTTTCCTCCAACTCGCAGAGGATGAGCAGGCAGATACAGAATCAGAGGGGAACATTTTCATCCAGAACTTTCTATGTGTTTCTAGACAAACTGGGAGGCTTGTGAGAAGACCCTCTTCCTGAAGAGCACTGTACCAAACACGCAGACTGGGAGGAAGGAAGCTGTCCTAAGTTCTCCCTGCATGGCCGCTACACCACCACTGGCTCTTGGTAAAGAGATATTAGGCTCAGCAATGGTCTAGAAGCCCTAAGACCTTGGTCAAGGGTTCTAAGGCAGCTCAGAGTGATGCCTGTGAGCCTCAAGGGGAGTTTGCCAGAGCCAGGGACATTCAATTATTTTGTTGTCTGTAACACCTGTTTCAACCCTACTTGCCATTGTCAATCATACCTCTCTCTGGAAATGCACGGAGATTCTTTCTCTATCTGTCAATCACTCTCAAGAATTCCAGCCCGAGTATCACATGAGGACCAAGCATGTCGATCAGGAATTAAGAATGGAGTCAACTAGAGCAATGAAGTGAAACTCTGACTTGGGCTTTGGTTCAGAATTCCAAGTGCCTTTGTTTTCCCAGAAGTGACAGCACTTAGGAGAATATATTTTTTTTTTCTAATTATGTTTTTATTTTCACCTGAAACTCTGAATTTGGGGGTTCTGAGTTATCAGTGATGAAGCAGCCTCATCCTCGAGATACCTTCAGCTTAGAACAATTTTTAAAAAACAAAACTTTCTAAGGACTTGAGAACTTGAAATTAACCTCCTGAGTGGGAGACTGGGCAGATCTCTTTCTTAGTGTTTTCCTAGGCAGACGATCTCCATGATCTAAACGCAGAAACACTGGAGAAGCTCAGGAGAGCAGACCACCATGTGAAGGGCTGAGCCCACATCATCGGTTCACAGTTTACAAATGAAGCAATCAAGGCCTAGAGAAGTTAGCATTTGATTTGTTGTTGTTGCTTAGTTGCTAAATTCTTTTGTAACCCCATGGACTATAGCCCGCCAGGCTCCTCGGTCCATGTGATTTTTCAGGCAAGAACACTGGAGTGGTTGCTGTTTCCCTTTTCAAGGGGTCTTCCGAGCCCAGGAATTGAACCTGAGTCTCCTGCACTGGCAGGTGGATTCTTCACCACTGGGCCACCTGAGAAGGCCAGCCCTCAGACAACCTGTAAAAATGCCCTTGAGGGAGAGATGTCACCAGGCTTTATATGAAGCTCAGAAAGAGCCTCTCCACTGAGATCACACAAATCCCAGGTACTTTTCATTGTGCTTTGTCCATGATTATTAACCTTTCCTTCCCCCACCTCAACCCCCGCCGAGGGCTCCCTCTGCTGCAGGCCAATAGCTTGGCGAAGCTTCTGGGTCACCCACCAGTCAAAGCTCTGTGCTCTTTTGAAAAACGTGCACGTATGCTCTGCCTCTTATTTCCTGAGTGGTCCTCACACCTGGAGTAATAAGAGTCCAGAGAAGTCAGGCCAGGAAATTGAGTTCTTCTTGACACCAGGCTGGGTCATTTGGATATTAGAGAATGAATGTGCTTTGTGACTATCCCTCTGCAGGAGAGGACCAGGATCCTGCCAAGGGATTCATGAGACCCTGGAGCTGGCAAAGGTGGAGGAGAGGAGCATCCCACACCCTTCAGACAAGGAGCTGGACAAGCTGTGATTTCATCTCAAATATTTCCTCACATCCCACCAAGCAGAAGAAAATGAAAAATCACTCTCCCTCCTACCTATGTGCACACAAAAGGAAAAACAAGTTTTTTAAGAAAAAGGAAACACTGGGAGCATTTTTGAAGGTAAAAGGCTGTTTATTGCTGCCAAAGTGCTGACTTTTTTTTTTTTTTACTCCTGCCTCTGGCAACTGTATGAGAATCAGAGACTTCAGTGGAGAAGAAATGCATTCACTTGTCATCAAATAAAACCTCTGTGTTCCACAGAGGAAATGGGAAAATTTCACCCTTAACTGGATTTGTGGATTCTTACTGGGAATGGTGGAGTGGGGGGCAGGGGGAGGGTGGAATTTCAAGATGCCCTGCAAACCGGAAAAGGCGGTGACCTCACTCTGCCGGGGGAGGGGTGATCAGTGCTCCAAATGGACAGGAGTCAAAGGTGGCGAGGGATGAGTCACAAGGGGACAACCAGAGTCCCAGAGTCGCACACCAGGGCCAAGATGGCACCACTCCAGCCAGTGTCACCAGAGGGTTGCGCTGACTTGTTTGAAATCACCAGAGCATCAGGGATTTTTTTTTCCCTCTCCCCTGGAACATATCCCATGGCCCTTCTAACAATGATTTGGGGGATCAGTTTGGCCGTTACTGAGCTTAGCGCATTCTATATGCAATCATTGTGCTAAGCACACTATTCATTTTCTCCTCTTTACCTTTCCTGCAACTGATTTTTTTATGACCCATCTCCAGCCTGCCTTACTGGCTTTATCCCCATCCATGGGGACAGTAAAAATGGCAAAAGGGAGCTAAAGATGGTCCAGTCCAACCACACATTCTCACCAGGCTGGAGATACCCATTCTGACCCTTGAGGTGATGTTCCTCTGACTTTTTCTCAAGTTCTCTTTGCTCCATGTATCTCCCATGTTGATCTGAAAGCCCAAAAAGTGACCACCGCTATATCCCCTTCACATCCCAGCATCAAATTCTCATGGATTTCAGAGCGCTGAGGTCAAGATCCAGAGAACTCGAAACCAGAGGAAATTGGGTTGCTCGGATGTGGGATTGTTTATTATGCTCTCAGCCTTAATTAGGTGTAAGTAACATCTTGTCAGTGTCCTGCCACATATGCTAAAGCTGCCGGGGCAATTTTACTGGTTCTGACAGCTTAAATCAGAAACAAGAGAGTCGACATGTCAGTGATGAGGCCAGACATGATGGATATATTAAGAGGAGTCTGGAAAACTCTGGACTTCATTACACCGACCCCACTTCTCCAAAGTTTCTGTCAAAAGAATCTCAGCCTCTTTGGAAAAGTCCCTCTGGGATCGGATTACACCCAATTATAGGGCCTCCTGCAGCCACCTGGACACAGGAGGATTTCCGCCAGGGCTTCATCACAGGAGTGATGGAGGGAAGATGAGAACAGAGAAACCGCCGATTTGGGTATAATTTCTACAAATAGATCTATCGAGATTTAAAAGGTGCAATAACCTGACATTTTTGGTAAGTTAAAAACTGCTTAAAAATGGGTTTGCAAGGTTGTTTCTTTTTCCATCTCAGCCCCAGGCCATTTTCAAAATGAAAAGAACAGGATCAAGTTCTGAAGACTGAGGGGGGAGTTGAAGGCAATCATACAGGTTTAAAGACGTCGCAGAGGAAAGGGATGATCTTCTGAAAGTGTTAGAGACACCTTTGACTTTAGATAGCAAGTTTCTCGGAGGGAAAAAATGGGGACAAGGAAAATGGAACATCTGCTCAGAAATCACACATGAGCCGGTTGGGCAGAACGTGGGTCTTCCTTGCCCAGTTCCAAAGGGGCTGCTTCCCTGGCGGGGGAGGGGGTGGTGATGGGGGGCATTTGCAGCCAAGACCCCAAGTACTGACATCAGGAACTGCCACTGGCTTGTCACTGTAGGTGGAGGAGCATGTTTGCTGTCTCAGCCCAGGAGGGAGGAGGTGTAGGAGTAAGAGGCAAACCAGGCCCTGATGACAGGGGACCCAGTTTTGAACAAGTTAACCCTCTAAGTGGGGCTCAGATCTAAAAATACACACAGTCTCAAGAGTGCCTTTACAAATAGTTACCTTTTTTCCTCTCTGCCTTTTAAGAGGAAGACCTGTCAATCAGTCATGAGGGTTACACTGCTGAACTCCAAGATTTGCTCAGATGTGCTGTAAAAAGGCTCATGTCTACATAGGGCAGTGAGTGGAAGCCTCCCAGTGGGAAGAATCTCCAGGGATTTCAGTGGATAAGAACTTCTAGCTCTTCTAGCTTCTCCCTCTGGGTCTGTCTACCTAGCGGTTTGGGCTGATGGTCTATATGCATTTTTTTTGACAGCAACCCAAGGCTTGTGGGATCTTAGTTCCCTGGCCAGGGATTGAACCCAAGCCCTTGGCAATGAGAGGGCAGAGTCCTAACCACTGCACGGCTGGGGCTTCCAAACGTGCATTTTTTGTGACCTTAGGCGGAGATGCTGTGGCTTTGAGAGGTTGACATCACTTCCAAAGTTTAAGCAGGTGTTGCTTGAGTTCTGAAGCTGTGAATAAACTTCAATGAAATGGCTTGGAAGCAAAGGTGAGGAGGAAAGGATCCTTGTACATTATTTAGTGTGAAAATAGTCATGTGTTTAGATTATTTTTTTGCAGGGAAAAAAAGCCCCTCCAGTTGAAAAGCAATGAGTCATTGTTCTTTTTGCTTTTCTCAGTGTGTTAATGCTAATTGTTTCCCCTCTGTCTCAGACAGAATTGGACTGAAAATCTCTTTCCCGAACCAATTTGGAGGCCATGAATCAAAAGCCCTGGTGACAAAACTGCTCTTTTACCAACCCAGCAGGTGTGTAACAGTCTTTCTCTAAATGGCCTTCCCTCCTGCGCCTCTTATAATCCCAGTGAAAGAAGTTGGAGATATATGAGAACACAGAGGGTCTCCATCCTGACCCTGTCTTCCCAGTTTTCCCTTTAAAGAAAATACAGGGCTCCCACGACCATGTGGGCACACATTTGAGGTCCTCCGCTATGACTGCTACAGAAAGATTATGTTTTAAACATTCACCAGGCTTCTCTGTTGTTTTCTCCATCACTTGGACAAAGCGTAATCATTTCACTCAAGGCAGCACCATTTTTGGTTGTCTAACTCAAGAAAAGAGCCATCGAGCTCATCGTTCACGTCATGACCCGTGCCAGACCCTGGGGAATGTGACAGTAGTGTGACAGGTAACATGAATGGAGCGTTTCGCTGTCCCCAGCACTAAGTGTCTTACATCACATAACTCACTTGATTCGTAGATCAAGAGGTAAGTGCTACTATGACCATCTCACTTAATAAATGAGGAAATTGAGGCACAGAGAGGTTAAGGAACTTGCTGGAGGCCACACAACTGGTCAGTGGATGGGAGGATTCAGGCCCAAGCAGTGTGGCTCTAGTCCCTGCTCTCAGTCATGACACTACCCTGCCCACCACCAGCAAGACACAGTCCCTGCCCCCAAGGAAACCATAGTCTTTTGGTTGGAGGCTATAGGTAGGTAGGTTTAGTCGCTCAGTCGTGTTTGACTTTTTGTGACCCCATAGACCGTAGCTCGCCAGGCTCCTCTGTCCATGGGATTTCCCAGGAAAGAATACAGGAGTGAGTTTCCATTTCCTTCTCCAGGGAAACTTCCTGATCCAGGGATTGAACCCGGTCTCACATTGCAGGCAGATTCTTTACCATCTGAGCCCACACACTCAGTGAAAGTTACCTCTTTGTCCATAACAGTCTGAAGACACAGGGAGCTGGCTCCTCTTCCCCAACCCTGGGCTTTGCCTTGCCACTGGCTTTTTTTCTGAAGGGACCATGGAATCCCAGGGGTACAGGGATTGTTGAATCTTCATCTCAAACGGATTTGGTCTGTGTTGGTTAATGTATGAAACACAAAACCCGCTGCAACACCCACAGCCTCTAAAGCTACCATCAGCTGTTCCCTGCTTAGAAGCTGTTACAGTTTGGATTCTGAGAACAGCCACCCTGGCCACAAACAACAGGACTAGAAAGGACACCTGTATTGATTTTCTAGGGCTGCAGTAACAAAGTACTTCTCACAGGGTGGCTTAGAATGAGAGAAACAGGGACTTCCCTGGTGACTCGGTGGTAAAGAATCCACCTGCCATTGCAGGAGACACGGGTTCGATCCCTGACCCAGGACGATCCCACATGCCATGGAGCAACGAAGCCAGTGCTCCACAGTTATTGAGCCTGTGCTTTAGAGCCCAGAAGGCACAACTACTGAGCCCATGTGCCCCAACTACTGCAGCCCGTGCACCTAGAACATGTGTCCACAACAAAAGAAGCCACTGCAGTAAGCCCCAGGGGCTTCCCAGGTGGCACTCATGGTAAAGAACCTGACTGCCAGTGCAGGAGGAACACAGGTTCAATCACTGGGTCTGGACGATCCTCTGGAGGAGGGCATGGCAACCCATTCCAGTATTCTTACATGGAGAATCCCTGTGGACAGAGGAGCCTGGCAGACTATAGTCCATGGGTCGCAAAGAGTCAGACATGACTGAAGCGAACTTAGCATGCACACAAGCATGCACACATGCACTGCAAGGGCGAGTGGCCCCCTCATCGCTGCAACTGCAGAAACCCCACTGCAGCAACAGTGACCCAGCAAAGCCAAAAATAATAAATAAAATGTTAAAAAACCAAGAAAAGCAGTCTCACAATTATGGAGGCTAGAAGTCCAAAATCCAAGTGTGGGCAGGGCCATCCATGTTCCCTCTGAAAACTGTAGAAGGATCTTTCTTTGGCACTTCCAACTGCTGGTAGCCCCAGACACTCCTTGGCTTTGGAAGCAGAATTCTAATGACTGCCTGCGTCCTCCATGGCATTCTGCATTCTGCCAGCCACCTTCCCTCCAGGCATGCCTCTCTGTCCAAATTTATTCAGACTGAATGAAGACTGACCGGAACAACCTCACTTCCACTTGATTACTCCATAAAGACTCTATTTCTAAATAAGGTCACATAAAAGAGATCAGTCCCAGGTGTTCATTGGAAGGACTGATGGTGAAGCTGAAACTCCAATACTTTGGCCACCTGATGCAAAGAGCTGACTCATTTGAAAAGACCCTGATGCTGGGAAAGATTGAGGGCAGGAGGAGAAGGGGACAACAGAGGATGAGATGGTTGGATGGCATCACCGACTCAATGGACATGAGTTTGGGTGAACTCTGGGAGTTGGTGGTGGACAGGGAGGCCTGGCGTGCTGTGGTTCATGGGGTCTCAAAGAGTTGGACACGACTGAGTGACTGAACTGAACTGAACTGACTGAAGTACTAGGGGTTAAGACATTAACCTGTCTTTTTTTGGCAAAACACAACTCAATCCATAAGAATACCTTAGCCACTGCAAACCAGAAAACTGCACAGCCCAACAAGTGGTCTGATTCACAACTCTACCTGGAAGAGTTACTGGCGGGTAACTGATTGGCCCAGTTAGATTCTGTCTTGGGAGTTTGGGATTCTAGCGGGATGGAAGGTAAGAGACCAGTCAGTGAGTATGGCAGGTCATGACCCCTGCTTTTGACAGCCTTTGGAGACGGGCCCATGGCCAAAATGTTTCTGGAGCCTGAAGGGGAGAGTCAAGAGCAGGATACGTACTGCCTCCTGAGACCCCCTTCCCAGGCTTGCCTGTTTATTTTACTAGTGATATCAATTAGACTAGCTAGTCTAGTTGTCTTAGACTAGTCTCAGACTAGTCTAAGTCTAGTCTAATTTGTCTTCAAATTAATCATGCAAGCTGATCAGACTTCTGCCCAACCGGTCCTAACACTTTTCATCTTATCAAAATAAGTTTTATTTTTAATTCACATGCTGTGAAAAATGATGCCAAGCTCATCTTACCTACCATGACCTCTAATCATTCCTGCATCACCTTATCACATATGTAAATATTTTCCACATGTATGTGTATCCTGTATATGATTTACAATGCATGGGCAAACACATCTATTACATATATTTTTTTATATAAGCACACACACATATATATTAATATAAATGTACATATTTTCTGGGGCTTCCCTTGTGGCTCAGCTGGTAAAGAATCCTCCTGCAATGCGGAAGACCTGGGTTTGATCCCTGGGTTGGGAAGATCCCCTGGAGAAGGGAAAGGCTACCCACTCCAGTATTCTGGCCTGGAGAATTCCATGGACTACAGTCCATGGAGTCACAAAGAGTCAGACATGACTGACCAACTTTCACACATGCACACACACACACACACACACACACACACACACACACACGCGCACACACACACACATATTTTCTGCTTCATTCCAGATAGGATTTGCAGTGATTGCATTTATGAATATAGGACCATGCAAGATTCATGAGAAATTTGTGGTATGTTCCTTTGGTATTATAAAGAATAGTGCTGGGACTTCCCCAGTGGTCCAGTGGTTAAGAATCTGCCTTGCAATGAGGAGGACACTGGTTTGATCCCTGGTGGGGGAATGAAGCCCACTCATGCCACAACTAGAGAATCCAAGCGCTGCAACAAAAGATCCCATGTGCTGCAACTAAGACCAGGTACAGCCAAATAAATAAATAATTTCAAAAAGAATAGTGTTGATAATAGCAATAGTTTTCAGTCAGTGTTGAACATGTGCTGAACACTTTGGTATGGACTTTACATGCATTAAATAATTAAGTCTTTGCAACAATCTGGGCAAATAGGAATTACTATGCCCCTTTTACTCAGAGAGTTCAAATAACTTGTCCAACGTGACACAGGGAGTATGTGAAAGATATGAGATTGGCATCCATGTGTCTGGTTGTAGAACTAATGCTATTCCTCACTTTATGCTTGCCGAGCCTTCACCAGTGTGGTCTCATAGAAGGCTGATTCGCTACAGCAATTTTGTTATATTCACGAGAACACTGTTGGCGGGGTTCCGTGGCTCAGTTGTTGGCAAAACTGGAAATGGAAACCCAGTCGTCTGTATACTTCCAAAGCTATTGCTTGTCGACTTCAACTCTGGTCTTGCTGGGCTCTGTCCAAAGGAAGTTTCTTCACGTGTTTTCCACGTGGGTAACTTTCCTCCTCTGCTTCCTGCACTGAAACAGAATTTTCCCTGTTTTTAGATTGTGTTTGGTCATTTCAGTTAAAACCAGAGGGAGCGAGCACGAGGCTCCTGTCCAAGGGTCACTATCATTCCAGAAAGCTGGACCAAGATTTTTAAGAAAATTGAAGCAAAAGTCATTACAGTTCATAAGGAGTTCACCAGAGGCTCACCTGGACACATAACTAATCAGAACACACATGCTCCAAGCATTCAAGCTAATCACGAGTTTCCCGGGCTCTCTCTGTATTGCCATCTCCAGCTCCAATACAGGATTCAGCTTCAAGTGTGTGCCCGGTTGATATTTTTGACTGACAAAAGCAATTAAAAACATAATATAAGTTCCCTGCAAACCTTGTTATTATTGTGAAGGTGTTTCACATATGTATGGCAGTCTTAACAATCCTTTTGATTAGTCACTCATGTAACTATTTGAATAAACATTTCAAATCAAGTCAAAATAATCACAGAGGATAATAGCACTTGCGGCGTTGCTTAGAGACGTTGTGATCACAGCGCGTCTCTCTTCCTTTCATTGTTTTGAACTGAAGAAATACATGACTTGATGCTTTTCCTCTTGATAGTGATGCTGTCTCCTTGCCTATAATGGGAAGGTTGAATACAACCCCTTCAATATATGTGGATTCAAGAAGAGAAGGTCAAATTTGTGCAACAGAATTGAAAAGCAACAATTTGCCAGGATCTCTCATTAGCTAACATCAAACCCAGAAAACGCAAGTGAAAGCAAGAGTGGAAATAAACACGTCTTGGCACTATCTATGGGGTTGCCACCTATTGTAATTTTAAAAATCGTTAAGTTTGGAATTATTTGGGTTCACTGATTATAGTGTGACTGTAAACATCATTTATTCACCCAGCATTTACTAATATTTACTCTGTGTTATCACTGCAGATGGTGGCTGCAGCCATGAAATTGAAAGACGCTTACTCCTTGGAAGGAAAGTTATGACCAACCTAGATAGCATATTCAAAAGCAGAGACATTACTTTGCCAACAAAGGTCCATCTAGTCAAGGCTATGGTTTTTCCAGTGGTCATGTATGGATGTGAGAGTTGGACTGTGAAGAAAGCTGAGTGCCGAAGAATTGATGCTTTTGAACTGTGGTGTTGGAGAAGACTCTTGAGAGTCCCTTGGACTGCAAGGAGATCCAACCAGTCTATCCTAAAGGAGATCAGTCCTGGGTATTCTTTGGAAGGACTGATGCTGAAGTCCTTTGGCCACCTCATGCAAAGAGTTGACTCATTGTAAAAGACCCTGATGCTGGGAGGTATTGGAGACAGGAGGAGAAGGGGACAGAGGATGAGATGGTTGGATGGCATCACTGACTCGATGGACGTGAGTTTGAGTGAACTCCGGGAGTTGGTGATGGACAGGGAGGCCTGGCGTGCTGCGATTCATGGGGTCACAAAGAGTCGGACACGACTGAGCGACTGAACTGAACTGAACTGACTCTGTGTTCTGTCCTGAGGTATAAGTGTTTGTGTGTGTTCATTTGGTGGTACATAAATAAATAAAATGTGTAACTGGCCATGTGTTTTGATAGGAAGCAAATAAGCAGAAAAATACAGAAGAAGCTGCAGGGGTTAACAGCTACTGAACTTGAACTGTAGTGGAGGTGGTCAGGAAGATTTCCTGGAAGATGATGTTTGGATAGCATCCTTGAAGGACCAGTAGAAGTTAGCAAGGTGGTGTGGGGAGAAAAGTAGGCAGGAATCAAGCAAACTGGAGATGACATGAGAAGTCATAGAGACCAGGAAGGCCTGACATAGTCACAAAGCCATAGGGAGACCCATATGGTGGGAACACAGGGTACAAATGGTGGTATCGTGATGAGAGATGGTTCTGGGCAGGCGGACATCGTCTAGATTAGGAGAGCATGTGTGTGTGCTCAGCTGCTAAGTTGTGCCCAACTGTTTTGCGACCCCATGGACCGTAGCTCACCAGACTCCTCTGTCCATGAGATTTTCCAGGCAAGAATACTGGAGAGGGTTACCATTCCCTTCTCCAAAGAATCTTCCCAGCTCAGGGATTGAACTTGTGTCTCCTGCATTGGCAGGCGGATTATTACCACTGAGCCACCTTGGAAGCCGATTAGACCAGGAAAGTCCTTGCCTAATACCCTGAGGACCTGAACACCTCTGTCTAAACAGAGGGGTGGCCAGAGAGAGCCATTTACCAGCAACTTAATTGCATTAGAATCATAATGGATGTCAGTTAATATTTGCACTAAATTCTGCTGAAAGGGGAAAAAAAACCAAACCAAAACTCTTTTTGTCAAGTAGGCTAGGCAGTTAACCAAAGCTTTTTCATGCTTTTTCTAAACAGCAGAGGGCGCTAAATAGCATGAGGTGCACAAGGATGAGCCAAAGGAAGAAGGAAATAGTTTATTCAGGGTCTGTACTCTGTAGCTTTGAAAAAGAAGTCATATCACTTAGTTTAATTCTCAACATTTCGACACAACAAGGCACACACAAAATATGAAACAGAAAATGCTTTAGAATCTGACATAATTAAATATGCCACCATTTGCTCTGAGTCATCCATTGTATTCCCCGTAGTAAGAGTCACTGTAAAAGAAGAGAAATTCTCAAGGCATTTTCATGACCCAGTGATTTTCACAGGCCCCCACCCTCAGTCCCATCCAGAAATTCTATCGTGGGTCTGTTTTACCATCCAGGAGAAAAAGAAGACAGCTTCCTGTTCTGAAATTTAGAAGGAAGGTACATTTGATAAGAAAGAAAATTGCATCATAGATTTGTAGGCTGTTCTATTAAATTTCTCATGGGAAAAAAAATTGCTTTGAGAAGGGCTGTGATTCAGTTCAGCTATTTTCCTGATACACTTCAGGGTTTAGTTCATGTAATAACACTCCATTTCCATAGCAGGCCTTTTGTTTAAGGACCTCCGAGCACTTTTAAATGCATCATCTCCTCACCCTCTCAGCATCCCCCATGAAGTGGGTAGCAGGCAGCAGGCGGGCTCGGCTCTCTTTTGCAGATGAAGCGCCTGAGTGCCGCAGCTCAGGGCTCCATCCACTGCCCACCACAGCCTCTCGTTCAACGTCACAGTTGGCCCGGCTTTGCGCTTCTTCGCTTTCAAAGCTGTGTCTCCCCCAGATAAACTTATATATATTAAATTCTCAGGGATCCTGATGCTTCCCAGGGAGGAACGGCCATGCAGCCATGCCAATTGGAGACGCAGAAGAGTCAGTTTCCATTCATTCAGACAGATGTATGGATTACTTGGCAAATACCAGAAACAGTTCTAGGCAATGGGCAGGGAACAAAACAGAAACAAATGAACAGAATATCCGGGCTCTTCTGGAGCTAAGGCACTCCTGAGGAAATTGACAATATACACAGAAAGGCAGTGAATTATACCCTATGCCAGGAGATGATAAACCAGAACAAAGTAAGGAAGAGTTGAAAGGAGGGTGATTTTTAGGGGTTGCGGTCTTCATCGAGAGGGTGACTTCGGAGCTAGGAGGCTTTGTGGGACAGAACATTCCAGGTGGACAGAGGACTCCTGCAGAGGCGGTGAGATGGGGCCTTGCCTGGCAAGTTTAGGAGGCGGAGGAAGCAGGTGGAGCCCAGTATGGCTGCAGTGGCGACAGGAAGATGGAGAGAAGGGGCCACGGGGTGCAGAGGCACCAGGGCAGAGGTCGTGCAGACCTTGGAGGCCCCCATGAGGACTCAGCTCCTGCCTCAGGGAAATGGAACACAGGGAAGGATTCGGCCAGAAGGCTTGTTTTCTCCTCTTGGCACACAGAAGCTAGCAGGATGTGCGGGGCTTTATTTTTGATGCTTATTCTTCTAAAACAAGAGGGTTTTGTTTTGATGTTCAAAATGTAAAGCTACATAAAATATCTAATACATCTTTTTCTTTTCAAATTCTATATGTGGACTAGTTCCCCAGGGCTGCCTTCAAGAGGCACCACACACTGGGGCTGACAACAGAAAGGTGTCTTGGAGGCTGAAAGTCCAAAAGCAAGGTGGATGGGGCCGTGGTCCTTCCAAACCACGCTTCTTCGCCTCCCCGAGCTTCTGGTGGTTTGCTGGACATCTTTGGCGGTCCTTGGCTTGCAGCTGTATCACTCAAGTCTCCACTTCTGTCATCACAAGGCACCTGCTCTCTGCGTCTCTCTTCTTACAAGGACACTGGTCCTACTGGATGACCCTGCTTCTATGACCTCATCTTAATGTAACCCATGACATCTGAAATGGCCCGGTTTCCACATGAAGTCACATGGTTTTTGGTGTTGAAGTTTAGCTGATTTACAATGCTGTGTTAGTTCCTGGTGTATGGCAAAATATATATATATATACACACACATATTCTCTGATGCTAGGGAAGATTGAAGGCAGGAGGAGGGGACAACAGAGGATGAGATGGTTGGATAGGATCACCAACTCAATGGACATGAGTTTGAGTGACCTCCGGGAGTTGGTGATGGACAGGGAAGCCTGGCGTGCTGCAGTCCATGGGGTCGCCAAGAGGTGGACACGACTGAGCAACTGAACTGAACTGATATATATATATATATATATATAGTTTTTCATCTTCTTTTCCATTATGGTTTGTCACATAATATTGAATAGAGTTCCTTGTGCTGTATAGCAGGTCCTTGTTGCCTATTCGACATACCGAAGCTTTCATACGCAGAATCTCAGACTCCTCCTGTATCCCTCCCCACCTCCTTTCCCCTTTGCTAACCATGAGCTGTTTCCTACGTCTGTGAGTCTGTTTCATGAATATGTTCGTTTGTGTCATATTTTAGATTCCAGATATAAGTGATAGCATATGATGCTTGTTTTTTCTCACCTGCTTCACTTAAAATGATAACCTCCTGTTGCTGCAAATGGCATTATTTCATTCTTTTTTATGGCTGAGTAGTATTCCATTGTATTCATGCACCGCATCCTCTTTATCCATTCATCTGTCAATGGATACTTAGGCTGATTCCAAGTCTTGGCTGTTATAAATAGTGCTGCTATGTACATAGGGGGTGCATGTATTTTTTTATGTCTTCAAATTATGAAAGTATGAGAACACATTTATAGGAGACTTGGGAAATACAGAACAAGTTTACATATAGTTCCACTATATATTATAATTATTTTTAAGTAGATATGTTAAGATTTTTAGTTGGAGATTCAATAGCAAACTCTCAAAAAGTAATAGAAGGAATATACAGAGTAGTAGAAGCATATAGTAGACCTGTAAAGCACTTTTTCCCCCCAAATATATGCTTAGAAGTGGGATTGCTGGATCATACAGAAACTCGACTTTTGAGTTTTTAAAAAGGTCCACACTGTTTTCCATAGTGGCTGCAACATAAGGTCATAGTTTGAGGTACATATCTATTTTGGGGGGACACGATTCAGCCCTTAACACTGTGTCTCCCAACAATTCTGAGGCTGACTTTTAGGCTGCACACCTGTCTGCAGAGGATCAGCCCCTGATCTGGGCAATGGAGGGTAGTTAATAAGCATCCAGGGTGTAAAACTAGCATTGGGAATTGCAGTGAAGAATTAGGGATAGTACTCAGCACCTGACCTCAGAAGCTCATTTTCAAGACCAAGGCAGGTATAACACTGCAGAAGTCTTGGTTGTGTTTCCTTTCCAGGTTGATGCCTGTCTATATGTGTGTGTGTGTGTGTGTATGTGTGTGTGTGTGTGTCTCAGTGAGTATTTATGTTTGCATCTGTAGCTGTGTGAGGATGTATGGGTGTCTCTGTGTGTGGCTCCATGGGTGTAACCATGCGGATGTGCGATGTCAGCGTGCATTGACATCTGAGAGTGTAAGCAGCCACGTGTGTACTGAAAGTACGGCTCAGTGTAGGTTTGTACCTGTGTAAGTGTGTGTGTCAGTCTTTATAAGTTTGTTCTCAGTAAAAGCACAGAATATCTGTGGAATTCCCTGATGCTACCTTGAGCAATTTAAGTCTGAATTTGGCAATAAAGAGTTCATGATCTGAGCCACAGTCAGCTCCTGGTCTTGTTTTTACTGACTGTATAGAGCTTCTCCAGCTTTGGCTGCAAAGAATATAATCAATCTGAGTTCACTATTGACCATCTGGTGATGTCCATGTGTAGGGTCTTCTCTTGTGTTGTTGGAAGAGGGTGTTTGCTATGACCAGTGTACTCTCTTGGCAAAATTCTACTAGCCTTTTCCCTGCTTCATTCTGTACTCCAAGGCCAAATTTGCCTGTTACTCCAGGTATTTCTTGACCTTCTACTTCTGCATTCCCGTCCCCTATAATGAAAAGGACATCTTTTTTGGGTGTTAGTTCTAAAAGGTCTTATAGATCTTCATAAAACTGTTCAACTTCAGCTTCTTCAGCATTGCTGGTTGGGTAGAGACTTGGATTACTGTGATATTGAATGGTTTGCCTTGGAAACGAACAGAGATCATTGTGTTGTTTTTGAGATTGCATCCAAGTACTGCATTTCAGCCTCTTTTGTTGACTATGATGGCTACTCCCTTTCTTCTGAGGGATTCTTGCCCACAGTAGTAGATGTAATGGTTATCTGAGTTAAATTCACCCATTCCAGTCCATTTTAGTTCATTGATTCCTAAAATGTTGACATTCACTCTTGCCATCTCCAGTTTGACCACTTACAATTTGCCTTGATTCATAGACCCAACATTCCAGGTTCCTATGCAATGTTGCTCTTTACAGCATCAGACTTTACTTCCATCAGAAGTCACATCCACAGCTAGTTGTTGTTTTTGCTTTGGCTCTGTCTCTTCATTCTTTCTGGAGTTATTTCTCCACTGATCTCCTGTAGCATATTGGGCACCTACTGACCTGGGGAGTTCATCTTTCAGTGTCTTATATTTTTGCCTTTTCATACTGTAGTCATGTACAGATGTGAAAGTTGGTCTATAAAGAAAGCTGAACACCAAAGAATTAATGCTTTTGAACTGTGGTGTTGGAGAAGACTCTTGAGAGTCTCTTGGACAGCAAGGAGATCCAACCAGTCCATCCTAAAGGAAATCAATCCAGAATATTCATTGGAAGGACTGATGCTGAAGCTGAAACTCCAATTCTTTGGCCACCTGATGCAAAGAACTGACTCATTTGAAAATACCCTGATGCTGGGAAAGATTGAAGGTAGGAGGAGAAGGGGACAACAGAGGATGAGATGGGTGGATGGCATCACTGACTCAATGGACATGAGTTTGAGTAAACTCTGGGAGTTGGTGATGGACAGGGAGGCCTGGCGTGTTACAGTCCATGGGGTCGCACACAACCGAGTGACTGAACAGAACAGAACAGGAATGAACCTTGAGCAAAGTGAAACAAGGCCAGTTATGAGTTGTCTGAGCCTGTCGGCCCCAAAGAGGAGTCATGTCAGCATTCCAGAACCCACTGGCCATCATCTTCTTTTCACTGAGGAGAAAGAAACCCACCTCCTTTTCCTCCTGCTCAGAATATGGAAGACATCAGCAGGACCTCTGTAAATGTCCAGCTCTACACTCACAGCCTCCTGATCATTCAAAACAAGATGGTGGCAGGAGAATCAAATAGCCTGAGCAGTTGTTTCTAGCTTAGCGCAAGAATCCAGGAACTTCCCCAAGACTGCTTACAGCAAAGGAAAAGGGAAGAAGGATGGGCCTATGTTATTCCAAGCTCTCATGAAAAAAAAAAAAGATAATTTATGAGCAGGTACTTGGGAAAAAGTAAAGTACTGTCCAGAGCAGGGTGTGATTTAAATGTTGGACCCCAAATCCTTGGTGAGGTAGCCTATAAAGAGAAAACAGAGTTGTTCCCTGATATTCCCAGGCCATTCGTTATAGCATTGGCCAGAGTAGAGGATGCCAGGTGGGTAGCCTGGACCTTAGCCTCTTCCTTGATATAGTGAAGCTTATCCTCATGGAAGAAGAGTCAGAGTTTGCTTAAAGACCTCTGAAGCTGGTAGGGAGTTCACGGACCTGATGGAGAGAGGGCAAGGTTGTCAATTCTAGAACATTAATCACGAGTTATGGAGGACAAAGCAGGCACGTTCACAAAACTCATTCAATCCTCACCAGCACATAGGAGGTGGAAGGATTGGTGTTCCACTTTACAGATGAGGAAACCGCCCCACGCAGAGAGGGAGTCATCAGCTCAAGGTCAACAGTAACTCTGTAGGAAACCATTTCCATTCTGCCAAGGTTGGTGTTACTGCAAGTTTTCTTCATCCCCTTGGAGACCAGACCAGGTCACCATCCTTCATTCCTGGCTGCTGGAGAATGCTAAATCTTTGCTTTAAAAGATGTTCAGCTCTGGATATCATCTGTGCATTTCAGCTGGATTGAGTTGGAAACCACAGAAAGTCACCCCACCCCAAACCCTCCCCAATATCAGAGCTAGAAATTTTAAAGATGAGAAATGCCCTGGGGTGAGGGGCAAAGCTGAGGGGATCGGGTAGTCTGCTCCTTCTCATCAGCTTAGTGATATCCGACATCATTTACCCTTCCTCACCTCACTTTCCTCATGTGAAGACAGGAGTTTCATGTAAACTATACTGTGGTTAAATGCTAGGATTCTGTTATATACTAGGAAAGTGTGTCATAAAAAAATATCAAGAGTCCTTTGGGAAAGATTCAAGGTTCTCACAGAGCTTTGTAAAGAAACAAAAAAATTGACAGTTGCCAGGCATTACAGTGCTTTTAGTTTTATAATTTTATTTCTGTATCTGTTTTGGGTTGTGCTAGGTCATCCTTGCTGTGCGGGCTTTTCTCTAGTTGTGGCGAGTGGGGGCCACTCCTCAAGCCATTGTGCTGGCTTCTCATTGCAGTGGCTTCTCTTGTTGCGGAGCACAGCCTCTAGGGCGCAGGGGTTTCAGCAGTTGTGGCACAGGCTCAAAAATCTCGGTTCCTGGGCTTTTGGGCACAGGCTCAATAGCTGTGGCGTACAGGCTTAGTTGCCCTGAGGCCTGTGGGATCTTCCCGGACCAGGGATCAAACCTGTGTCGCCTGCCTTGGCAGGTGGATTCTTTACCTCTGGGCCTCCAGGGAAGCCACAGTGCTTTTATGATTATTATACAGCTATCCATGAAATTAAAAGGTGCTTGCTCTTTGGAAGAAAACTTATGACCAACCTAGACAGCTTATTAAAAGGCAGAGACATTACTTCACCAACAAAGGTCCACCTAGTCAAAGTTATGGTTTTTCCAGTAGTCATGTATGGATGTGAGAGTTGGACTCTAAAGAAAGATGAGCACCAAAGAATTGATGCTTTTGAACTGTGGTGTTGGAGAAAACTCTTGAAAGACAGACCGCATGGAGATCCAACCAGTCCATCCTAAAGGAAATCAGTCCTGAACATTCACTGGAAGGACTGATGCTGAAGCTGAAGCTCCAATACTTTGGCCACCTGATGCAAAGAACTGACTCATTGGGAAAGACCCTAATACTAAAAAAGATTGAAGGCAGGAGAAGAAGGGGACAACAGAGGATGAGATGGTTGGATGGCATCACCAACTCGATGGACATGAGTTTGCATAAGTTCTGGGAGTTGGTGATGGACAGGGAAGCCTGGAGTGCTGCAGTCCATGGGGTCGCAAAGAGTTGGACACAACTGAGAGACTGAACTGAACTGAGCCAGGAAGCATGTACAAATGTTAACAGGAGCAGCACCAAAGCCCTGACTGGGTAAATCATACAGGAATTTTGATAATAAAGAACTCTATTTCCCATGGGGAGTAAAGGGACAACCCAGGAACCCCAGCTCCCCTGGCCTGACCCAGTACATCTGGAACGTGGCAGCCTTTGTAGAGGACTCATAGAAGCTCTTCTCACCCCCCGCAAGAGTGTGCAGAGTTTTCCAGGATGGGGAGGATGCAACCCTCCCACTGGCTCAGTGGAGCTCTCTGTCTCTCTCTTCCTCTCCACTCAGCGGCCTGCCACTCACCCAACCCTCCCCACCAGCAGCCCATTTGCCAGTTGAGTCTCATGAGCTTCTGATCAAGGAACATGTTGATGAGGCCCTGCTCGAGGATTCCAGCCTCGCCAGAAAGTTAAAAACAGGGGTCTCTCCCGTAGCCTCTTCTCAAACTGCCATTTCCCCCAGATACGGTGAACTCTCCTGGAATAAAAACCCAGTAAAAGAGGCAGCTCATCTAAAAGAGGAAGATTTATGAGGCTGGTGTCTGCAGAGGGCCCTCTGCTTTCCTTGGAGACACTACTCTCCCCTGGGCTGAGCTCTGCACCCCGAATGCTCCTGCAGCTGCTCCGGCTCTCCCCAGACCCCTCCCCTCCCGTCCACCTTCCCCGGGAGCTACAGCCCCGTCTCTCTCGGTAAATTAAGCCCTCCTAGCCGCCCACTCTTGGAGGCCATGTGTTGAGCCCCGGGAGCTGACGTGTGGCAGTTATTAGCGCAAGAGGAAAAGTGCTTGCCTCATCAGAGAGAGCAGCTGGAGACAGAGCGCTTTGCAAGGCAGAGGACTGACCTCCAGCTCCTCGGCTGGATGCTGGGGTATTGCAGACTCAGACTGTTCTCTCTCTCTCTCTGCAGCCTCCACCCACTCCTCCAGTTCAGTCCTGACCTTGCAGGGCCTGAACCACCTCCCTGGCCCACCCCCCCAACATCCATCTCCCTACATTGTGTCTCTCTGGTGAACTCATGCTGGGAGATTAATTGCTGCTATCAGCCCTAATCCATCACACTTCCCAAAGATTGTTTTGACATCTAGTTAATTTTTGGCTGATGATTTATCAAATTCTTATTACCGTGCTCTGAAGGGGCTCATTTATTGTGTTGATTCATGGTAATGATAAAGGGGAAGCATTTTGAATTTTAACTACATTTCCCTCCTGCTTTTTCTACCCAGTGTAGCTTAAAAAAAAAAAAAAAAAAAAAGGAAAGGAGGAGGAGGGGGAGGGGACTGTAGCCAGGAAACTCTTAAACAATTCAAACTGTGAAAGAAAAGGGAAAGGAGGAAAAAGAAAATTCGTCCATTATGTGAGCAAAAGCCAAAAGTCTGAGAAAGGTTATATATATAATATATATATGAAGTACTCTTACCATCTGGGTCTGAACTACGTTTGGAAAGCTCATACCCCTAAGACTCTTAAACATTTATTGCCCTGTAATATTACCTAAATGTCTACTACCATTTTATTCAAATAGAACTTAATGGGAAATGATTTCAGTCATGTACCAGTGGAAATGTAAAATGAGTGTCTCTGCCAGGCCAGATGGCCAGCCACCTTTTAAAAGTGCAAAGAGACTTTTCTCTGCCACTCAGGTCACTTCCCAGACCTTCCAAATGAATCATTTGCCACTCGGCTCTCTTTAATAAACCCAGATGGCAGGAAGGGGCCCAGATCTCATGTCCACATTTTTTTTTTTTTTTTTCAGAATCAGAGGAGCTGGAGCCTCAGAGATGGAGCCCAGAGGTGACAGGAGTGTCCCAAGGGAAAGGGACTTATCCCACAGTCACAGTCACTGGCGGAGCCAGGGAACACAGTTAATTCAGGCAGAAAGGCCAGGTGGTCGCTTGCTGTCAGGCTCTAGATCAGGTACTTCCACAAAACAGGAACAAGATTTCTGACCAAAGAAAGGACAGGAACACGGAAGAAGGAAGTATAAGAGGCCTTTTCTTTCTTTCAATATTTTTTTTTTTTGACGTGCACCTTTTTTTTAAAGTCTTTATTGAATCTGTCGCAATATTGCTTCTGTTTTATGTTTTGGTTTTTTTGGCCACGAGGCATGTAGGATCTTAGCTCCCTGACCAGGGATCGAACCCACACCACCTGCATTGGACAGTGAAGTCCTAACCACTGGACCCCGAGGGCAGTCGCCGTAAGGTTCACCAGGAATCCTCACAGGAAGGCTCCGTGAGAAGATGCATACACAGGCTTTTTGGGTACAACACAGACACGTTCTACGGTCCTTCACCCCAGGAACATACCAGGGGGTGTCCATGCCCCTCTTTCTCCACACACCTCCCGATACCGGCCCTAGTTCCCTACCTGCCTGCCTTCTTTCTTTAATTCTTACAAAATCTGACTCATCACCGGAGGAATTCAGGGTCACCCTGAAATCTGAAAGATCACCGTGGACATGGCTGGCCTGTGAGACGGCATGTAGGAGTTTTACAAAAGAAATGATTTGTTACTTATGGTCGTGAGGAGAGAAGAAAACATCAAACCCCCTCCCTCCTCTCTAAAAATTAAATGAGGCGATTTTCTCTCATTTTCTATTCCTTGAAAAATTAAATATAATTACTTGTCCCTTAAAACTGGGACAAAGGATGGGGGAGGGGCAGGATAGGGGTAGGGCCTTAAAAAGTATTGTGCATAAATACTCTCATTTTCTATTCCTTGAAAAATTAAATATAATTACTTGTCCCTTAAAACTGGGACAAAGGATGGGGGAGGGGCAGGATAAGGGTAGGGCCTTAAAAAGTATTGTGCATAAATACATAAATACTATTGTGCATAAGATAAGTAAGATACAGGGATATATTGTACAGCCCAGGGGATATAACCAATACATTAAAATAACTTTAAATGGGGTATAATTTATAAAAATATTGAATCACCATGTTGTACACCTTAAACTAATATAATGATGTAAATCAACTGGACTTTAATAAAAAGAACTATGTACATAAAAGTAGCAAATTCATATATATAATAGTCTAAGCTTAGAAATATATTTACTTGTATATCTATTACATATACACACACATATACATACATATATATGTGCTCATTAAAATAAATAACAAAAGTAGTAAAATTTATATATATAATATTCTTGGCTTGGGAATATATTTACTTATATATCTATTATATATATATACACACTTACATACATGGGGCTTCCCTGGTGGCTCCCTGGTGGCAAAGAATCTGCCTGCCAAGCTAGAGATGCAGATTTGATTTCTGGGTTGGGAAGACCCTCTGGAGAAGGAAATGGCAAGCCACTCTAGTATTCTTGCCTGGAGAATCTCTTGGACAGAGGAGCCTGGCGGGCTATACTCCATGGGGTCACAAAAGAGTCAGACATGACTGAGCAAGTAAATAACAAAACAAACACACACATATGTATGTATACATAAACAGAAACACTTAGAGGGTGAGGAAATAATTGAAATTATTTCAATTTTTAAAATAGCTACTGATTTTGTCATACCTTAATTTACTTTTTGCCAATTGTGATGTATTTTTCCCGTTCTCCACTTTACCTTAGTTTACTAACATAGGAACTTACTGCTGCTAAAATTTCTTCCAACATTTTCAAACTCTATTTCACCTGTGACATCTCTCGTTTAACTTTATACTGTGTGTGTTTGCGTCTTCTCTATTTTACTTGATCAATCTTGCCAGAGATTAAACTACTTCATTAACCTTTTCCCAGATGAAGAACAGCACCACCAGTCAATCAGCTAGTCGGGCTGAAGTCCTTAGCACCATCCTGACCTCATGTCGGATCCATGTACAAATCCACTGGGACAAGATATACTCTGCACCTCACTTCCTCTCCCTCCCACCCCCTTTACCAGCCTCGGTATTCCCCCGCTGGACCACTGTAAACCCCCTTTTTCAGGATCTGACTTCCAGTTCCCTCCGTGACCTCATCTGCCCCTTTCAACTCTCTCGTCAGCCACTGGCCAATGCGACCTCCTTGTTTTTCCTCCAACGAGCCAGAAAATCCCTCTTGCAGGGTTTCCCCATTGATGCTCTGTCTACCTGAAATGCTGGGAGAGTGCAATTGGTATTTTAAATCTTCTCAAATTTCATCTTCCATCTTTCTCAGTAAACTAATTCAGCTCCTTCTTCACGATGAAATTAGAAGCCAAAAGATATCCAAGATCTAACATGGAGTGGGAGTTGGGGACTCTAAGAGGGGCCGGGCTTGGTTGCCAAAGACAGGTGGCCAGGATGTGGGGAGATGCAGAAACACGCTCAGGGTGGGCACCATGGTGGGCAGGAGGGTGAGCACGCAAAATGTCTCCAGTCTCTGTCTTCGGTGAGAGCCTCACGGTCCTCCAGCCATCAGTGGCTGACTCCAGCTCTCTCGATGCTTCTCTCAATTGCAAAATCACTTTACAGTTTAAAAGGCACCAATCACACATGGAGAATGTTCTCTGGGAAGCAGTTGTTCTCCTTGACCTTTCACTTCCCAGCTAAGTCCACTAGCCAGCCACCCCTACACACACACACACATGCCGTCTCCTTCCATCACGTCTGAAATGAAGCATGTCCCACCTGGTCACAGGTCTCCACGTCTGCTGTTTGCCTGGGAGAATGTATCTAACCAGTATCTCCTCTGTGCTTCCCACTGTACCCCCAACACCCACCCCACCCTACAGACCCTTCCTCTCATCAGCATGAAAACAAGGTCAAGTTGATCACTGCTTAGGAGTAAAATACCTCCGTGGGCGCTCTAGCTT